>NC_136629.1:1320000-1896235 GCF_933228915.1 Telmatherina bonti | reverse complement strand
TGTGTGTGTGTGTGGGTATATATACCAGGGGTTTCCAGCCTCTACACGACGGCTCAGCTGATCCCACAGGTTTTCAATGGGATTCAGGTCTGGAGAGAGTGCAGGCCGTTCCATTTGAGGTCCACCAGTCTCCAACAGCCGTTCCCTGATGATGCGGACTCGATGAGCAGGAGCATTGTCGTCCATGAAGATGAAATTAGGCCTGTGCTGTTCATGTAAGGGCACAATCACTGGATTAATGATGTTATTCAGGTAGTATGGGCTTGTCACTTTACCATTCACAAAGTGTAGGGCAGTTCTGTACCAAGTGGACACCCCTGCCCACACTGTAACACCGCCACCACCAAAAGCTGGCCTGGTGACAACAGTGGCTGATGCATAGCGCTCTCCCTGACGTCTCCAACATCGTTGCCGGCCATCATTTCTGCTCAGTGTGAATCGACTTTCATCAGAGAACAGCACTGAGGCCCACTGGTTCCTCGTCCAGCGTAAATGCTCCCTGGCCCATGCAAGACGATGATGCCTGTGCCTGGTGGTGTGGTCAGGTACCCGTGCAGGTCGTCTAGCACGCAGACCACGCTGATGGAAACGGTTTGGAATGGTCTGACGTGACACTTGGGTGCCTCTCACCTCTCTTAAACGTGCCTGGAGTTGAGTGGCATTCATCATCCGGTTTCTCAGGGCAGTGTTCACAATGTAGCGGTCATCAGCACGGGATGTGGCCAAAGGACGTCCACTTCTAGGCCTTTCTGTGACTCTTCCAGTCTCTCCATATCTCTGTTGCAACCTGCTGATGACACTCTGTGACACTCCAAGCTCAGTGGCCACTTCTGTCTGAGAACGTCCTGTTTGAAGCATCGCAATGGCAAGGGACTGTTGTTCCATTGTTAGGTGTCGTCTTGGTCTTATGATGTCAAAATGTGAACAGCATGATGAGGACAACTGTTTAAACACCAGCTCTAATTGAACCAGGACATTTATTGGTCAATTCAAGGATCACACACCTGCCGTGATTTTTGCCGTTAAGCTCCTTGTTAGAGAACAGCAACTTGTGCAAAATTTATTGAAACATTTAACAGTTGGACATGTGCATTTAAAAGCTTAGAGAAGATCACATTAAGTTCACCTGTACAGGTTTGAATGCATTTTAGGCTTGTTGGGAAATTTCACCCAAAAGCTGAATATCCCTAACTTTTTGTGAATAGTGTATATATGTGTGTGTATATATATATATATACATATATATGTGTGTGTGTGTGTGTGTGTGTGTGTGTGTGTGTGTATGTATGTATACACCTGTGTTGCATTCACTGAAGTCCCGAATTTACCAAACTACCTGAATATTTAATGTCTCAGTTAATGTAAACTTATTTCTTCAGGGCAGAAAAATTATTCGGGGCTTGAGCCGGGAATGCCGAGGCCAGGCGACGCCCATGGCCTGGAGCGTGTCACCATCCTCTACTAGGCTACAGCAGGTTCACACACACACACACACACACACACACACACACACACACACACACACACACACACACACACACACACACACACGATAACAAGACTTCAACCCCCAGAAAGCAATGCGCGCATCTCCATAGAGGGCTCCCGTCGTTTTTGCGCATGCTCCATGCATCAGATTCAACAGATCTGTAAGGTGTGTGGATGGGACAGGAGGCGCGATCCTGGTGTTTATCGATCAGCTCTTTAATTTAGGTCAGTCTCGTCGCCTCGCGCTCACGCCACCCGCAATGTTTACCTCTTCGGCATGTCGTGTCCAGTCTGAGACGTTTCATCTTCTGGTTCTTGTTTGACAAGCCGCGCAGGTTCCACACATGGACAGTCGAGCATGCTCTCCTCGGGCTGAACGCTTCTTTCTGTCGGCCACAGCTTTTACCCACAGCGGCTTCTCTCCGGCTCCATGATGGCGATGTTCCGGAGCTTTGTCTCAGGGAGCACCCAGCTCCGCCAGCAGCAGCAGTCGAGCGGCGGCTCCGGCTCGCCAGCAGCCCCGGCGGAGGGCATCGAGAGCCGGTTTTCCTGCCCCATCTGCTTAGAGGTCTACCACAAGCCCGTCAGCATCGCCAGCTGCGGCCACACGTAAAGTAGCTGCTTGGATGTTGTTGGTGTGTGACGAGGCTCGTGCATGACCACAGACACTCCAGATCCAAGATGCTCGTGCATCAAAACTCTGCATCAGACTAAAACCTGGTCCTCCGTGGTCCCGGTTCAGAATAATACCTGGTCCTCGGTGGTCCAGGTTCACACCAAAACCTGGTCCTCCGTGGTCCCGGTTCACACTAAAACCTGGTCCTCCGTGGTCCCGGTTCACACTAAAACCTGGTCCTCCGTGGTCCCGGTTCAGAATAATACCTGGTCCTGGTGGTCCCGGTTTACACCAAAACCAGGTCCTCCGTGGTCCCGGTTCAGAATAAAACCTGGTCTTCCGTGGTCCCGGTTCAGAATAATACCTGGTCCTCGGTGGTCCCGGTTTACACCAAAACCTGGTCCTCCGTGGTCCCGGTTCAGAATAAAACCTGGTCTTCCGTGGTCCCGGTTCAGAATAAAACCTGGTCCTCCGTGGTCCCGGTTCACACTAAAACCAGGTCCTCCGTGGTCCCGGTTCAGAATAATACCTGGTCCTCGGTGGTCCCGGTTTACACCAAAACCTGGTCCTCCGTGGTCCCGGTTCAGAATAAAACCTGGTCTTCCGTGGTCCCGGTTCAGACTAAAACCTGGTCCTCCGTAGTCCCGGTTCAGAATAAAACCTGGTCCTCCGTGGTCCCGATTCACACCAAAACCTGGTCCTCCGTGGTCCCGGTCCAGACTAAAACCAGGTCCTCCGTGGTCCCGGTCCAGACTAAAACCTGGTCCTCCGTGGTCCCGGTCCAGACTAAAACCAGGTCCTCCGTGGTCCCGGTCCAGACTAAAACCAGGTCCCTCCGTGGTCCCGGTCCAGACTAAAACCTGGTCCTCCGTGGTCCAGGTTCAGAATAAAACCTGGTCCTCCGTGGTCCCGGTTCAGAATAAAACCTGGTCCTCCGTGGTCCCGATTCAGAATAAAACCTGGTCCTCCGTGGTCCCGATTCACACTAAAACCAGGTCCTCCGTGGTCCCGGTTCAGACTAAAACCTGGTCCTCCGTGGTCCCGGTTCAGAATAAAACCTGGTCCTCCGTGGTCCCGATTCACACTAAAACCAGGTCCTCCGTGGTCCCGGTTCAGACTAAAACCTGGTCCTCCGTGGTCCCGGTTCAGAATAAAACCTGGTCCTCCGTGGTCCCGGTTCAGAATAAAACCTGGTCCTCCGTGGTCCCGGTTCACACTAAAACCTGGTCCTCCGTGGTCCCGGTTCACACTAAAACCTGGTCCTCCGTGGTCCCGGTTCACACTAAAACCTGGTCCTCCGTGGTCCCGGTTCACACTAAAACCTGGTCCTCCGTGGTCCAGGTTCACACTAAAACCTGGTCCTCCGTGGTCCCGGTTCACACTAAAACCTGGTCCTCCGTGGTCCCGGTTCAGACTAAAACCTGGTCCTCCGTGGTCCCGGTTCACACCAAAACCTGGTCCTCCGTGGTCCCGGTTCACACTAAAACCTGGTCCTCCGTGGTCCCGGTTCACACTAAAACCTGGTCCTCCATGGTCCCGATTCACACCAAAACCTGGTCCTCCGTGGTCCCGGTCCAGACTAAAACCAGGTCCTCCGTGGTCCCGGTCCAGACTAAAACCTGGTCCTCCGTGGTCCAGGTTCAGAATAAAACCTGGTCCTCCGTGGTCCCGGTCCAGACTAAAACCAGGTCCTCCGTGGTCCCGGTCCAGACTAAAACCTGGTCCTCCGTGGTCCAGGTTCAGAATAAAACCTGGTCTTCCGTGGTCCCGGTTCACACTAAAACCTGGTCCTCCGTGGTCCCGGTTCAGAATAAAACCTGGTCTTCCGTGGTCCCGGTTCAGAATAAAACCTGGTCCTCCGTGGTCCCGATTCACACCCAAACCTGGTCCTCCGTGGTCCCGGTCCAGACTAAAACCTGGTCCTCCGTGGTCCAGGTTCAGACTAAAACCTGGTCCTCTGTGGTCCCGGTTCAGAATAAAACCTGGTCCTCCGTGGTCCCGATTCACACTAAAACCAGGTCCTCCGTGGTCCCGGTTCAGACTAAAACCTGGTCCTCCGTGGTCCCGGTTCACACTAAAACCAGGTCCTCCGTGGTCCCGGTTCAGACTAAAACCTGGTCCTCCGTGGTCCCGGTTCACACTAAAACCTGGTCCTCCGTGGTCCCGATTCACACTAAAACCAGGTCCTCCGTGGTCCCGGTTCAGACTAAAACCTGGTCCTCCGTGGTCCCGGTTCACACTAAAACCAGGTCCTCCGTGGTCCCGGTTCAGACTAAAACCTGGTCCTCCGTGGTCCCGGTTCACACTAAAACCTGGTCCTCCGTGGTCCCGGTTCAGAATAAAACCTGGTCCTCCGTGGTCCCGGTTCACACTAAAACCTGGTCCTCCGTGGTCCCGGTTCACACTAAAACCTGGTCCTCCGTGGTCCCGGTTCACACTAAAACCTGGTCCTCCGTGGTCCCGGTTCAGAATAAAACCTGGTCCTCCGTGGTCCCGGTTCACACTAAAACCTGGTCCTCCGTGGTCCCGGTTCACACTAAAACCTGGTCCTCCGTGGTCCCGGTTCACACTAAAACCTGGTCCTCCGTGGTCCCGGTTCAGACTAAAACCTGGTCCTCCGTGGTCCCGGTTCAGACTAAAACCTGGTCCTCCGTGGTCCCGATTCAGAATAAAACCTGGTCCTCCGTGGTCCCGATTCACACTAAAACCAGGTCCTCCGTGGTCCCGGTTCAGACTAAAACCTGGTCCTCCGTGGTCCCGGTTCAGAATAAAACCTGGTCCTCCGTGGTCCCGATTCACACTAAAACCAGGTCCTCCGTGGTCCCGGTTCAGACTAAAACCTGGTCCTCCGTGGTCCCGGTTCACACTAAAACCAGGTCCTCCGTGGTCCCGGTTCAGACTAAAACCTGGTCCTCCGTGGTCCCGGTTCACACTAAAACCTGGTCCTCCGTGGTCCCGGTTCAGAATAAAACCTGGTCCTCCGTGGTCCCGGTTCACACTAAAACCTGGTCCTCCGTGGTCCCGGTTCAGAATAAAACCTGGTCCTCCGTGGTCCCGGTTCACACTAAAACCTGGTCCTCCGTGGTCCCGGTTCACACTAAAACCTGGTCCTCCGTGGTCCCGGTTCAGAATAAAACCTGGTCCTCCGTGGTCCCGGTTCACACTAAAACCAGGTCCTCCGTGGTCCCGGTTCAGACTAAAACCTGGTCCTCCGTGGTCCCGGTTCACACTAAAACCTGGTCCTCCGTGGTCCCGGTTCACACTAAAACCTGGTCCTCCGTGGTCCCGGTTCACACTAAAACCTGGTCCTCCGTGGTCCCGGTTCAGAATAAAACCTGGTCCTCCGTGGTCCCGGTTCACACTAAAACCTGGTCCTCCGTGGTCCCGGTCCTCGGTGGTCCCGGTTCACACTAAAACCTGGTCCTCGGTGGTCCCGGTTCACACTAAAACCTGGTCCTCGGTGGTCCCGGTTCACACTAAAACCTGGTCCTCCGTGGTCCCGGTTCACACTAAAACCTGGTCCTCCGTGGTCCCGGTTCAGAATAAAACCTGGTCCTCCGTGGTCCCGGTTCACACTAAAACCTGGTCCTCCGTGGTCCCGGTCCTCGGTGGTCCCGGTTCACACTAAAACCTGGTCCTCGGTGGTCCCGGTTCACACTAAAACCTGGTCCTCGGTGGTCCCGGTTCACACTAAAACCTGGTCCTCGGTGGTCCCGGTTCACACTAAAACCTGGTCCTCGGTGGTCCCGGTTCACACTAAAACCTGGTCCTCCGTGGTCCCGGTTCACACTAAATCCTGGTCCTCCGTGGTCCCGGTTCAGACTAAAACCTGGTCCTCCGTGGTCCCGGTTCAGACTAAAACCTGGTCCTCCGTGGTCCCGGTTCACACTAAAACCTGGTCCTCCGTGGTCCCGGTTTACACCAAAACCTGGTCCTCCGTGGTCCCGGTTCAGAATAAAACCTGGTCCTCCGTGGTCCCGGTTCACACTAAAACCTGGTCCTCCGTGGTCTCGGTTCACACTAAAACCTGGTCCTCCGTGGTCCCGGTTCAGAATAAAACCTGGTCCTCCGTGGTCCCGGTTCACACTAAAACCTGGTCCTCCGTGGTCCCGGTTCACACTAAAACCTGGTCCTCCGTGGTCCCGGTTCACACTAAAACCTGGTCCTCCGTGGTCCCGGTTCACACTAAAACCTGGTCCTCGGTGGTCCCGGTTCACACTAAAACCTGGTCCTCCGTGGTCCCGGTTCACACCAAAACCTGGTCCTCCGTGGTCCCGGTTCAGAATAAAACCTGGTCCTCCGTGGTCCCGGTTCACACTAAAACCTGGTCCTCTGTGGTCCCGGTTCACACTAAAACCTGGTCCTCGGTGGTCCCGGTTTACACCAAAACCTGGTCCTCCATGGTCCCGGTTCAGAATAAAACCTGGTCCTCCGTGGTCCCGGTTCACACTAAAACCTGGTCCTCCGTGGTCCCGGTTCACACTAAAACCTGGTCCTCCGTGGTCCCGGTCCAGAATAATACCTGGTCTTCCGTGGTCCCGGTTCAGAATAAAACCTGGTCCTCGGTGGTCCCGGGTTCAGACTAAAACCTGGTCCTCCGTGGTCCCGGTTCACACTAAAACCTGGTCCTCCGTGGTCCCGGTCCAGAATAATACCTGGTCTTCCGTGGTCCCGGTTCACACTAAAACCTGGTCCTCGGTGGTCCCGGTCCAGAATAATACCTGGTCTAGGGTTAGGGGTCATCGGCCTATCCGTACCTTAGCGTTTACCGTGGTAATGTCGGCGTATCCGTACCTTAGCGTTTACCGCGGTAATGTCGGCGTGTCCGTACCTTAGCGTTTACCGCGGTAATGTCGGCGTATCCGTACCTTAGGGTTTACCGTGGTAATGTCGGCGTATCCGTACCTTAGGGTTTACCATGGTAATGTCGGCGTATCCGTACCTTAGGGTTTACCGCGGTAATGTCGGCGTATCCGTACCTTAGGGTTTACCGCGGTAATGTCGGCGTATCCGTACCTTAGCGTGTACCGTGGTAATGTCGGCGTATCCGTACCTTAGCGTTTACCGCGGTAATGTCGGCGTATCCGTACCTTAGCGTTTACCGTGGTAATGTCGGCCTATCCGTACCTTAGCGTTTACCGCGGTAATGTCGGCGTATCCGTACCTTAGCGTTTACCGCGGTAATGTCGGCGTATCCGTACCTTAGGGTTTACCGCGGTAATGTCGGCGTATCCGTACCTTAGCGTTTACCGTGGTAATGTCGGCGTATCCGTACCTTAGCGTTTACCGTGGTAATGTCGGCGTATCCGTACCTTAGCGTTTACCGCGGTAATGTCGGCGTATCCGTACCTTAGGGTTTACCGCGGTAATGTCGGCGTATCCGTACCTTAGCGTTTACCGCGGTAATGTCGGCGTATCCGTACCTTAGCGTTTACCGCGGTAATGTCGGCGTATCCGTACCTTAGCGTTTACCGCGGTAATGTCGGCGTATCCGTACCTTAGCGTTTACCGTGGTAATGTCGGCGTATCCGTACCTTAGCGTTTACCGTGGTAATGTCGGCGTATCCGTACCTTAGCGTTTACCGCGGTAATGTCGGCGTATCCGTACCTTAGGGTTTACCGCGGTAATGTCGGCGTATCCGTACCTTAGGGTTTACCGTGGTAATGTCGGCGTATCCGTACCTTAGGGTTTACCGTGGTAATGTCGGCGTATCCGTACCTTAGGGTTTACCGCGGTAATGTCGGCGTATCCGTATCTTAGGGTTTACCGCGGTAATGTCGGCGTATCCGTACCTTAGGGTTTACCGCGGTAATGTCGGCGTATCCGTACCTTAGGGTTTACCGCGGTAATGTCGGCGTATCCGTACCTTAGGGTTTACCGCGGTAATGTCGGCGTATCCGTACCTTAGCGTTTACCGCGGTAATGTCGGCGTATCCGTACCTTAGGGTTTACCACGGTAATGTCGGCGTATCCGTACCTTAGGGTTTACCGCGGTAATGTCGGCGTATCCGTACCTTAGGGTTTACCGTGGTAATGTCGGCGTATCCGTACCTTAGCGTTTACCGTGGTAATGTCGACGTATCCGTACCTTAGGGTTTACCGTGGTAATGTCGGCGTATCCGTATCTTAGGGTTTACCGCGGTAATGTCGGCGTATCCGTACCTTAGGGTTTACCACGGTAATGTCGGCGTATCCGTACCTTAGGGTTTACCGCGGTAATGTCGGCGTATCCGTACCTTAGGGTTTACCGTGGTAATGTCGGCGTATCCGTACTTTAGCGTTTACCGTGGTAATGTCGGCGTATCCGTACCTTAGGGTTTACCGTCGTAATGTCGGCGTATCCGTATCTTAGGGTTTACCGCGGTAATGTCGGCGTATCCGTACCTTAGGGTTTACCGCGGTAATGTCGGCGTATCCGTACCTTAGGGTTTACCGTGGTAATGTCGCCAGGATGGGCGCTTAGCTGTGATTGCGTGTGGGATGAAACTGGGGAGAAAACTGTGCATTTTATCGGAAAACACGATCGGTAGATTTTTTTTTTTTTTGATCGGATTTATATTGTCAGTTGATAATTATCGCCCACCAATATTATCATGCATCCTTAGCTGTATGGTGGTGTTTGGGTCTGGGTCTGCTGATGTACCATTCTGGACCATTTTAATTTATTCTACAAGCCAGAAATTGTGAACTTGGTTTTAAAATTCTGAATTAAAGCTTGAAGCCAGATTCGGTCCGTGGTGAAAACAGGTTTCTTCCATCTGAGGCAGCTGGTGGAAGTTAAACACTTTTTAGCGCGTCCGCACTTAGTAAAGGCAGTAATCCATGCCTTTGTAACGACCCGGCTGGATTACTTCAACGCACTTTATTTTGGGGTGAGTCAGTTGTTTTCATCTCAACTGCAGCTGGAACAAAATGCAGCTGCACGTCTTTTAACTGGAACACACAGATATGAGCACATCACCCCGGTTTTATCATCTCTTCACTGGCTGCCCGTGCACTTTAGGATCCATTCTAAGCTGCTTTTATTTGTTTTTAAATGTGTGAATGGCGCTGCCCCGCGGTACCTCTCTGAGCTCCTCCATCCCTACACACCCTCTGGTCTCTCAGGTCGGCTGACCAGCTGCTTCCATCAGTACCGAGGAGGAAACGGAAGCTCAGAGGGGACCGGGCCTTTACACCTAAACTGTGGAATGAGCTTCCTTTCCACGTTAGACAGGCCTCCTCTGTATCTGCTGTTAAATCTGTATTGAGCTGGCTTTCCACACAATAACTTAACTTTTTAGATCTGATTTTATTTAGATTGTTTTAATTTGATTGCTTTTATTTCTCTGTTTTTAGATGCCTGTAATTTTTGTCCTGAAGTTGTCCTAATGTATGTTATTTATTCTGGGTTTATTTTCAACCCCCCACAATGTGGCACTTTGGTCAACATTGTTCTTTTAAAGTGCCTTATTAATAAAGTTGTATTGTTATAGCGAACAACCAGTTCGTCAGGGGAAGAAAGAGAATTTGGGGTCAGGATGTCATTATTACCACAGGAGAGGACGGCCATGTTGATGGCCTTGATATTCAGGAAGGATTGTCATGTATGCTAGCAACCATGACAACGTTCACCTACATTTGTAGATGTACTTGCTGCAAACAATGCAAGAATGCTGCGGACATTCAATAGTGGAGCGCCTCTAGGGTTTAAATTAATACTGCACCTCATGCAAATGACACATTACCTCGCATCAACGTGCACAGGCCACGTGCCAAACGTACGCTAAGAATGCGTGGGCGCTGTGATACGTCTGCAATGCCTTGCCGGCAACAAGTGTATCTCAGGCCTTAAAGAACTCATCCACGGCCAGACTAGGGCTGCAACGGTTCGTCAACGTTGTCGACAGAAATCGACCATAAAATGGGATTCATTGTTGACTACTGTCACCTGATGGGTTTTTTCCAACGGAGTGAGGCATCTCACTTCATCACAATCTCTGCAGAGAGTCGCAGCATGCACAATGGTGTCTCTGCTGGCCGGTTATATACACAGAAGTGGCAACAACCCGTTCGCAACAACGCTGGTTACCAAAACATCTCAAGTTTGGGAACATTTAATCAAAGGAAACAAAAAGATCTCCTGCAGAGCAGACCTCGCTCATCATGGCAGCATGTCGGGATGCACGAGCATTTAAAGAGGGAACTCGTCGGGCGTTTAAATGAAACGGAGTCTGATTCGCCTCGGTAAGATTTCCTTCTACACTAACTAGCAAACTGAGACATGAACAATAAAACGTCTGACTGCCTGACTAAGGTATTTCACATTAAACGCCTGCAGTGTGAAGAAGAGCCACCACGGAGCCTTCCTGCAGAGGAAGCAGACCCTGCAGGAGGCCAGCGCCCTCAGAGTCCGTCTGGAGATGCTGATCTGCGATGTGAAGACGCTCATTTCATTCAGTTTGTTTGGAAAACTCTAAAATCTGACGGTTTTAATGACATTTATAGCTGAAAATAAAGAATTCAGGATGTTGGGATTGTAAGCTGTGCAGTTCACTAAAATCCAGTTTTATTTACTGTTTTACTGCTGCTAATGTTCCCTTGGTTTAGACCAGGGGTGTCCAAAGTCGGTCCTCGAGGGCCGCTGTCCTGCAGGTTTCCCATGTATTCTTGTTCCAACACATCTAGCTTCCACTAAATGGATAAAACAGCCAATGTCGTGCACAACTGATTAAGTTCTACTACTAATTAATTTGAATCAGGTGTGTCTGAGCAGGGATACATAGAAAACCTGCAGGATTCTGGCCCTCGAGGACCGGAGCTGGACACCTCTGGTTTAGAGTAAAAACATGTTTACATGATTTTATTATTTATTTTTAATTTTAAATAAAAACATTTCCCTGTCCTTATAAAATGGACATAAATTTATTTATTAATGGGTTTGTGTCTATACTTGGAGCACTGTTCCGGTCAGATGGTTTTATATTACAGGACTTTTCTCTTTACCTTCTGTAAACACACCTTTAGCAACCAAGTGGATTAAAAGAGACATTTTACACTGAAGTACCATCTTGCTTGTATTATCATTTGCCGCATAATTAAAGAAACATCATGCTAAATTAAAAAAAAAACCCAAAAAAGATCTGTTTAGTCGACTGATTGTTTCACTAGTTGGTGACGAGTTGACGATTAAAGCAGTCGTTAGTTGCAGCTCTAGGTCCTTAACCACCTGCAGAGATCGGAGAGCCGCCTCTGCTTCCTCATGCCTACTAATCTCTCCCCTACCGGTCTCATTGGCTACGGTTACATGATGTTTTTCATTCAGAATTAACGGATTCTCCAAATGAAGATTTACATGAAACACGTCCTTAATTCCTCTTCCGAGCGGCGGGTTGGGAAGGGTTCTGATTGGACAGAGGGAGCATGTGACGTATACCGGAAACAAAGTCGTCTCCCTGCTTCTCGTCTTTTCAGACGTAACTTGTAAAAACTACAAAATAAGAACCAGTTTCTGCTATTTTTATTCTAAATGTGAAGTGACAGCGCAACACCAGCATACTACTTCACTTTCTGCAGCAACTGAGAAGGAATGAACTTTTATTTGGAATTAAACAGGAATTAAACTCCCATGTAAACGCACGGACTGGCAGTTCAGAAGGGTGGGTACTCTGATGGGGCTTTTCCACTTTCAACCCTGGTTTGCCAGAGCCAGACCTGGTACCGGTTCTTTGGCTTTCCACTGCCTAAGCACCGGCTCCTGGTTCCTAAAACTGGTTCTATCCTGTCACCAAGTCTTTGCTGGGCCAGAGTTAATAACCGCTTCGCGTTGTGGGGGAGGGATTACCTGGCCAAGTTGGACTGACATCTTCTTACCAGAAAGGTGTAACAGAAAAACAGGCCTCTGGAAAAAAGCAGGCATGGTGGTGAGAAACGGGCAAGTGTGCGGACTTTTCCCAGTTCATATCCAGTCTGTAGAAGGAAACGGTGCTGCCATGAAGCGCTGAATTCAGGTTAGTTCCACAGGCCTGTGATGGGAGTTGGGCGGGGGGGAGACCAAGCATCAGACAGCATTACATTCCAGGAGACGTGATACCCAGCCTGCCCAAGGCCAGTCAGGGAGCCAGATAACCGCTTTGTTTTGGGTCAGACTGAGCATGTTTTTCTGTCAGCCTGCAGTCCGAGCGGTCTCCCAGCCAGACTCCAACCAGCCAAACCAGGTCAGTTTCCACCAAACCAAGCTGACCGCTTCTCCAAGATGTTTCCACCCAACGGCTGAGCTCCAGAACCACATCCAGCCCGCCAGTTCAGCCAAACTGGCATCCAGTTTACGCCACTCACCGCATGAGTTCGAGTCGATTTTCTTAAGGGGGTTAAAAGAAGTCCTAATGACTTTTTTTATCTCAGCCAGATATGACACTGAGGTTTCTCAACTGTTCTCATGGTTTTTTTGTGTTACCCTCTCCTCTCCAGGCAACAACTAAAGTGTCAGTCTTGTCTTGACTGAGCTGGAGGAAGTTTGTTGCCATCCATGATTCGATTTAGAAGAGGACCGATTTGGAAGGAAAATCGGTCTGGCGTTGTCAGGAGACATGGCAGCGGGGAGCTGTGTGTGTCATGAAGAACTTCAGCTTCCCTTTCCTGATGTGTGTTGTGCTTTAGGTTCTGTGGGGAGTGTCTACAGCCATGCCTTCAGGTGACCTCGCCGCTCTGCCCTCTTTGCCGGATGCCCTTTGACCCCAAGAAGGTGGAGCGCTCTTCCAGTGTGGAGAAACAGCTGTCGTCTTACAAAGCAGCCTGCAGGGGCTGTAGCAAAAAGGTAGAAATTATTGATTCCCAAACATCACGCAAACTGTTTCAGTTTTAGCTTTTTTTCCCCCGCAGTCTTATTTTTCTTCCACTATTGGAAGTCAGTGGGCTGCCCAACGCATATGGACAATGGTATTTACAAGGGTTGGACCAAACTCTGATAGTAGCCCAGACAGAAACAAACACACCTATCAATCCTTAGGTGGCGCTGTTGAAAAGGTCATTACATTTTGGCATGTAACTCCAAAATCTGAAGTTGTGACATCAAATGTTTAGTATCCCCATATTCCTTTGATGATGCCCCTAATTGAATTTTATTTTTAATCAATGAATATGTTTTCCCTGATGCTACATAACAAAGTACACAAAACCCATTTTTATGAACTTGTCTGAGGGTTTTGACCCAACATACTGAGCTTAAACACTGGGCTTTTCAACTATTTAACATTTTTGATTATGAACTTTTAATTACGGTGCTAAAACTAACTAAATTGATTTTGGTTAATAACGCAATATAAAATAATTCCATTAAATTGTGGACCAAGTGGGGAACTCATTGCTTTACACCTGTAAACCTTTTGGAAAAATCAATATGCTGTAATGTTGAGTTGTTTATGTCACCAAACGGCTGCACAGATATCCTTCAAACATTCTAGATATGGTCCTCTAGTCATCCTGAGACAAACTTTAAAAGATGGTAATAATAGGAGAATAGTGGGCATTATTCATTTTTTTGTTTTTATAATATATCAGAGGCAGTGCAAAATAATTCCCAGCATGCCAGACACTGTCCTAGACATCCCAAATTTCTTCCAGAATTTGAGATTGGAGATTGTTTTTGGAAGAATTCCCAGACATTTACACTCTATTGTCCACAATAAATTGCAGAGGCGTGCCATTAGTCTGAACTTTGATTAGATGGGCAACCTTAAGTTTATGGCCAAAACCATAGTGGCCACTGGTGTCTGGACTGAGGAATACAATGGGGGACGCAACAGTCAGGGGCGGTGATGGCCAGGGGAGGCACTGCTTCGGGGGTTAAACCCATTTTAGCGCTTGGGATTCTAGTTAAATGTATCTACGTTTGGTGTGATGGTCAGAGACCGGGCTGGACCCTAAAGCAGAACTCAGATGGAGAAGTGAATGAAGTATTTATTTAGAAACACAGATCCTGTCGGCCTGGTCCAGGGCCAGGGAAGAACTTCTCAGATATTAGGAATTCTGATGGTAGAGGATGTTGCCGAGGTGTGGTCTTTGGTTGTGGTGACTGGGTTTTGGTTTGAAGCAGGACGAGCAGCCAGGCATAAGCAGCTGGTGAAGTTGGCTGAGGAAAAGGATCCAGATCCACAAAGATGCCTATAATGGTCTCAAAGTGCTGAGGAAGCAAAGAAAAACAAAATAAATTCTCTAGCTATGAGTCACAAAGTAAGCACTGGAACTGGCCTGATTACCAGGCCGTAAAGAGAGACAGTCTGGTGAAGACTGGAGCTCCAGCTTGTCCTTAAATAGCAGGCTGTAGAACAGGATAATTCAACCCGGAAGATGAGCTCCAGGTGGTGGCAATTGAAGCTCCAGACTCCGCCCCGAGTTCCCCATGGCAACTTGCACAAACTCAAACAGCAAACTATGACATTTAATTCAACTTTATTTGTATAGCGCCACTCACAACAATGATGTCATAGGGAACTTTACATACACAAATCAACATACACATCATTTAGAGGTGTTACAGTACAGGTATCTGTATTTGTACTTTTGGTATGGAATGGAGGCGTGGAAGAGTAACCGTCCTGCACATGTTTTCTCCCGAAACAACGACACTGAGTGTAGCCCAGCCTGTACTTGGCAGACTTCATGGCTTCCAACAGTTTCAAGGAGAAACCATAGCTTGAAGACGCTCTTCTGTCTTTAAAATGCCTGTTTGAGAGCAATTTGGGTACTCAGTGAAGTATATAATTATACAAGTAGAAGTGGATAGAATGAAAGTACTGTTATTGTTAAAGTTATTGTGTTGAGCTATGTTTGAGAGCCGTTCCCCCTTCACCTGAGGACGACAGTAAAAACTCGTTCTGGATGAACTGTGCTCGATCAACATGAAAAGCAAAACTTTTATTTTCCTGACAGAGTTAAAATTGATTTTATTTTAAAGAGTTGTGAAAAAAGATTTTCTTATATTTATATTTTTAAAAGTAAATAAAACTCGGTGGCCTCAGGATTGGGTCCCTGCTTTTTGCGGATGACGTGGTCCTGTTGGCTTCGTCTGGTCGTGATCTCCAGCTCTCACTTGAGCGATTCGCTGCCGAGTGTGAAGCGGCTGGGATGAGAATCAGCACCTCCAGATCTGAGACCATGGTCCTCAGCCGGAATAGGGTGGATTGCCCTCTCCGGGTCGGGAGTCAGGTCCTGCCTCAAGTGGAGGAGTTTAAATATCTCGGGGTCTTGTTCACGAGTGAGGGAAGGATGGAGCGTGAGATGGACAGACGGATCGATGCGGCGTCTGCAGTAATGCGGACTCTGTGCCGGTCTGTCGTGGTGAAGAAGGAGCTGAGCCAGAAGGCAAAGCTCTCCATTTACCAGTCGATCTATGTTCCTACCCTCACCTATGGTCATGAGCTGTGGGTCGTGACCGAAAGAAGGAGATCTCGTATACAGGCGGCTGAAATGAGTTTCCTCCGCAGGGTGGCCGGGCTCTCCCTTAGAGATAGGGTGAGGAGCTCGGTCATCCAGGAGGAGATCAGAGTAGAGCCGCTGCTCCTCCACATCGAGAGGAACCAGTTGAGGTGGCTCGGGCATCTGGTCAGGATGCCTCCTGGACCTCCCTGGTGAGGTGTTCCAGGCACGTCCCTCTGGGAGGAGACCCCGGGGAAGACCCAGGACACGCTGGAGGGATTACATCTCTCGGCTGGCCTGGGAACGCCTCGGGATCCCCCCCGCAGAGTTGGCAAATGTGGCTGGGGAGAGGGAAGTCTGGGCTTCCCTGCTTAGGCTGCTGCCCCCGCGACCCGACCCCGGATAAGCAGCAGAAGATGGATGGATGGATTTCTATTTTACAGCATACATGCAATAATAGTTTTGCTTTTAAAACATTGATCTGATTGATAATTGAAAAATGAATATTTATGAAGTTAGTGAATTATCTTAATTTTTCTCAAAACATCCCTTCCTTCCTTGTAGTATGTATGTGAAGATACTGTTCTTTTAAATAAAGGGGAAATATCTCTATTTATGTCACATTCGTATTTATTTTTTATTTAAGAATTTTTTCTTGAAAAATTTACAACAAACTTTTTTGCTTTTTTTGGTTTTATTTTAAATTAAATTAAACAAGTTCCTTTTTTTCCTAAGCATTTTAATGTTCCCTTACTGTACTGAATCCGTGACCTTGAAACCAGGGTACGCACTAAACCTTTATTGAAGCTGGAAACTTTGCTTCTTGAGATAAAAATCTCCCTTACATAATGTCCTTGCCAACAACAGGAGAAATGACAACCTTTTCCAGGTTGTTCTAGGACGCAGGTGGAGCATTATAAAGCTCTTTTCTGAACTCTGCCCTGACCTTACACACAACTAACACGAATTGGGTTAATAGCAGGGGTGGGCAATTCCAGTCCTCGAGGGCCTGAGTTGCCCACCCCTGGTTTATAGGTGTGTATACCTAGGAATTCCAGAATGAGTGTACTGGAAGATGTAAAAGAAGCAGACCCACGAAACATTTGTAGTTGGACATCTTTCTTGACATTTTACAGTCTCCAAACTTTTCTGCACTTTTTACTTTCCTCACGATGAACCTTGAAAGAAAATCCAGCTTTACCTCTTCCTCCATGGATGCTGCATATGGTTGCCATCCTCTAACTGAACCTGGTTCAGTCTAAAAATGAAGTTACTCTGTTGGCTTTAATAAATCTCATGACTGTGTGTATTTTCAGGTGTCTCTGGTGAAGTTAAGGTCCCACATTTCCTCCTGTTCCAAAGTACAGGAACAGATAGCCAACTGTCCGACGTTTGTCCCTGTGATGCCGACTTCCCAACCTATACCAAGGTAGGGGGATGGATGGATGGATGGGTGGATGGATGGATGGTTGGGTGGGTGGATGGATGGATTGGTTGATGGATTGGTTGATGGATGGATGGATGGATGGATTGGTTGATGGATTGGTTGATGGATGGATGGATGGGTGGATGGATTGGTTGATGGATTGGTTGATGGATGGATGGATTGGTTGATGGATTGGTTGATGGATGGATGGATTGGTTGATGGATTGGTTGATGGATGGATGGATTGGTTGATGGATGGGTGGATGGACTGGTTGATGGATGGATGGATGGATGGATGGATGGGTGGATGGATTGGTTGATGGATGGATGGGTGGATGGATTGGTTGATGGATTGGTTGATGGATGGATGGATGGGTGGATGGATTGGTTGATGGATTGGTTGATGGATGGATGGATTGGTTGATGGATGGGTGGATGGACTGGTTGATGGATGGATGGATGGATGGGTGGATGGGTGGATGGACTGGTTGATGGATGGATGGATGGTTGGGTGGGTGGGTGGATGGACTGGTTGATGGATGGATGGTTGGGTGGGTGGGTGGGTGGATGGATGGCTGGGTGGGTGGATGGATGGATGGATGGACGGATCTTCATTAGTCTATTACATTTACTGTCATGAAAAAATAATGAACAGTGTCTTTTAGCTTTTGAAATGTATTAATTTTATTTTTTTGTACAATTTTTCCTGAAGTTTGAATTAAATATAAAACAAAATAAATGTAATTACATTCTGTAACGTCTGCTGTGATGATGTAAATGTGACGTAGCAGTTTCCTGATGGGAAACAAACCCACAGCATTGATCTTCTCATTCCATTTATATAACTTTCTGCTTCTTGGACCTAAAGTTGTCAGAAAAAACACGAAAATAGTTGTTCAGGTAAGTAATGTGAAGTTTTGTCAAAGATACATGAAACAGAGAATTAAACTGATTATATTGCAGCATCATAAGTGAAAGCAATGGCAAAGACTCGTGGGAATTTTTGTTGTGTTAAAAACAGAGCTTGTAGTATTGCTTTAAATCCAGAAAGGTGTTAGCTCACTGTTACTCACAGACACTATGACTTCAGATATCCACTGTTGTGACGAGAGCATCGTCCCAACCTGCTCCAGGCTGAGTTATCACAGCGACAGGCCCTGCTTTACAACCAAAACATGCAGCTCTCAGAGTGGAGGCAGGGACTGCTACTGGGAGGCGAAATACCAGTTTAGCAAGGAGGTGAGGAGAGCTCAATCTGTGTCTTGGAAGGGTCTTCAGCAGCAGTTCTCTGCCGGCAACGCTGCTGCCTTGAGGAGGGGCTGGCGAGAGGTACCAATCGGACCCCTGAACAGTCTTAGCATTGCCTCACACCTTAATTCCTTTATGCTTACTTCCACACCTCCTCTGGTACTCCAGACTCCACTGCTCTCCCCAACATCTCCACGGCACCCATTCAGAGCATGGCTGGACCAGGCTCTGGTCCATGATAACCTGGATGCCCAGAACACAGTAGAGTTGATTGTGGACTTCAGGAAATCCACAGCCTCACCGTCCCTGCTTGTCCACACAGACTCCCCCCTCTTCATTGTGAACTATGTCGGTTTCCTTGGCACCAACATCACCCAGGACCTCAAGTGGGAGCCGACCATCAGGAAGCAGAGGATGTTCTTCCTGCAGCAAGCAGTTCTACACGGCAAACATGGAGTCCATCCTCACCACCTCCATCACCGTGTGGTATGCTGAAACCACTGCCAGGGACAGTCAGACTGCAGTGCATAGTGCATACTGCTGGGAAGGTGATTGACTGCAGACTCCCATCTCTCCAGGACCTGTATGTCACCAGGACCCAGAGGTGTCCAGGTCGAATGGCAGCCAACCTTTCTCCCCCTGGACACAATCTGTTTGCCCCATTCCCTTCCGGCAGGAAGCTACAGTCCATCTGGACCACTGTGGCTTGCAAAAGCGTAGAAGTTTTCCACATTTTGACACATTACGTACCACAAACATAAATTTATTTTATTGGAATTTTATGTAAAAAGACCAACACAAAGTGTCACAAAATTGTGCAGTCGCTGAAAATGACACTCCCCCCCCCAACATGTGGAAGAAGCTGCTCTGCTTTGGCCGAAATGCAAAACAACATGTGGCGCTCATCACCCTGAACACACCGTCCCTACTGTCACGCATGGTGGTGGTAGCATCATGCTCTGGGGGGGGCGTCTCTTCAGCAGGGAAAGGGAAGGTGGTCGGATGGGAAGATGGACGGAGCCAAATACAGCGCCATCTTGTAAGGAAACCTGGGAAGACTGGGGCAGAGGTCCACCTTCCAAAAGGACAACGAGACGAAACATAAAGCGGGACTATGACGAAACGGTTTAAAACGTAAAGCAGGACTATGACGAAATGGTTTAAAACGTAAAGCGGGACTACAACGGAACGGTTTAAAACGTAAAGCAGGACTATGACGAAATGGTTTAAAACGTAAAGCGGGACTACGACGGAACGGTTTAAAACGTAAAGCGGGACTACGACGGAACGGTTTAAAACGTAAAGCGGGACTACGACGGAACGGTTTAAAACATACAGAGGGACTACGACGGAACTGTTTAAAACATACAGCGGGACTACGACGGAACGGTTTAAAAGATAAAGCGGGACTACGACGGAACGGTTTAAAACGTAAAGCGGGACTACGACGGAACGGTTTAAAACGTAAAGCGGGACTATGACGAAACGGTTTAAAACATAAAGCGGGAATATGATGAAACGGTTTAAAACGTAAAGCGGGACTATGACGAAACGGTTTAAAACGTAAAGCGGGGCTACGACGGAACGGTTTAAAACGGAAAGCGGGACTACGACGGAACGGTTTAAAACTTAAAGCGGGACTACGACGGAACGGTTTAAAACGTAAAGCGGGACTACGACGGAACGGATTAAAACGTAAAGCGGGACTACGACGGAACGGTTTAAAACGTAAAGCGGGACTACGATACAACAAATTAAAATGTAACGCGGGACTATGACGGAACGTTTTAAAAGATAAAGCGGGGCTACGATTGAACGGATTAAAACGTAACGCGAGACGACAACGGAACGGTTTAAAACGTAAAGCGGGACTACGACAGAACGGATTAAAACGTAAAGCGGGACCACGACGGAACGATTTAAAACGTAAAGCGGGACTACGACGGAAAAGTTTAAAACGTAAAGCGGGACTACGACGGAGCGGTTTAAAACGTAAAGCGGGACAACGACGGAACGGTTTAAAACGTAAAGCGGGACTACGACGGAACGGTTTAAAACGTAAAGCGGGACTACGACGGAACGGTTTAAAACATACAGAGGGACTACGACGGAACTGTTTAAAACATACAGCGGGACTACGACGGAACGGTTTAAAAGATAAAGCGGGACTACGACGGAACGGTTTAAAACGTAAAGCGGGACCACGACAGAACGGTTTAAAACGTAAAGCGGGACTACGACGGAACGGTTTAAAACATAAAGCGGGACTACGATAGAACGAATTAAAACGTAACGCGGGACTACGACGGAACGGATTAAAAGATAAAGCGGGGCTACGATTGAACGGATTAAAACGTAACGCGGGACTACGACAGAACGGATTAAAATGTAAAGCGGGACCACGACGGAACGGTTTTAAACGTAAAGCGGGGCTACGACGGACTGGTTTAAAACGTAAAGCGGGACTACGACGGAACGGTTTAAAACGTAAAGCGGGACTACGACGGAATGGTATGAAACATAAAGCGGGACTACGATAGAACGAATTAAAACGTAACGCGGAACTACGACGAAACGGTTTAAAACGTAAAGCGGGACTACGACAGAACGGATTAAAACGTAAAGCGGGACCATGACGGAACGGTTTTAAACGTAAAGCAGGACTATGATGGAACGGATTAAAACTTAAAGCAGGACTACGACGGAACGATTTAAAACGTAAAGCGGGACTACGACGGAAAAGTTTAAAACGTAAAGCGGGACTACGACGGAACGGTTTAAAACGTAAAGCGGGACTACGACGGAACGGTTTAAAACGTAAAGCGGGACTACGACGGAACGGTTTAAAAGATATAGCGGGACTACGACGGAACGGTTTAAAACGTAAAGCGGGACTACTACGGAACGGTTTAAAACGTAAAGCAGGAGTACGACGGAACGGTTTAAAACGTAAAGCGGGACTACGATAGAACAAATTAAAATGTAACGCGGGACTATGACGGAACGTTTTAAAAGATAAAGCGGGGCTACGATTGAACGGATTAAAACTTAACGCGGGACGACAACGGAACGGTTTAAAACGTAAAGCGGGACTACGACAGAACGGATTAAAACGTAAAGCGGGACCACGACGGAACGGTTTTAAATGTAAAGCAGGACTATGATGGAACGGATTAAAACTTAAAGCAGGACTACGACGGAACGGTTTAAAACGTAAAGCGGGACTACGACGGAGCGGTTTAAAACGTAAAGCGGGACTACGACGGAACGGTTTAAAACGTAAGGCGGGACTACGACGGAACGGTTTAAAACGTAAAGCGGGACCACGACGGAACGGTTTTAAACGTAAAGCGGGGCTACGATGGACTGGTTTAAAACGTAAAGCGGGACTACGACGGAACGGTTTAAAACGTAAAGCGGGACTACGACGGAATGGTATGAAACATAAAGCGGGACTACGATAGAACGAATTAAAACGTAACGCGGAACTACGACGAAACGGTTTAAAACGTAAAGCGGGACCACGACGGAATGAATTAAAACGTAAAGGGGGGCTACGACGGACTGGTTTAAAACGTAAAGCGGGACTACTACGGAACGGTTTAAAACGTAAAGCAGGAGTACGACGGAACGGTTTAAAACGTAAAGCGGGACTACGACGGAACGGATTAAAACGTAAAGCGGGACTACGACGGAACGGTTTAAAACGTAAAGCGGGACTACGATAGAACAAATTAAAATGTAACGCGGGACTATGACGGAACGTTTTAAAAGATAAAGCGGGACTACGACGGAATGGTATGAAACAAAGCGGGACTACGATAGAACGAATTAAAACGTAACGCGGAACTACGACGAAACGGTTTAAAACGTAAAGCGGGACCACGACGTAATGAATTGAAACGTAAAGGGGGGCTACGACGGACTGGTTTAAAACGTAAAGCGGGACCACTACGGAACGGTTTAAAACGTAAAGCAGGAGTACGACGGAACGGTTTAAAACGTAAAGCGGGACTACGACGGAACGGATTAAAACGTAAAGCGGGACTACGACGGAACGGTTTAAAACGTAAAGCGGGACTACGATAGAACAAATTAAAATGTAACGCGGGACTATGACGGAACGTTTTAAAAGATAAAGCGGGGCTACGATTGAACGGATTAAAACGTAACGCGGGACGACAACGGAACGGTTTAAAACGTAAAGCGGGACTACGACAGAACGGATTAAAACGTAAAGCGGGACCACGACGGAACGGTTTTAAACGTAAAGCGGGACTACGACGGAACGGTTTAAAACGTAAAGCGGGACTACGACGGAACGGTTTAAAAGATATAGCGGGACTACGACGGAATGGTTTAAAACGTAAAGCGGGACTAATACGGAACGGTTTAAAACGTAAAGCAGGAGTACGACGGAACGGTTTAAAACGTAAGGCGGGACTACGACGGAACGGTTTAAAACGTAAAGCGGGACTACGACGGAACGGTTTAAAACATACAGAGGGACTACGACGGAACTGTTTAAAACATACAGCGGGACTACGACGGAACGGTTTAAAAGATAAAGCGGGACTACGACGGAACGGTTTAAAACGTAAAGCGGGACCACGACAGAACGGTTTAAAACGTAAAGCGGGACTACGACGGAACGGTTTAAAACATAAAGCGGGACTACGATAGAACGAATTAAAACGTAACGCGGGACTACGACGGAACGGATTAAAAGATAAAGCGGGGCTACGATTGAACGGATTAAAACGTAACGCGGGACTACGACAGAACGGATTAAAATGTAAAGCGGGACCACGACGGAACGGTTTTAAACGTAAAGCGGGGCTACGACGGACTGGTTTAAAACGTAAAGCGGGACTACGACGGAACGGTTTAAAACGTAAAGCGGGACTACGACGGAATGGTATGAAACATAAAGCGGGACTACGATAGAACGAATTAAAACGTAACGCGGAACTACGACGAAACGGTTTAAAACGTAAAGCGGGACTACGACAGAACGGATTAAAACGTAAAGCGGGACCATGACGGAACGGTTTTAAACGTAAAGCAGGACTATGATGGAACGGATTAAAACTTAAAGCAGGACTACGACGGAACGATTTAAAACGTAAAGCGGGACTACGACGGAAAAGTTTAAAACGTAAAGCGGGACTACGACGGAACGGTTTAAAACGTAAAGCGGGACTACGACGGAACGGTTTAAAACGTAAAGCGGGACTACGACGGAACGGTTTAAAAGATATAGCGGGACTACGACGGAATGGTTTAAAACGTAAAGCGGGACTACTACGGAACGGTTTAAAACGTAAAGCAGGAGTACGACGGAACGGTTTAAAACGTAAAGCGGGACTACGATAGAACAAATTAAAATGTAACGCGGGACTATGACGGAACGTTTTAAAAGATAAAGCGGGGCTACGATTGAACGGATTAAAACTTAACGCGGGACGACAACGGAACGGTTTAAAACGTAAAGCGGGACTACGACAGAACGGATTAAAACGTAAAGCGGGACCACGACGGAACGGTTTTAAATGTAAAGCAGGACTATGATGGAACGGATTAAAACTTAAAGCAGGACTACGACGGAACGGTTTAAAACGTAAAGCGGGACTACGACGGAGCGGTTTAAAACGTAAAGCGGGACTACGACGGAACGGTTTAAAACGTAAGGCGGGACTACGACGGAACGGTTTAAAACGTAAAGCGGGACCACGACGGAACGGTTTTAAACGTAAAGCGGGGCTACGATGGACTGGTTTAAAACGTAAAGCGGGACTACGACGGAACGGTTTAAAACGTAAAGCGGGACTACGACGGAATGGTATGAAACATAAAGCGGGACTACGATAGAACGAATTAAAACGTAACGCGGAACTACGACGAAACGGTTTAAAACGTAAAGCGGGACCACGACGGAATGAATTAAAACGTAAAGGGGGGCTACGACGGACTGGTTTAAAACGTAAAGCGGGACTACGACGGAACGGTTTAAAACGTAAAGCGGGACTACGATAGAACAAATTAAAATGTAACGCGGGACTATGACGGAACGTTTTAAAAGATAAAGCGGGGCTACGATTGAACGGATTAAAACGTAACGCGGGACGACAACGGAACGGTTTTAAACGTAAAGCAGGACTATGATGGAACGGATTAAAACTTAAAGCAGGACTACGACGGAACGGTTTAAAACGTAAAGCGGGACTACGACGGAGCGGTTTAAAACGTAAAGCGGGACTACGACGGAACGAATTAAAACGTAACGCGGAACTACGACGAAACGGTTTAAAACGTAAAGCTGGACCACTACGGAACGGTTTAAAACGTAAAGCAGGAGTACGACGGAACGGTTTAAAACGTAAAGCGGGACTACGACGGAACGGATTAAAACGTAAAGCGGGACTACGACGGAACGGTTTAAAACGTAAAGCGGGACTACGATAGAACAAATTAAAATGTAACGCGGGACTATGACGGAACGTTTTAAAAGATAAAGCGGGGCTACGATTGAACGGATTAAAACGTAACGCGGGACGACAACGGAACGGTTTAAAACGTAAAGCGGGACTACGACATAACGGATTAAAACGTAAAGCGGGACCACGACGGAACGGTTTTAAACGTAAAGCAGGACTATGATGGAACGGATTAAAACTTAAAGCAGGACTACGACGGAACAATTTAAAACGTAAAGCGGGACTATGACGGAACGGTTTAAAACGTAAAGCGGGACTACGACGGAATGGTATGAAACGTAAGGCGGGACTACGACGGAACGGTTTAAAACGTAAAGCGGGACCACGACAGAACGGTTTTAAACGTAAAGCGGGGCTACGATGGACTGGTTTAAAACGTAAAGCGGGACTACGACGGAACGGTTTAAAACGTAAAGCGGGACTACGACGGAATGGTATGAAACATAAAGCGGGACTACGATAGAACGAATTAAAACGTAACGCGGAACGACGACGAAACGGTTTAAAACGTAAAGCGGGACCACGACGGAATGAATTAAAACGTAAAGGGGGGCTACGACGGACTGGTTTAAAACGTAAAGCGGGACCACTACGGAACGGTTTAAAACGTAAAGCAGGAGTACGACGGAACGGTTTAAAACGTAAAGCGGGACTACGACGGAACGGATTAAAACGTAAAGCGGGACTACGACGGAACGGTTTAAAACGTAAAGCGGGACTACGATAGAACAAATTAAAATGTAACGCGGGACTATGACGGAACGTTTTAAAAGATAAAGCGGGGCTACGATTGAACGGATTAAAACGTAACGCGGGACGACAACGGAACGGTTTAAAACGTAAAGCGGGACTACGACAGAACGGATTAAAACGTAAAGCGGGACCACGACGGAACGGTTTTAAACGTAAAGCGGGACTACGACGGAACGGTTTAAAACGTAAAGCGGGACTACGACGGAACG
This sequence comes from Telmatherina bonti, assembly GCF_933228915.1. Taxonomy (NCBI): domain Eukaryota; kingdom Metazoa; phylum Chordata; class Actinopteri; order Atheriniformes; family Telmatherinidae; genus Telmatherina; species Telmatherina bonti. The sequence continues at coordinate 1,870,602 of NC_136629.1, read as the reverse complement.
GTTTAAAAGATATAGCGGGACTACGACGGAACGGTTTAAAACGTAAAGCGGGACTAATACGGATCGGTTTAAAACGTAAAGCAGCAGTACGACGGAACGGTTTAAAACGTAAAGCGGGACTACGACAGAACGGATTAAAACGTAAAGCGGGACTACGACGGAACGGTTTAAAACGTAAAGCGGGACTACGATAGAACAAATTAAAATGTAACGCGGGACTATGATGGAACGTTTTAAAAGATAAAGCGGGGCTACGATTGAACGGATTAAAACGTAAAGCGGGACTACGACAGAACGGATTAAAACGTAAAGCGGGACCACGACGGAACGGTTTTAAACGTAAAGCGGGACTACGACAGAACGGTTTAAAATGTAAGGCGGGACCACGACGGAATGGTTTAAAACGTAAAGCGGGGCTACGACGGACCGGTTTAAAACGTAAAGCGGGACTACTACGGAACGGTTTAAAACGTAAAGCAGGACTATGATGGAACGGATTAAAACGTAAATCGGGACTACGACGGAACGGTTTAAAATGTAAAGCGGGACTACGACGGAACGATTTAAAACGTAAAGCGGGACTACGACGGAAAAGTTTAAAACGTAAAGCGGGACTACGACGGAACGGTTTAAAACGTAAAGCGGGACTACGACGGAACGGTTTAAAACGTAAAGCGGGACTACGACGGAACGGTTTAAAAGATAAAGCGCGACTACGACGGAACGGTTTAAAACGTAAAGCGGGACTACGACGGAACGGTTTAAAACGTAAAGCAGGACTATGACTAAACGGTTTAAAATGTAAAGCAGGACTATGACGAAACGGTTTAAAACATAAAGCGGGACTACGACGGAATGGTTTAAAACATACAGCGGGACTACGACGGAACGGTTTTAAACGTAAAGCGGGACTACGACAGAACGGTTTAAAACGTAAAGCGGGAGTACGACAGAATGGTTTAAAACGTAAAGCAGGAGTACGACGGAACGGTTTAAAACGTAAAGCGGGACTACAACGGAACGGATTAAAACGTAAAGCGGGACTACAACGGAACGGTTTAAAGCGTAAAGCGGGACTACGATAGAACAAATTAAAATGTAACGCGGGACTATGACGGAACGTTTTAAAAGATAAAGCAGGGCTACGATTGAACGGATTAAAATGTAACGCGGGACGACAACGGAACGGTTTAAAACGTAAAGCAGGACTATGATGGAATGGATTAAAACGTAAATCGGGACTACGACGGAACGGTTTAAAACGTAAAGCGGGACTACGACGGAACGGATTAAAACTTAAAGCGGGACTACGACGGAACGGTTTAAAACGTAAAGCAGGACTACGACGGAACGGTTTAAAACGTAAGGCGGGACCACGACGGAATGGTTTAAAACGTAAAGCGGGGCTACGACGGACCGGTTTAAAACGTAAAGCGGGACTACTATGGAACGGTTTAAAACGTAAAGCAGGACTATGATGGAACGGATTAAAACGTAAAGCGGGGCTACGACGGAACGGTTTAAAGCATAAAGCGGAGCTATGATAGAACGAATTAAAACATACAGCGGGACTACGACGGAACGACTTAAAACGTAAAGCGGGGATACGATTGAACGGATTAAAAGGTAACGCTGGACTACGACGGAACAGTTTATAACGTAACGCGGGACTACGACGGAACAGATTAAAACGTAAAGCGGGACCACTACGGAACGGTTTTAAACTTAAAGCGGGACTGCGACAGAACGGTTTAAAATGTAAAGCAGGACTATGACGAAACGGTTTAAAACATAAAGCGGGACTACGACGGAATGGTTTAAAACATACAGCGGGACTACGACGGAACGCTTTTAAACGTAAAGCGGGACTACGACAGACCGGTTTAAAACGTAAAGCGGGACTACGACGGAATGGTTTAAAACGTAAAGCGGGACTACGACGGAACGGTTTAAAACGTAAAGCGGGACGACGACGGAATGGTTTAAAACGTAAAGCGGGACTACAACGGAACGGTTTAAAAGATAAAGCGGGACTACGACGGAACGGTTTAAAACGTAACGCGGGACTACGACGGAACGGTTTAAAACGTAAAGCAGGACAACGACGGAACGGTTTAAAACATAAAGCGGGACTACGATAGAACGAATTAAAACGTAACGCGGGACTACGACGGAACGGTTTAAAACATAAAGCGGGACTACGATAGAACGAATTAAAACGTAAAGCGGGACTACGACGGAACGGATTAAAACTTAAAGCGGGACTACGACGGAACGGTTTAAAACGTAAAGCGGGACTACGACGGAACGGTTTAAAAGATAAAGCGGGACTACGACGGAACGGTTTAAAACATAAAGCGGGACTACGACGGAACGGTTTAAAACGTAAAGCAGGACTACGACGGAACGGTTTAAAACGTAAGGCGGGACCACGACGGAATGGTTTAAAACGTAAAGCGGGGCTACGACGGACCGGTTTAAAACGTAAAGCGGGACTACTATGGAACGGTTTAAAACGTAAAGCAGGACTATGATGGAACGGATTAAAACGTAAAGCGGGGCTACGACGGAACGGTTTAAAGCATAAAGCGGAGCTATGATAGAACGAATTAAAACATACAGCGGGACTACGACGGAACGACTTAAAACGTAAAGCGGGGATACGATTGAACGGATTAAAAGGTAACGCTGGACTACGACGGAACAGTTTATAACGTAACGCGGGACTACGACGGAACAGATTAAAACGTAAAGCTGGACCACTACGGAACGGTTTTAAACTTAAAGCGGGACTGCGACAGAACGGTTTAAAATGTAAAGCAGGACTATGACGAAACGGTTTAAAACATAAAGCGGGACTACGACGGAATGGTTTAAAACATACAGCGGGACTACGACGGAACGGTTTAAAACGTAAAGCGGGACGACGACGGAATGGTTTAAAACGTAAAGCGGGACTACAACGGAACGGTTTAAAAGATAAAGCGGGACTACGACGGAACGGTTTAAAACGTAACGCGGGACTACGACGGAACGGTTTAAAACGTAAAGCGGGACAACGACGGAACGGTTTAAAACATAAAGCGGGACTACGATAGAACGAATTAAAACGTAACGCGGGACTACGACGTAACGGATTAAAAGATAAAGCGGGGCTACGATTGAACGGATTAAAACGTAACGCGGGACTACGACAGAACGGATTAAAATGTAAAGCGGGGCTACGACGGAACGGTTTAAAACATAAAGCGGAGCTACAATAGAACGAATTAAAACATACAGCGGGACTACGACGGAACGATTTAAAACGTAAAGCGGGGATACGATTGAACGGATTAAAAGGTAACGCTGGACTACGACGGAACGGTTTATAACGTAACGCGGGACTACGACGGAACAGATTAAAACGTAAAGCGGGACCACTACGGAACGGTTTTAAACTTAAAGCGGGACTGCGACAGAACGGTTTAAAATGTAAAGCAGGACTATGACGAAACGGTTTAAAACATAAAGCGGGACTACGACGGAATGGTTTAAAACATACAGCGGGACTACGACGGAACGGTTTTAAACGTAAAGCGGGACTACGACAGACCGGTTTAAAACGTAAAGCGGGACTATGACGGAATGGTTTAAAACGTAAAGCGGGACTACGACGGAACGGTTTAAAACGTAAAGCGGGACGACGACGGAATGGTTTAAAACGTAAAGCGGGACTACGACGGAACGGTTTAAAAGATAAAGCGGGACTACGACGGAACGGTTTAAAACGTAACGCGGGACTACGACAGAACGGTTTAAAACGTAAAGCGGGACTACGACGGAATGGTTTAAAACATAAAGCGGGACTACGATAGAACGAATTAAAACGTAACGCGGGACTACGACGGAACGGATTAAAAGATAAAGCGGGGCTACGATTGAACGGATTAAAACGTAACGCGGGACTACGACAGAACGGATTAAAATGTAAAGCGGGACCACGACGGAACGGTTTTAAACGTAAAGCGGGGCTACGACGGACTGGTTTAAAACGTAAAGCGGGACTACGACGGAACGGTTTAAAACGTAAAGCGGGACTACGACGGAATGGTATGAAACATAAAGCGGGACTACGATAGAACGAATTAAAACGTAACGCGGAACTACGACGAAACGGTTTAAAACGTAAAGCGGGACTACTACGGAACGGTTTGAAACGTAAAGCAGGAGTACGACGGAACGGTTTAAAACGTAAAGCGGGACTACGACGGAACGGATTAAAACGTAAAGCGGGACTACGACGGAACGGTTTAAAACGTAAAGCGGGACTACGATAGAACAAATTAAAATGTAACGCAGGACTATGACGGAACGTTTTAAAAGATAAAGCGGGGCTACGATTGAACGGATTAAAACGTAACGCGGGACGACAACGGAACGGTTTAAAACGTAAAGCGGGACTACGACAGAAAGGATTAAAACGTAAAGCGGGACCACGACGGAACGGTTTTAAACGTAAAGCAGGACTATGATGGAACGGATTAAAACTTAAAGCAGGACTACGACAGAACGATTTAAAACGTAAAGCGGGACTACGACGGAACGGTTTAAAACGTAAAGCGGGACTACTACGGAACGGTTTAAAACGTAAAGCAGGAGTACGACGGAACGGTTTAAAACGTAAAGCGGGACTACGATAGAACAAATTAAAATGTAACGCGGGACTATGACGGAACGTTTTAAAAGATAAAGCGGGGCTACGATTGAACGGATTAAAACGTAACGCAGGACGACAACGGAACGGTTTAAAACGTAAAGCGGGACTACGACAGAACGGATTAAAACGTAAAGCGGGACCACGACGGAACGGTTTTAAACGTAAAGCAGGACTATGATGGAACGGATTAAAACTTAAAGCAGGACTACGACGGAACGATTTAAAACGTAAAGCGGGACTACGACGGAAAAGTTTAAAACGTAAAGCGGGACTACGACGGAACGGTTTAAAACGTAAAGCGGGACTACGACGGAACGGTTTAAAACGTAAAGCGGGACTGCGACGGAACGGTTTAAAAGATATAGCGGGACTACGACGGAACGGTTTAAAACGTAAAGCGGGACTACTATGGAACGGTTTAAAACGTAAAGCAGGAGTACGACGGAACGGTTTAAAACGTAAAGCGGGACTACGATAAAACAAATTAAAATGTAACGCGGGACTATGACGGAACGTTTTAAAAGATAAAGCGGGGCTACGATTGAATGGATTAAAACGTAACGCGGGACGACAACGGAACGGTTTAAAACGTAAAGCGGGACCACGACGGAACGGTTTTAAACGTAAAGCGGGGCTACGATGGACTGGTTTAAAACGTAAAGCGGGACTACGACGGAACGGTTTAAAACGTAAAGCGGGACTACGACGGAATGGTATGAAACATAAAGCGGGACTACGATAGAACGAATTAAAACGTAACGCGGAACTACGACGAAACGGTTTAAAACGTAAAGCGGGACCACGACGGAATGAATTAAAACGTAAAGGGGGGCTACGACGGACTGGTTTAAAACGTAAAGCGGGACTACTACGGAACGGTTTAAAACGTAAAGCAGGAGTACGACGGAACGGTTTAAAACGTAAAGCGGGACTACGACGGAACGGATTAAAACGTAAAGCGGGACTACGACGGAACGGTTTAAAACGTAAAGCGGGACTACGATAGAACAAATTAAAATGTAACGCGGGACTATGACGGAACGTTTTAAAAGATAAAGCGGGACTACGACGGAATGGTATGAAACATAAAGCGGGACTACGATAGAACGAATTAAAACGTAACGCGGAACTACGACGAAACGGTTTAAAACGTAAAGCCGGACTACTACGGAACGGTTTAAAACGTAAAGCAGGAGTACGACGGAACGGTTTAAAACGTAAAGCGGGACTACGACGGAACGGATTAAAACGTAAAGCGGGACTACGACGGAACGGTTTAAAACGTAAAGCGGGACTACGATAGAACAAATTAAAATGTAATGCGGGACTATGACGGAACGTTTTAAAAGATAAAGCGGGGCTACGATTGAACGGATTAAAACGTAACGCGGGACGACAACGGAACGGTTTAAAACGTAAAGCGGGACTACGACAGAACGGATTAAAACGTAAAGCGGGACCATGACGGAACGGTTTTAAACGTAAAGCAGGACTATGATGGAACGGATTAAAACTTAAAGCAGGACTACGACGGAACGGTTTAAAACGTAAAGCGGGACTACGACGGAATGGTTTAAAACGTAAAGCGGGACTACGACGGAATGGTATGAAACATAAAGCGGGACTACGATAGAACGAATTAAAACGTAACGCGGAACTACGACGAAACGGTTTAAAACGTAAAGCGGGACCACGACGGAATGAATTAAAACGTAAAGGGGGGCTACGACGGACTGGTTTAAAACGTAAAGCGGGACTACTACGGAACGGTTTAAAACGTAAAGCAGGAGTACGACGGAACGGTTTAAAACGTAAAGCGGGACTACGACGGAACGGTTTAAAACGTAAAGCGGGACTACGATAGAACAAATTAAAATGTAACGCGGGACTATGACGGAACGTTTTAAAAGATAAAGCGGGGCTACGATTGAACGGATTAAAACGTAACGCGGGACGACAACGGAACGGTTTAAAACGTAACGCGGGACTACGACGGAACGGTTTAAAACGTAAAGCGGGACAACGACGGAACGGTTTAAAACATAAAGCGGGACTACGATAGAACGAATTAAAACGTAACGCGGGACTACGACGGAACGGTTTAAAACATAAAGCGGGACTACGATAGAACGAATTAAAACGTAAAGCGGGACTACGACGGAACGGATTAAAACTTAAAGCGGGACTACGACGGAACGGTTTAAAACGTAAAGCGGGACTACGACGGAACGGTTTAAAAGATAAAGCGGGACTACGACGGAACGGTTTAAAACATAAAGCGGGACTACGACGGAACGGTTTAAAACGTAAAGCAGGACTACGACGGAACGGTTTAAAACGTAAGGCGGGACCACGACGGAATGGTTTAAAACGTAAAGCGGGGCTACGACGGACCGGTTTAAAACGTAAAGCGGGACTACTATGGAACGGTTTAAAACGTAAAGCAGGACTATGATGGAACGGATTAAAACGTAAAGCGGGGCTACGACGGAACGGTTTAAAGCATAAAGCGGAGCTATGATAGAACGAATTAAAACATACAGCGGGACTACGACGGAACGACTTAAAACGTAAAGCGGGGATACGATTGAACGGATTAAAAGGTAACGCTGGACTACGACGGAACAGTTTATAACGTAACGCGGGACTACGACAGAACGGATTAAAATGTAAAGCGGGACCACGACGGAACGGTTTTAAACGTAAAGCGGGGCTACGACGGACTGGTTTAAAACGTAAAGCGGGACTACGACGGAACGGTTTAAAACGTAAAGCGGGACTACGACGGAACGGTTTAAAACATAAAGCGGGACTACGATTGAACGGATTAAAACGTAACGCGGGACTACGACAGAACGGATTAAAATGTAAAGCGGGACCACGACGGAACGGTTTTAAACGTAAAGCGGGGCTACGACGGACTGGTTTAAAACGTAAAGCGGGACTACGACGGAACGGTTTAAAACGTAAAGCGGGACTACGACGGAATGGTATGAAACATAAAGCGGGACTACGATAGAACGAATTAAAACGTAACGCGGAACTACGACGAAACGGTTTAAAACGTAAAGCGGGACTACTACGGAACGGTTTGAAACGTAAAGCAGGAGTACGACGGAACGGTTTAAAACGTAAAGCGGGACTACGACGGAACGGATTAAAACGTAAAGCGGGACTACGACGGAACGGTTTAAAACGTAAAGCGGGACTACGATAGAACAAATTAAAATGTAACGCAGGACTATGACGGAACGTTTTAAAAGATAAAGCGGGGCTACGATTGAACGGATTAAAACGTAACGCGGGACGACAACGGAACGGTTTAAAACGTAAAGCGGGACTACGACAGAACGGATTAAAACGTAAAGCGGGACCACGACGGAACGGTTTTAAACGTAAAGCAGGACTATGATGGAACGGATTAAAACTTAAAGCAGGACTACGACAGAACGATTTAAAACGTAAAGCGGGACTACGACGGAACGGTTTAAAACGTAAAGCGGGACTACTACGGAACGGTTTAAAACGTAAAGCAGGAGTACGACGGAACGGTTTAAAACGTAAAGCGGGACTACGATAGAACAAATTAAAATGTAACGCGGGACTATGACGGAACGTTTTAAAAGATAAAGCGGGGCTACGATTGAACGGATTAAAACGTAACGCAGGACGACAACGGAACGGTTTAAAACGTAAAGCGGGACTACGACAGAACGGATTAAAACGTAAAGCGGGACCACGACGGAACGGTTTTAAACGTAAAGCAGGACTATGATGGAACGGATTAAAACTTAAAGCAGGACTACGACGGAACGATTTAAAACGTAAAGCGGGACTACGACGGAAAAGTTTAAAACGTAAAGCGGGACTACGACGGAACGGTTTAAAACGTAAAGCGGGACTACGACGGAACGGTTTAAAACGTAAAGCGGGACTGCGACGGAACGGTTTAAAAGATATAGCGGGACTACGACGGAACGGTTTAAAACGTAAAGCGGGACTACTATGGAACGGTTTAAAACGTAAAGCAGGAGTACGACGGAACGGTTTAAAACGTAAAGCGGGACTACGATAAAACAAATTAAAATGTAACGCGGGACTATGACGGAACGTTTTAAAAGATAAAGCGGGGCTACGATTGAATGGATTAAAACGTAACGCGGGACGACAACGGAACGGTTTAAAACGTAAAGCGGGACCACGACGGAACGGTTTTAAACGTAAAGCGGGGCTACGATGGACTGGTTTAAAACGTAAAGCGGGACTACGACGGAACGGTTTAAAACGTAAAGCGGGACTACGACGGAATGGTATGAAACATAAAGCGGGACTACGATAGAACGAATTAAAACGTAACGCGGAACTACGACGAAACGGTTTAAAACGTAAAGCGGGACCACGACGGAATGAATTAAAACGTAAAGGGGGGCTACGACGGACTGGTTTAAAACGTAAAGCGGGACTACTACGGAACGGTTTAAAACGTAAAGCAGGAGTACGACGGAACGGTTTAAAACGTAAAGCGGGACTACGACGGAACGGATTAAAACGTAAAGCGGGACTACGACGGAACGGTTTAAAACGTAAAGCGGGACTACGATAGAACAAATTAAAATGTAACGCGGGACTATGACGGAACGTTTTAAAAGATAAAGCGGGACTACGACGGAATGGTATGAAACATAAAGCGGGACTACGATAGAACGAATTAAAACGTAACGCGGAACTACGACGAAACGGTTTAAAACGTAAAGCCGGACTACTACGGAACGGTTTAAAACGTAAAGCAGGAGTACGACGGAACGGTTTAAAACGTAAAGCGGGACTACGACGGAACGGATTAAAACGTAAAGCGGGACTACGACGGAACGGTTTAAAACGTAAAGCGGGACTACGATAGAACAAATTAAAATGTAATGCGGGACTATGACGGAACGTTTTAAAAGATAAAGCGGGGCTACGATTGAACGGATTAAAACGTAACGCGGGACGACAACGGAACGGTTTAAAACGTAAAGCGGGACTACGACAGAACGGATTAAAACGTAAAGCGGGACCACGACGGAACGGTTTTAAACGTAAAGCAGGACTATGATGGAACGGATTAAAACTTAAAGCAGGACTACGACGGAACGATTTAAAACGTAAAGCGGGACTACGATGGAAAAGTTTAAAACGTAAAGCGGGACTACGACGGAACGGTTTAAAACGTAAAGCGGGACTACGACGGAATGGTTTAAAACGTAAAGCGGGACTACGACGGAATGGTATGAAACATAAAGCGGGACTACGATAGAACGAATTAAAACGTAACGCGGAACTACGACGAAACGGTTTAAAACGTAAAGCGGGACCACGACGGAATGAATTAAAACGTAAAGGGGGGCTACGACGGACTGGTTTAAAACGTAAAGCGGGACTACTACGGAACGGTTTAAAACGTAAAGCAGGAGTACGACGGAACGGTTTAAAACGTAAAGCGGGACTACGACGGAACGGTTTAAAACGTAAAGCGGGACTACGATAGAACAAATTAAAATGTAACGCGGGACTATGACGGAACGTTTTAAAAGATAAAGCGGGGCTACGATTGAACGGATTAAAACGTAACGCGGGACGACAACGGAACGGTTTAAAACGTAAAGCGGGACTACGACAGAACGGATTAAAACGTAAAGCGGGACCACGACGGAAGGGTTTTAAACGTAAAGCAGGACTACCACGGAACGGTTTAAAACGTAAAGCGGGACTACGACGGAACGGTTTAAAAGATATAGCGGGACTACGACGGAACGGTTTAAAACGTAAAGTGGGACTAATACGGAACGGTTTAAAACGTAAAGCAGGAGTACGACGGAACGGTGTAAAACGTAAAGCGGGACTACGACAGAACGGATTAAAACGTAAAGCGGGACTATGACGGAACGGTTTAAAACGTAAAGCGGGACTACGATAGAACAAATTAAAGTGTAACGCGGGACTATGACGGAACGTTTTAAAAGATAAAGCGGGGCTACGATTGAACGGATTAAAACGTAAAGCGGGACTACGACAGAACGGTTTAAAATGTAAGGCGGGACCACGACGGAATGGTTTAAAACGTAAAGCGGGGCTACGACGGACCGGTTTAAAACGTAAAGCGGGACTACTACAGAACGGTTTAAAACGTAAAGCAGGACTATGATGGAACGGATTAAAACGTAAATCGGGACTACGACGGAACGGTTTAAAACGTAAAGCGGGACTACGACGGAACGGTTTAAAACGTAAAGCGGGACTACGACGGAAAAGCTTAAAACGTAAAGCGGGACTACGACGGAACGGTTTAAAACGTAACGCGGGACTACGACGGAACGGTTTAAAACGTAAAGCGGGACTACGACGGAACGGTTTAAAACGTAAAGCGGGACTACGACGGAACGGTTTAAAACGTAACGCGGTACTATGACGGAACGGTTTAAAACGTAACGCGGTACTACGACGGAACGGTTTAAAACGTAAAGAGGGAGTACGACGGAACGGTTTACAACATAAAGTGGGACTACTACGGAACGGTTTAAAACTTAAAGCGGGACTACGACGGAACGGTTTAAAACGTAAAGCGGGACTACGACGGAACGGTTTAAAACATACAGCGGGACTACGACGGAACGGTTTAAAACGTAAAACGGGACTACGACGGACCGGTTTAGAACATAAAGCGGGACTACGACGGAACGGTTTAAAACGTAAAGCGGTACTATGACGGAATGGTTTAAAAGATAAAGTGGGAATACGACGGACCGGTTTAAAACGTAAAGCGGGACTACGACGGAACGGTTTAAAACATACAGCGGGACTACGACAGAACGGTTTAAAATGTAACGCGGGACTACGACGGAACGGTTTAAAACGTAAAGCGGGAGTACGAACGAACGGTTTAAAACGTAAAGCGGGACTACGACGGAACGGTTTAAAACGTAAAGCGGGACTACGACGGAACGGTTTAAAACGTAAAGCGGGACTACGACGGAACGGTTTAAAACATACAGCGGGACTACGACGGAACGGTTTAAAACGTAAAGCGGGACTACGACGGAACGGTTTGAAACGTAAAGCGGGACTACGACGGAACGGTTTAAAACATACAGCAGGACTACGACGGAACGGTTTAAAACATACAGCGGGACTACGACGGAACGGTTTAAAATGTAAAGCGGGACTACGACGGAACGGTTTAAAACGTAAAGCGGGACTACGATAAAACAAATTAAAATGTAACGCGGGACTATGACGGAACGTTTTAAAAGATAAAGCGGGGCTACGATTGAATGGATTAAAACGTAACGCGGGACGACAACGGAACGGTTTAAAACGTAAAGCGGGACCACGACGGAACGGTTTTAAACGTAAAGCGGGGCTACGATGGACTGGTTTAAAACGTAAAGCGGGACTACGACGGAACGGTTTAAAACGTAAAGCGGGACTACGACGGAATGGTATGAAACATAAAGCGGGACTACGATAGAACGAATTAAAACGTAACGCGGAACTACGACGAAACGGTTTAAAACGTAAAGCGGGACCACGACGGAATGAATTAAAACGTAAAGGGGGGCTACGACGGACTGGTTTAAAACGTAAAGCGGGACTACTACGGAACGGTTTAAAACGTAAAGCAGGAGTACGACGGAACGGTTTAAAACGTAAAGCGGGACTACGACGGAACGGATTAAAACGTAAAGCGGGACTACGACGGAACGGTTTAAAACGTAAAGCGGGACTACGATAGAACAAATTAAAATGTAACGCGGGACTATGACGGAACGTTTTAAAAGATAAAGCGGGACTACGACGGAATGGTATGAAACATAAAGCGGGACTACGATAGAACGAATTAAAACGTAACGCGGAACTACGACGAAACGGTTTAAAACGTAAAGCCGGACTACTACGGAACGGTTTAAAACGTAAAGCAGGAGTACGACGGAACGGTTTAAAACGTAAAGCGGGACTACGACGGAACGGATTAAAACGTAAAGCGGGACTACGACGGAACGGTTTAAAACGTAAAGCGGGACTACGATAGAACAAATTAAAATGTAATGCGGGACTATGACGGAACGTTTTAAAAGATAAAGCGGGGCTACGATTGAACGGATTAAAACGTAACGCGGGACGACAACGGAACGGTTTAAAACGTAAAGCGGGACTACGACAGAACGGATTAAAACGTAAAGCGGGACCACGACGGAACGGTTTTAAACGTAAAGCAGGACTATGATGGAACGGATTAAAACTTAAAGCAGGACTACGACGGAACGATTTAAAACGTAAAGCGGGACTACGATGGAAAAGTTTAAAACGTAAAGCGGGACTACGACGGAACGGTTTAAAACGTAAAGCGGGACTACGACGGAATGGTTTAAAACGTAAAGCGGGACTACGACGGAATGGTATGAAACATAAAGCGGGACTACGATAGAACGAATTAAAACGTAACGCGGAACTACGACGAAACGGTTTAAAACGTAAAGCGGGACCACGACGGAATGAATTAAAACGTAAAGGGGGGCTACGACGGACTGGTTTAAAACGTAAAGCGGGACTACTACGGAACGGTTTAAAACGTAAAGCAGGAGTACGACGGAACGGTTTAAAACGTAAAGCGGGACTACGACGGAACGGTTTAAAACGTAAAGCGGGACTACGATAGAACAAATTAAAATGTAACGCGGGACTATGACGGAACGTTTTAAAAGATAAAGCGGGGCTACGATTGAACGGATTAAAACGTAACGCGGGACGACAACGGAACGGTTTAAAACGTAAAGCGGGACTACGACAGAACGGATTAAAACGTAAAGCGGGACCACGACGGAAGGGTTTTAAACGTAAAGCAGGACTACCACGGAACGGTTTAAAACGTAAAGCGGGACTACGACGGAACGGTTTAAAAGATATAGCGGGACTACGACGGAACGGTTTAAAACGTAAAGTGGGACTAATACGGAACGGTTTAAAACGTAAAGCAGGAGTACGACGGAACGGTGTAAAACGTAAAGCGGGACTACGACAGAACGGATTAAAACGTAAAGCGGGACTATGACGGAACGGTTTAAAACGTAAAGCGGGACTACGATAGAACAAATTAAAGTGTAACGCGGGACTATGACGGAACGTTTTAAAAGATAAAGCGGGGCTACGATTGAACGGATTAAAACGTAAAGCGGGACTACGACAGAACGGTTTAAAATGTAAGGCGGGACCACGACGGAATGGTTTAAAACGTAAAGCGGGGCTACGACGGACCGGTTTAAAACGTAAAGCGGGACTACTACAGAACGGTTTAAAACGTAAAGCAGGACTATGATGGAACGGATTAAAACGTAAATCGGGACTACGACGGAACGGTTTAAAACGTAAAGCGGGACTACGACGGAACGGTTTAAAACGTAAAGCGGGACTACGACGGAAAAGCTTAAAACGTAAAGCGGGACTACGACGGAACGGTTTAAAACGTAACGCGGGACTACGACGGAACGGTTTAAAACGTAAAGCGGGACTACGACGGAACGGTTTAAAACGTAAAGCGGGACTACGACGGAACGGTTTAAAACGTAACGCGGTACTATGACGGAACGGTTTAAAACGTAACGCGGTACTACGACGGAACGGTTTAAAACGTAAAGAGGGAGTACGACGGAACGGTTTACAACATAAAGTGGGACTACTACGGAACGGTTTAAAACTTAAAGCGGGACTACGACGGAACGGTTTAAAACGTAAAGCGGGACTACGACGGAACGGTTTAAAACATACAGCGGGACTACGACGGAACGGTTTAAAACGTAAAACGGGACTACGACGGACCGGTTTAGAACATAAAGCGGGACTACGACGGAACGGTTTAAAACGTAAAGCGGTACTATGACGGAATGGTTTAAAAGATAAAGTGGGAATACGACGGACCGGTTTAAAACGTAAAGCGGGACTACGACGGAACGGTTTAAAACATACAGCGGGACTACGACAGAACGGTTTAAAATGTAACGCGGGACTACGACGGAACGGTTTAAAACGTAAAGCGGGAGTACGAACGAACGGTTTAAAACGTAAAGCGGGACTACGACGGAACGGTTTAAAACGTAAAGCGGGACTACGACGGAACGGTTTAAAACGTAAAGCGGGACTACGACGGAACGGTTTAAAACATACAGCGGGACTACGACGGAACGGTTTAAAACGTAAAGCGGGACTACGACGGAACGGTTTGAAACGTAAAGCGGGACTACGACGGAACGGTTTAAAACATACAGCAGGACTACGACGGAACGGTTTAAAACATACAGCGGGACTACGACGGAACGGTTTAAAATGTAAAGCGGGACTACGACGGAACGGTTTAAAACGTAAAGCGGGACTACGATGGAACGGTTTAAAACGTAATGCGGTACTACGACGGAACGGTTTAAAACGTAAAGCGGGACTACGACGGAACGGTTTAAAACGTAAAGCGGGACTACGACGGAACGGTTTAAAACGTACAGCGGGACTACGACGGAACGGTTTAAAACGTAAAGCGGGACTACGACGGAACGGTTTAAAACATACAGCGGGACTACGACGGAACGGTTTAAAATGTAAAGCGGGACTACGACGGAACGGTTTAAAACGTAAAGCGGGACTACGACGGAACGGTTTAAAACGTAATGCGGTACTACGACGGAACGGTTTAAAACGTAACGCGGTACTACGACGGAACGGTTTAAAACGTAAAGTGGGACTACGATGGAATGGTTTAAAACGTAACGCGGGACTACGACGGAACGGTTTAAAACGTAAAGAGGGACTACGACGGAACGGTTTACAACATAAAGTGGGACTACGACGGAACGGTTTAAAACTTAAAGCGGGACTACGACGGAACGGTTTAAAACGTAAAGCGGGACTACGACGGAACGGTTTAAAACATACAGCGGGACTACGACGGAATGGTTTAAAACGTAAAACGGGACTACGACGGACCGGTTTAGAACATAAAGCGGGACTACGACAGAACGGTTTAAAACGTAAAGCGGGACTATTACGGAACGGTTTAAAACGTAAAGCGGGAGTACGAAGGAACGGTTTAAAACGTAAAGCGGGACTACGACGGAACGGTTTAAAACGTAAAAGCGGTACTACAACGGAACGGTTTTAAAGGTAAAGCGGGGCTACGACGGACTGGTTTAAAACGTAAAGCGGGACTACGACGGAACGGTTTAAAACATACAGCGGGACTACGACGGAACGGTTTAAAACGTAAAGCGGGACTACGACGGAACGGTTTAAAATGTAAAGCGGAACTACGACGGAACGGTTTAAAACGTAAAGCGGGACTACGACGGAACGGTTTAAAACGTAATGCGGTACTACGACGGAACGGTTTAAAACTTAACGCGGTACTACGACGGAACGGTTTAAAACGTAAAGTGGGACTACGACGGAATGGTTTAAAACGTAACGCGGGACTACGACGGAACGGTTTAAAACGTAAAGCGGGACTACGACGGAACGGTTTAAAACGTAAAGCGGGACTACGACGGAACGGTTTAAAACGTAAAGCGGGACTACGACGGAACGGTTTAAAACGTAACGCGGTAGAATGACGGAACGGTTTAAAACGTAACGCGGGACTACGACGGAACGGTTTAAAACGTAAAGAGGGACTACGACGGAACGGTTTACAACATAAAGTGGGACTACGACGGAACGGTTTAAAACTTAAAGCGGGACTACGACGGAACGGTTTAAAACGTAAAGCGGGACTACGACGGAACGGTTTAAAACATACAGCGGGACTACGACGGATCGGTTTAAAACGTAAAACGGGACTACGACGGACCGGTTTAGAACATAAAGCGGGACTACGACAGAACGGTTTAAAACGTAAAGCGGTACTACGACGGAATAGTTTAAAACATACAGCGGGACTACGACAGAACGGTTTAAAACGTGAAGCGGGACTATTACGGAACGGTTTAAAACGTAAAGCGGGAGTACGAACGAACGGTTTAAAACGTAAAGCGGGACTACGACGGAACGGTTTAAAACATAAAGCGGGCCTACGACGGAACGGTTTAAAACGTAAAGCGGGACTACGACGGAACTGTTTAAAACGTAACGCGGGACTACGACGGAACGGTTTAAAACGTAAAGCGGGACTACGACGGAACGGTTTAAAATGTAAAGCGGGACTACGACGTAACGGTTTAAAACGTAAAGCGGGACTACTACGTAACGGTTTAAAACGTAAAACTGGACTACGACGGACCGGTTTAGAACATAAAGCGGGACTACGACGGAACGGTTTAAAACGTAAAGCGGTACTACGACGGAATAGTTTAAAACATACAGCGGGACTCCGACAGAACGGTTTAAAACGTGAAGCGGGACTATTACGGAACGGTTTAAAACGTAAAGCGGGAGAACGAACGAACGGTTTAAAACGTAAAGCGGGACTACGACGGAACGGTTTAAAACGTAAAGCGGTACTACAACGGAACGGTTTTAAAGGTAAAGCGGGGCTACGACGGACTGGTTTAATACGTAAAGCGGGACTACTACAGAACGGTTTAAAACGTAAAGCAGGACTACGAAGGAACGGTTTAAAACGTAAAGCGGGACTACGACGGAACGGATTAAAACGTAACGTTGGACTACGACGGAACGGTTTAAAACGTAAAGCGGGACTACGACGGAATGGTTTAAAACGTAAAGCGGGACTACGACGGAACGGTTTAAAACGTAAAGCGGGACTACGACAGAACGGTTTAAAACGTAAAGCGGGACTACGACGGAACGGTTTAAAACATACAGCGGGACTACGACGGAACGGTTTGAAACGTAAAGCGGGACTACGACGGAACGGTTTAAAACATACAGCGGGACTGCGACGGAACGGTTTAAAACATACAGCGGGACTACGACGGAACGGTTTGAAACGTAAAGCGGGACTACGACAGAACGGTTTAAAACATACAGCGGGACTACGACGGAACGGTTTAAAATGTAAAGCGGGACTACGACGGAACGGTTTAAAACGTAAAGCGGGACTACGACGGAATGTTTTAAAACGTTTAGCGGGACTACGACGGAACGGTTTAACACATAAAGCGGGCCTACGACGGAACGGTTTAAAATGTAAAGCGGGACTACGACGTAACGGTTTAAAACGTAACGCGGGACTACTACGTAACGGTTTAAAACGTAAAGCGGGACTACGACGGAACGGTTTAAAATGTAAAGCGGGACTACGATGTAACGGTTTAAAACGTAAAGCGGGACTACTATTTAACGGTTTAAAACGTAAAACTGGACTACGACGGACCGGTTTAGAACATAAAGCGGGACTACGACGGAACGGTTTAAAACGTAAAGCGGTACTACGACGGAATAGTTTAAAACATACAGCGGGACTACGACAGAACGGTTTAAAACGTGAAGCGGGACTATTACGGAACGGTTTAAAACGTAAAGCGGGAGAATGAACGAACGGTTTAAAACGTAAAGCGGGACTACGACGGAACGGTTTAAAACGTAAAGCGGTACTACAACGGAACGGTTTTAAAGGTAAAGCGGGGCTACGACGGACTGGTTTAAAACGTAAAGCAGGACTACTACAGAACGGTTTAAAACGTAAAGCAGGACTACGAAGGAACGGTTTAAAACGTAAAGCGGGACTACGACGGAACGGATTAAAACGTAACGTTGGACTACAACGGAACGGTTTAAAACGTAAAGCGGGACTACGACGGAATGGTTTAAAACGTAACGCGGGACTACGACGGAACGGTTTAAAACGTAAAGCGGGACTACGACGGAACGGTTTAAAACGTAAAGCGGGACTACGACGGAACGGTTTAAAACATACAGCGGGACTACGACGGAACGGTTTGAAACGTAAAGCGGGACTACGACGGAACGGTTTAAAACATACAGCGGGACTGCGACGGAACGGTTTAAAACATACAGCGGGACTACGACGGAACGGTTTAAAATGTAAAGCGGGACTACGACGGAACGGTTTAAAACGTAAAGCGGGACTACGACGGAATGTTTTAAAACGTAAAGCGGGACTACGACGGAACGGTTTAACACATAAAGCGGGCCTACGACGGAACGGTTTAAAATGTAAAGCGGGACTACGACGTAACGGTTTAAAACGTAACGCGGGACTACTACGTAACGGTTTAAAACGTAAAGCGGGACTACGACGGAACGGTTTAAAACCTAAAGCGGGACTACGACGGAACGGTTTAAAACGTAAAGCGGGACTACGACGGAACGGTTTAAAACATAAAGCCGGACTACGAAGGAACGGTTTAAAACGTAAAGCGGGACTACGACGGAACGGATTAAAACTTAACGTTGGAATACGACGGAACGGTTTTAAAGGTAAAACTGGACTACGACGGACCGGTTTAGAACATAAAGCGGGACTACGACGGAACGGTTTAAAACGTAAAGCGGGACTACGACGGAACGGTTTAAAACATAAAGCGGGACTACGACGGAACGGTTTAAAATGTAAAGCGGGACTACGACGTAACGGTTTAAAACGTAACGCGGGACTACTACTTAACGGTTTAAAACGTAAAACTGGACTACGACGGACCGGTTTAGAACATAAAGCGGGACTACGACGGAACGGTTTAAAACGTAAAGCGGTACTACGACGGAATAGTTTAAAACATACAGCGGGACTACGACAGAACGGTTTAAAACGTGAAGCGGGACTATTACGGAACGGTTTAAAACGTAAAGCGGGAGAACGAACGAACGGTTTAAAACGTAAAGCGGGACTACGACGGAACGGTTTAAAACGTAAAGCGGTACTACAACGGAACGGTTTTAAAGGTAAAGCGGGGCTACGACGGAACGGATTAAAACGTAAAGCGGGACTACGACGGAACGGTTTAAAACGTAAAGCGGGACTACGATAGAACAAATTAAAATGTAACGCGGGACTATGACGGAACGTTTTAAAAGATAAAGCGGGGCTACGATTGAACGGATTAAAACGTAACGCGGGACGACAACGGAACGGTTTAAAACGTAAAGCGGGACTACGACAGAACGGATTAAAACGTAAAGCGGGACGACGACGGAACGGTTTTAAACGTAAAGCAGGACTATGATGGAACGGATTAAAACTTAAAGCAGGACTACGACGGAACGATTTAAAAATGTAAAGCGGGACTACGACGGAACGGTTTAAAACGTAAAGCGGGACTACGACGGAATGGTATGAAACATAAAGCGGGACTACGATAGAACGAATTAAAATGTAAAGGGGGGCTACGACGGAATGGTTTAAAACGTAAAGCGGGACTACTACGGAACGGTTTAAAACGTAAAGCAGGAGTACGACGGAACGGTTTAAAACGTAAAGCGGGACTACGACGGAACGGTTTAAAACGTAAAGCGGGACTACGATAGATCAAATTAAAATGTAACGCGGGACTATGACGGAACGTTTTAAAAGATAAAGCGGGGCTACGATTGAACGGATTAAAACGTAACGCGGGACGACAACGGAACGGTTTTAAACGTAAAGCAGGACTATGATGGAACGGATTAAAACTTAAAGCAGGACTACGATGGAACGGTTTAAAACGTAAAGCGGGACTACGACGGAACGGTTTAAAACGTAAAGCGGGACTACGACGGAATGTTTTAAAACGTAAAGCGGGACTACGACGGAACGGTTTAAAACGTAAAGCGGGACTACGACGGAATGGTATGAAACATAAAGCGGGACTACGATAGAACGAATTAAAACGTAACGCGGAACGACGACGAAACGGTTTAAAACGTAAAGCGGGACCACGACGGAATGAATTAAAACGTAAAGGGGGGCTACGACGGACTGGTTTAAAACGTAAAGCGGGACCACTACGGAACGGTTTAAAACGTAAAGCAGGAGTACGACGGAACGGTTTAAAACGTAAAGCGGGACTACGACGGAACGGATTAAAACGTAAAGCGGGACTACGACGGAACGGTTTAAAACGTAAAGCGGGACTACGATAGAACAAATAAAAATGTAACGCGGGACTATGACGGAACGTTTTAAAAGATAAAGCGGGGCTACGATTGAACGGATTAAAACGTAACGCGGGACGACAACGGAACGGTTTAAAACGTAAAGCGGGACTACGACAGAACGGATTAAAACTTAACGCGGTACTACGACGGAACGGTTTAAAACGTAAAGTGGGACTACGACGGAATGGTTTAAAACGTAACGCGGGACTACGACGGAACGGTTTAAAACGTAAAGCGGGACTACGACGGAACGGTTTAAAACGTAAAGCGGGACTACGACGGAACGGTTTAAAACGTAAAGCGGGACTACGACGGAACGGTTTAAAACGTAACGCGGTAGTATGACGGAACGGTTTAAAACGTAACGCGGTACTACGACGGAACGGTTTAAAACGTAAAGAGGGACTACGACGGAGCGGTTTACAACATAAAGTGGGACTACGACGGAACGGTTTAAAACGTAAAGCGGGACTACGACGGAATGGTATGAAACATAAAGCGGGACTACGATAGAACGAATTAAAACGTAAAGGGGGGCTACGACGGAATGGTTTAAAACGTAAAGCGGGACTACTACGGAACGGTTTAAAACGTAAAGCAGGAGTACGACGGAACGGTTTAAAACGTAAAGCGGGACTACGACGGAACGGTTTAAAACGTAAAGCGGGACTACGATAGATCAAATTAAAATGTAACGCGGGACTATGACGGAACGTTTTAAAAGATAAAGCGGGGCTACGATTGAACGGATTAAAACGTAACGCGGGACGACAACGGAACGGTTTTAAACGTAAAGCAGGACTATGATGGAACGGATTAAAACTTAAAGCAGGACTACGACGGAACGGTTTAAAACGTAAAGCGGGACTACGACGGAGCGGTTTAAAACGTAAAGCGGGACTACGACGGAACGGTTTAAACGTAAGGCGGGACTACGACGGAACGGTTTAAAACGTAAAGCGGGACCACGACAGAACGGTTTTAAACGTAAAGCGGTGCTACGATGGACTGGTTTAAAACGTAAAGCGGGACTACGACGGAACGGTTTAAAACGTAAAGCGGGACTACGACGGAATGGTATGAAACATAAAGCGGGACTACGATAGAACGAATTAAAACGTAACGCGGAACGACGACGAAACGGTTTAAAACGTAAAGCGGGACCACGACGGAATGAATTAAAACGTAAAGGGGGGCTACGACGGACTGGTTTAAAACGTAAAGCGGGACCACTACGGAACGGTTTAAAACGTAAAGCAGGAGTACGACGGAACGGTTTAAAACGTAAAGCGGGACTACGACGGAACGGATTAAAACGTAAAGCGGGACTACGACGGAACGGTTTAAAACGTAAAGCGGGACTACGATAGAACAAATAAAAATGTAACGCGGGACTATGACGGAACGTTTTAAAAGATAAAGCGGGGCTACGATTGAACGGATTAAAACGTAACGCGGGACGACAACGGAACGGTTTAAAACGTAAAGCGGGACTACGACAGAACGGATTAAAACTTAACGCGGTACTACGACGGAACGGTTTAAAACGTAAAGTGGGACTACGACGGAATGGTTTAAAACGTAACGCGGGACTACGACGGAACGGTTTAAAACGTAAAGCGGGACTACGACGGAACGGTTTAAAACGTAAAGCGGGACTACGACGGAACGGTTTAAAACGTAAAGCGGGACTACGACGGAACGGTTTAAAACGTAACGCGGTAGTATGACGGAACGGTTTAAAACGTAACGCGGTACTACGACGGAACGGTTTAAAACGTAAAGAGGGACTACGACGGAACGGTTTACAACATAAAGTGGGACTACGACGGAACGGTTTAAAACTTAAAGCGGGACTACGACGGAACGGTTTAAAACGTAAAGCGGGACTACGACGGAACGGTTTAAAACATACAGCGGGACTATTACGGAACGGTTTAAAACGTAAAGCGGGAGTACGAACGAACGGTTTAAAACGTAAAGCGGGACTACGACGGAACGGTTTAAAACATAAAGCGGGCCTACGACGGAACGGTTTAAAACGTAAAGCGGGACTACGATGGAACGGTTTAAAACGTAACGCGGGACTACGACGGAACGGTTTAAAACGTAAAGCAGGACTACGAAGGAACGGTTTAAAACGTAAAGCGGGACTACGACGGAACGGATTAAAACGTAACGTTGGACTACGACGGAACGGTTTAAAACGTAAAGCGGGACTACGACGGAACGGTTTAAAACGTAAAGCGGGACTACGACGGAACGGTTTAAAACGTAAAGCGGGACTACGACGGAACGGTTTAAAACGTAAAGCGGGACTACGACGGAACGGTTTAAAACATACAGCGGGACTACGACGGAACGGTTTGAAACGTAAAGCGGGACTACGACGGAACGGTTTAAAACATACAGCGGGACTACGACGGAACGGTTTAAAACGTAAAGCGGGACTACGACGGAATGGTATGAAACGTAAAGCGGGACTACGATAGAACGAAATAAAACGTAAAGGGGGGCTACGACGGACTGGTTTAAAACGTAAAGCGGGACTACTACGGAACGGTTTAAAACGTAAAGCAGGAGTACGACGGAACGGTTTAAAACGTAAAGCGGGACTACGACGGAACGGTTTAAAACATAAAGCAGGACTACGAAGGAACGGTTTAAAACGTAAAGCGGGACTACGACGGAACGGATTAAAACGTAACGTTGGAATACGACGGAACGGTTTTAAAGGTAAAACTGGACTACGACGGACCGGTTTAGAACATAAAGCGGG
Source organism: Telmatherina bonti (assembly GCF_933228915.1). Lineage (NCBI taxonomy): Eukaryota > Metazoa > Chordata > Actinopteri > Atheriniformes > Telmatherinidae > Telmatherina > Telmatherina bonti. Next base: position 1,847,053 of record NC_136629.1, on the reverse strand, counting down.
ACTACGACGGAACGGTTTAAAACGTAAAGCGGGACTACGACGGAACGGTTTAAAACATAAAGCGGGACTACGACGGAACGGTTTAAAATGTAAAGCGGGACTATGACGTAACGGTTTAAAACGTAACGCGGGAGTACGACGGAACGGTTTAAAACGTAAAGCGGGAGAACGAACGAACGGTTTAAAACGTAAAGCGGGACTACGACGGAACGGTTTAAAACGTAAAGCGGGACTACGATAGAACAAATTAAAATGTAACGCGGGACTATGACGGAACGTTTTAAAAGATAAAGCGGGGCTACGATTGAACGGATTAAAACGTAACGCGGGACGACAACGGAACGGTTTTAAACGTAAAGCAGGACTATGATGGAACGGATTAAAACTTAAAGCAGGACTACGACGGAACGGTTTAAAACGTAAAGCGGGACTACGACGGAGCGGTTTAAAACGTAAAGCGGGACTACGACGGAACGGTTTAAAACGTAAGGCGGGACTACGACGGAACGGTTTAAAACGTAAAGCGGGACCACGACAGAACGGTTTTAAACGTAAAGCGGGGCTACGATGGACTGGTTTAAAACGTAAAGCGGGACTACGACGGAACGGTTTAAAACGTAAAGCGGGACTACGACGGAATGGTATGAAACATAAAGCGGGACTACGATAGAACGAATTAAAACGTAACGCGGAACGACGACGAAACGGTTTAAAACGTAAAGCGGGACCACGACGGAATGAATTAAAACGTAAAGGGGGGCTACGACGGACTGGTTTAAAACGTAAAGCGGGACCACTACGGAACGGTTTAAAACGTAAAGCAGGAGTACGACGGAACGGTTTAAAACGTAAAGCGGGACTACGACGGAACGGATTAAAACGTAAAGCGGGACTACGACGGAACGGTTTAAAACGTAAAGCGGGACTACGATAGAACAAATAAAAATGTAACGCGGGACTATGACGGAACGTTTTAAAAGATAAAGCGGGGCTACGATTGAACGGATTAAAACGTAACGCGGTACTACGACGGAACGGTTTAAAACGTAAAGTGGGACTACGACGGAATGGTTTAAAACGTAACGCGGGACTACGACGGAACGGTTTAAAACGTAAAGCGGGACTACGACGGAACGGTTTAAAACGTAAAGCGGGACTACGACGGAACGGTTTAAAACGTAAAGCGGGACTACGACGGAACGGTTTAAAACGTAACGCGGTAGTATGACGGAACGGTTTAAAACGTAACGCGGTACTACGACGGAACGGTTTAAAACGTAAAGAGGGACTACGACGGAACGGTTTACAACATAAAGTGGGACTACGACGGAACGGTTTAAAACTTAAAGCGGGACTACGACGGAACGGTTTAAAACGTAAAGCGGGACTACGACGGAACGGTTTAAAACATACAGCGGGACTACGACGGAACGGTTTAAAACGTAAAACGGGACTACGACGGACCGGTTTAGAACATAAAGCGGGACTACGACAGAACGGTTTAAAACGTAAAGCGGTACTACGACGGAATAGTTTAAAACATACAGCGGGACTACGACAGAACGGTTTAAAACGTGAAGCGGGACTATTACGGAACGGTTTAAAACGTAAAGCGGGAGTACGAACGAACGGTTTAAAACGTAACGCGGGACTACGACGGAACGGTTTAAAACATAAAGCGGGCCTACGACGGAACGGTTTAAAACGTAAAGCGGGACTACGACGGAACGGTTTAAAACGTAACGCGGGACTACGACGGAACGGTTTAAAACGTAAAGCGGGACCACGACGGAACGGTTTAAAATGTAAAGCGGGACTACGACGTAACGGTTTAAAACGTAACGCGGGACTACTACGTAACGGTTTAAAACGTAAAACTGGACTACGACGGACCGGTTTAGAACATAAAGCGGGACTACGACGGAACGGTTTAAAACGTAAAGCGGTACTACGACGGAATAGTTTAAAACATACAGCGGGACTACGACAGAACGGTTTAAAACGTGAAGCGGGACTATTACGGAACGGTTTAAAACGTAAAGCGGGAGAACGAACGAACGGTTTAAAACGTAAAGCGGGACTACGACGGAACGGTTTAAAACGTAAAGCGGTACTACAACGGATCGGTTTTAAAGGTAAAGCGGGGCTACGACGGACTGGTTTAAAACGTAAAGCGGGACTACTACAGAACGGTTTAAAACGTAAAGCAGGACTACGAAGGAACGGTTTAAAACGTAAAGCGGGATTACGACGGAACGGATTAAAACGTAACGTTGGACTACGACGGAACGGTTTAAAACGTAAAGCGGGACTACGACGGAATGGTTTAAAACGTAAAGCGGGACTACGACGGAACGGTTTAAAACGTAAAGCGGGACTACGACGGAACGGTTTAAAACGTAAAGCGGGACTACGACGGAACGGTTTAAAACATACAGCGGGACTACGACGGAACGGTTTGAAACGTAAAGCGGGACTACGACGGAACGGTTTAAAACATACAGCGGGACTACGACGGAACGGTTTAAAACATACAGCGGGACTACGACGGAACGGTTTGAAACGTAAAGCGGGACTACGACGGAACGGTTTAAAACATACAGCGGGACTACGACGGAACGGTTTAAAATGTAAAGCGGGACTACGACGGAACGGTTTAAAACGTAAAGCGGGACTACGACGGAATGTTTTAAAACGTAAAGCGGGACTACGACGGAACGGTTTAACACATAAAGCGGGCCTACGACGGAACGGTTTAAAATGTAAAGCGGGACTACGACGTAACGGTTTAAAACCTAAAGCGGGACTACGACGGAACGGTTTAAAACGTAAAGCGGGACTACGACGGAACGGTTTAAAACATAAAGCAGGACTACGAAGGAACGGTTTAAAACGTAAAGCGGGACTACGACGGAACGGATTAAAACGTAACGTTGGAATACGACGGAACGGTTTTAAAGGTAAAACTGGACTACGACAGACCGGTTTAGAACATAAAGCGGGACTACGACGGAACGGTTTAAAACGTAAAGCGGGACTACGACGGAACGGTTTAAAACATAAAGTGGGACTACGACGGAACGGTTTAAAATGTAAAGCGGGACTATGACGTAACGGTTTAAAACGTAACGCGGGACTACTACTTAACGGTTTAAAACGTAAAACTGGACTACGACGGACCGGTTTAGAACATAAAGCGGGACTACGACGGAACGGTTTAAAACGTAAAGCGGTACTACGACGGAATAGTTTAAAACATACAGCGGGACTACGACAGAACGGTTTAAAACGTGAAGCGGGACTATTACGGAACGGTTTAAAACGTAAAGCGGGAGAACGAACGAACGGTTTAAAACGTAAAGCGGGACTACGACGGAACGGTTTAAAACGTAAAGCGGTACTACAACGGAACGGTTTTAAAGGTAAAGCGGGGCTACGACGGACTGGTTTAAAACGTAAAGCGGGACCACTACGGAACGGTTTAAAACGTAAAGCAGGAGTACGACGGAACGGTTTAAAACGTAAAGCGGGACTACGACGGAACGGATTAAAACGTAAAGCGGGACTACGACGGAACGGTTTAAAACGTAAAGCGGGACTACGATAGAACAAATTAAAATGTAACGCGGGACTATGACGGAACGTTTTAAAAGATAAAGCGGGGCTACGATTGAACGGATTAAAACGTAACGCGGGACGACAACGGAACGGTTTAAAACGTAAAGCGGGACTACGACAGAACGGATTAAAACGTAAAGCGGGACCACGACGGAACGGTTTTAAACGTAAAGCAGGACTATGATGGAACGGATTAAAACTTAAAGCGGGACTACGACGGAACGATTTAAAACGTAAAGCGGGACTACGACGGAACGGTTTAAAACGTAAAGCGGGACTACGACGGAATGGTATGAAACATAAAGCGGGACTACGATAGAACGAATGAAAACGTAACGCGGAACTACGACGAAACGGTTTAAAACGTAAAGCGGGACCACGACGGAATGAATTAAAACGTAAAGGGGGGCTACGACGGACTGGTTTAAAACGTAAAGCGGGACTACTACGGAACGGTTTAAAACGTAAAGCAGGAGTACGACGGAACGGTTTAAAACGTAAAGCGGGACTACGACGGAACGGTTTAAAACGTAAAGCGGGACTACGATAGAACAAATTAAAATGTAACGCGGGACTATGACGGAACGTTTTAAAAGATAAAGCGGGGCTACGATTGAACGGATTAAAACGTAACGCGGGACGACAACGGAACGGTTTTAAACGTAAAGCAGGACTATGATGGAACGGATTAAAACTTAAAGCAGGACTACGACGGAACGGTTTAAAACGTAAAGCGGGACTACGACGGAGCGGTTTAAAACGTAAAGCGGGACTACGACGGAACGGTTTAAAACGTAAGGCGGGACTACGACGGAACGGTTTTAAACGTAAAGCGGGACCACGACAGAACGGTTTTAAACGTAAAGCGGTGCTACGATGGACTGGTTTAAAACGTAAAGCGGGACTACGACGGAACGGTTTAAAACGTAAAGCGGGACTACGACGGAATGGTATGAAACATAAAGCGGGACTACAATAGAACGAATTAAAACGTAACGCGGAACGACGACGAAACGGTTTAAAACGTAAAGCGGGATCACGACGGAATGAATTAAAACGTAAAGGGGGGCTACGACGGACTGGTTTAAAACGTAAAGCGGGACCACTACGGAACGGTTTAAAACGTAAAGCAGGAGTACAACGGAACGGTTTAAAACGTAAAGCGGGACTACGACGGAACGGATTAAAACGTAAAGCGGGACTACGACGGAACGGTTTAAAACGTAAAGCGGGACTACGATAGAACAAATTAAAATGTAACGCGGGACTATGACGGAACGTTTTAAAAGATAAAGCGGGCCTACGATTGAACGGATTAAAACGTAACGCGGGACGACAACGGAACGGTTTAAAACGTAAAGCGGGACTACGATAGAACAAATTAAAATGTAACGCGGGACTATGACGGAACGTTTTAAAAGATAAAGCGGGGCTACGATTGAACGGATTAAAACGTAAAGCGGGACTACGACAGAACGGATTAGAACGTAAAGCGGGACTACAACGGAACGGATTAAAACGTAAAGCGGGACTACAACGGAACGGTTTAAAACGTAAAGCGGGACTACGACGGAACGGTTTAAAAGATAAAGCGGGACTACGACGGAACGGTTTAAAACATAAAGCGGGACTACGACGGAACGGTTTAAAACGTAAAGCAGGACTACGACGGAACGGTTTAAAACGTAAGGCGGGACCACGACGGAATGGTTTAAAACGTAAAGCGGGGCTACGACGGACCGGTTTAAAACGTAAAGCGGGACTACTATGGAACGGTTTAAAACGTAAAGCAGGACTATGATGGAACGGATTAAAACGTAAATCGGGACTACGACGGAACGGTTTAAAACGTAAAGCGGGGCTACGACGGAACGGTTTAAAACATAAAGCGGAGCTACGATAGAACGAATTAAAACATACAGCGGGACTACGACGGAACGATTTAAAACGTAAAGCGGGGATACGATTGAACGGATTAAAAGGTAACGCTGGACTACGACGGAACGGTTTATAACGTAACGCGGGACTACGACGGAACAGATTAAAACGTAAAGCGGGACCACTACGGAACGGTTTTAAACTTAAAGCGGGACTGCGACAGAACGGTTTAAAATGTAAAGCAGGACTATGACGAAACGGTTTAAAACATAAAGCGGGACTACGACGGAATGGTTTAAAACATACAGCGGGACTACGACGGAACGGTTTTAAACGTAAAGCGGGACTACGACAGACCGGTTTAAAACGTAAAGCGGGACTACGACGGAATTGTTTAAAACGTAAAGCGGGACTACGACGGAACGGTTTAAAACGTAAAGCGGGACGACGACCGAATGGTTTAAAACGTAAAGCGGGACTACGACGGAACGGTTTAAAAGATAAAGCGGGACTACGACGGAACGGTTTAAAACGTAACGCGGGGCTACGACAGAACGGTTTAAAACGTAAAGCGGGACTACGACGGAACGGTTTAAAACATAAAGCGGGACTACGATAGAACGAATTAAAACGTAACGCGGGACTACGACGGAACGGATTAAAAGAAAAAGCGGGGCTACGATTGAACGGATTAAAACGTAACGCGGGACTACGACAGAACGGATTAAAATGTAAAGCGGGACCACGACGGAACGGTTTTAAACGTAAAGCGGGGCTACGACGGACTGGTTTAAAACGTAAAGCGGGACTACGACGGAACGGTTTAAAACGTAAAGCGGGACTACGACGGAATGGTATGAAACATAAAGCGGGACTACGATAGAACGAATTAAAACGTAACGCGGAACTACGACGAAACGGTTTAAAACGTAAAGCGGGACTACTACGGAACGGTTTAAAATGTAAAGCAGGAGTACGACGGAACGGTTTAAAACGTAAAGCGGGACTACGACGGAACGGATTAAAACGTAAAGCGGGACTACGACGGAACGGTTTAAAACGTAAAGCGGGACTACGATAGAACAAATTAAAATGTAACGCGGGACTATGACGGAACGTTTTAAAAGATAAAGCGGGGCTACGATTGAACGGATTAAAACGTAACGCGGGACGACAACGGAACGGTTTAAAACGTAAAGCGGGACTACTACAGAACGGATTAAAACGTAAAGCGGGACCACGACGGAACGGTTTTAAACGTAAAGCAGGACTATGATGGAACGGATTAAAACTTAAAGCAGGACTACGACGGAACGATTTAAAACGTAAAGCGGGACTACGACGGAAAAGTTTAAAACGTAAAGCGGGACTACGACGGAACGGTTTAAAACGTAAAGCGGGACTACGACGGAACGGTTTAAAACGTAAAGCGGGACTGCGACGGAACGGTTTAAAAGATATAGCGGGACTACGACGGAACGGTTTAAAACGTAAAGCGGGACTACTATGGAACGGTTTAAAACGTAAAGCAGGAGTACGACGGAACGGTTTAAAACGTAAAGCGGGACTACGATAGAACAAATTAAAATGTAACGCGGGACTATGACGGAACGTTTTAAAAGATAAAGCGGGGCTACGATTGAACGGATTAAAACGTAACGCGGGACGACAACGGAACGGTTTAAAACGTAAAGCGGGACTACGACAGAACGGATTAAAACGTAAAGCGGGACCACGACGGAACGGTTTTAAACGTAAAGCAGGACTATGATGGAACGGATTAAAACTTAAAGCAGGACTACGACGGAACGATTTAAAACGTAAAGCGGGACTACGACGGAAAAGTTTAAAACGTAAAGCGGGACTACGACGGAACGGTTTAAAACGTAAAGCGGGACTACGACGGAATGGTTTAAAACGTAAAGCGGGACTACGACGGAATGGTATGAAACATAAAGCGGGACTACGATAGAACGAATTAAAACGTAACGCGGAACTACGACGAAACGGTTTAAAACGTAAAGCGGGACCACGACGGAATGAATTAAAACGTAAAGGGGGGCTACGACGGACTGGTTTAAAACGTAAAGCGGGACTACTACGGAACGGTTTAAAACGTAAAGCAGGAGTACGACGGAACGGTTTAAAACGTAAAGCGGGACTACGACGGAACGGTTTAAAACGTAAATCGGGACTACGATAGAACAAATTAAAATGTAACGCGGGACTATGACGGAACGTTTTAAAAGATAAAGCGGGGCTACGATTGAACGGATTAAAACGTAACGCGGGACGACAACGGAACGGTTTAAAACGTAAAGCGGGACTACGACAGAACGGATTAAAACGTAAAGCGGGACCACGACGGAACGGTTTTAAACGTAAAGCAGGACTATGATGGAACGGATTAAAACTTAAAGCAGGACTACGACGGAACCATTTAAAACGTAAAGCGGGACTACGACGGAAAAGTTTAAAACGTAAAGCGGGACTACGACGGAACGGTTTAAAACGTAAAGCGGGACTACGACGGAACGGTTTAAAACGTAAAGCGGGACTACGACGGAATGGTATGAAACATAAAGCGGGACTACGATAGAACGAATTAAAACGTAACGCGGAACTACGACGAAACGGTTTAAAACGTAAAGCGGGACCACGACGGAATGAATTAAAACGTAAAGGGGGGCTACGACGGACTGGTTTAAAACGTAAAGCGGGACTACTACGGAACGGTTTAAAACGTAAAGCAGGAGTACGACGGAACGGTTTAAAACGTAAAGCGGGACTACGACGGAACGGTTTAAAACGTAAAGCGGGACTACGATAGAACAAATTAAAATGTAACGCGGGACTATGACGGAACGTTTTAAAAGATAAAGCGGGGCTACGATTGAACGGATTAAAACGTAACGCGGGACGACAACGGAACGTTTTAAAACGTAAAGCGGGACTACGACAGAACGGATTAAAACGTAAAGCGGGACCACGACGGAACGGTTTTAAACGTAAAGCAGGACTATGATGGAACGGATTAAAACTTAAAGCAGGACTACGACGGAACGGTTTAAAACGTAAAGCGGGACTACGACGGAGCGGTTTAAAACGTAAAGCGGGACCACGACGGAACGGTTTTAAACGTAAAGCAGGACTATGATGGAACGGATTAAAACTTAAAGCAGGACTACGACGGAACGATTTAAAACGTAAAGCGGGACTACGACGGAAAAGTTTAAAACGTAAAGCGGGACTACGACGGAACGGTTTAAAACATAAAGCGGGACTACGACGGAATGGTTTAAAACGTAAAGCGGGACTACGACGGAATGGTATGAAACATAAAGCGGGACTACGATAGAACGAATTAAAACGTAACGCGGAACTACGACGAAACGGTTTAAAACGTAAAGCGGGACCACGACGGAATGAATTAAAACGTAAAGGGGGGCTACGACGGACTGGTTTAAAACGTAAAGCGGGACTACTACGGAACGGTTTAAAACGTAAAGCAGGAGTACGACGGAACGGTTTAAAACGTAAAGCGGGACTACGACGGAACGGTTTAAAACGTAAAGCGGGACTACGATAGAACAAATTAAAATGTAACGCGGGACTATGACGGAACGTTTTAAAAGATAAAGCGGGGCTACGATTGAACAGATTAAAACGTAATGCGGGACGACAACGGAACGGTTTAAAACGTAAAGCGGGACTACGACAGAACGGATTAAAACGTAAAGCGGGACCACGACGGAACGGTTTTAAACGTAAAGCAGGACTATGATGGAACGGATTAAAACTTAAAGCAGGACTACGACGGAACGGTTTAAAACGTAAAGCGGGACTACGACGGAGCGGTTTAAAACGTAAAGCGGGACCACGACGGAACGGTTTTAAACGTAAAGCAGGACTATGATGGAACGGATTAAAACTTAAAGCAGGACTACGACGGAACGATTTAAAACGTAAAGCGGGACTACGACGGAAAAGTTTAAAACGTAAAGCGGGACTACGACGGAACGGTTTAAAACGTAAAGCGGGACTACGACGGAATGGTTTAAAACGTAAAGCGGGACTACGACGGAATGGTATGAAACATAAAGCGGGACTACGATAGAACGAATTAAAACGTAACGCGGAACTACGACGAAACGGTTTAAAACGTAAAGCGGGACCACGACGGAATGAATTAAAACGTAAAGGGGGGCTACGACGGACTGGTTTAAAACGTAAAGCGGGACTACTACGGAACGGTTTAAAACGTAAAGCAGGAGTACGACGGAACGGTTTAAAACGTAAAGCGGGACTACGACGGAACGGTTTAAAACGTAAAGCGGGACTACGATAGAACAAATTAAAATGTAACGCGGGACTATGACGGAACGTTTTAAAAGATAAAGCGGGGCTACGATTGAACGGATTAAAACGTAACGCGGGACGACAACGGAACGGTTTAAAACGTAAAGCGGGACTACGACAGAACGGATTAAAACGTAAAGCGGGACCACGACGGAACGGTTTTAAACGTAAAGCAGGACTATGATGGAACGGATTAAAACTTAAGGCAGGACTACGACGGAACGGTTTAAAACGTAAAGCGGGACTACGACGGAGCGGTTTAAAACGTAAAGCGGGACTACGACGGAACGGTTTAAAACTTAAGGCGGGACTACGACGGAACGGTTTAAAACGTAAAGCGGGACCACGACGGAACGGTTTTAAACGTAAAGCGGGGCTACGATGGACTGGTTTAAAACGTAAAGCGGGACTACGATTGAACAAATTAAAATGTAACGCGGGACTATGACGGAACGTTTTAAAAGATAAAGCGGGGCTACGATTGAACGGATTAAAACGTAACGCGGGACGACAACGGAACGGTTTAAAACGTAAAGCGGGACTACGACAGAACGGATTAAAACGTAAAGCGGGACCACGACGGAACGGTTTTAAACGTAAAGCAGGACTATGATGGAACGGATTAAAACTTAAAGCAGGACTACGACGGAACGGTTTAAAACGTAAAGCGGGACTACGACGGAGCGGTTTAAAACGTAAAGCGGGACCACGACGGAACGGTTTTAAACGTAAAGCAGGACTATGATGGAACGGATTAAAACTTAAAGCAGGACTACGACGGAACGATTTAAAACGTAAAGCGGGACTACGACGGAAAAGTTTAAAACGTAAAGCGGGACTACGACGGAACGGTTTAAAACATAAAGCGGGACTACGACGGAATGGTTTAAAACGTAAAGCGGGACTACGACGGAATGGTATGAAACATAAAGCGGGACTACGATAGAACGAATTAAAACGTAACGCGGAACTACGACGAAACGGTTTAAAACGTAAAGCGGGACCACGACGGAATGAATTAAAACGTAAAGGGGGGCTACGACGGACTGGTTTAAAACGTAAAGCGGGACTACTACGGAACGGTTTAAAACGTAAAGCAGGAGTACGACGGAACGGTTTAAAACGTAAAGCGGGACTACGACGGAACGGTTTAAAACGTAAAGCGGGACTACGATAGAACAAATTAAAATGTAACGCGGGACTATGACGGAACGTTTTAAAAGATAAAGCGGGGCTACGATTGAACAGATTAAAACGTAACGCGGGACGACAACGGAACGGTTTAAAACGTAAAGCGGGACTACGACAGAACGGATTAAAACGTAAAGCGGGACCACGACGGAACGGTTTTAAACGTAAAGCAGGACTATGATGGAACGGATTAAAACTTAAAGCAGGACTACGACGGAACGGTTTAAAACGTAAAGCGGGACTACGACGGAGCGGTTTAAAACGTAAAGCGGGACCACGACGGAACGGTTTTAAACGTAAAGCAGGACTATGATGGAACGGATTCAAACTTAAAGCAGGACTACGAAGGAACGATTTAAAACGTAAAGCGGGACTACGACGGAAAAGTTTAAAACGTAAAGCGGGACTACGACGGAACGGTTTAAAACGTAAAGCGGGACTACGACGGAATGGTTTAAAACGTAAAGCGGGACTACGACGGAATGGTATGAAACATAAAGCGGGACTACGATAGAACGAATTAAAACGTAACGCGGAACTACGACGAAACGGTTTAAAACGTAAAGCGGGACCACGACGGAATGAATTAAAACGTAAAGGGGGGCTACGACGGACTGGTTTAAAACGTAAAGCGGGACTACTACGGAACGGTTTAAAACGTAAAGCAGGAGTACGACGGAACGGTTTAAAACGTAAAGCGGGACTACGACGGAACGGTTTAAAACGTAAAGCGGGACTACGATAGAACAAATTAAAATGTAACGCGGGACTATGACGGAACGTTTTAAAAGATAAAGCGGGGCTACGATTGAACGGATTAAAACGTAACGCGGGACGACAACGGAACGGTTTAAAACGTAAAGCGGGACTACGACAGAACGGATTAAAACGTAAAGCGGGACCACGACGGAACGGTTTTAAACGTAAAGCAGGACTATGATGGAACGGATTAAAACTTAAAGCAGGACTACGACGGAACGGTTTAAAACGTAAAGCGGGACTACGACGGAGCGGTTTAAAACGTAAAGCGGGACTACGACGGAACGGTTTAAAACTTAAGGCGGGACTACGACGGAACGGTTTAAAACGTAAAGCGGGACCACGACGGAACGGTTTTAAACGTAAAGCGGGGCTACGATGGACTGGTTTAAAACGTAAAGCGGGACTACGATTGAACAAATTAAAATGTAACGCGGGACTATGACGGAACGTTTTAAAAGATAAAGCGGGGCTACGATTGAACGGATTAAAACGTAACGCGGGACGACAACGGAACGGTTTAAAACGTAAAGCGGGACTACGACGGAACGGATTAAAACGTAAAGCGGGACCACGACGGAACGGTTTTAAACGTAAAGCGGGACTACGACGGAACGGTTTAAAACGTAAAGCGGGACTACGACGGAACGGTTTAAAACGTAAAGCGGGACTACGACGGAACGGTTTAAAAGATATAGCGGGACTACGACGGAACGGTTTAAAACTTAAAGCGGGACTAATACGGAACGGTTTAAAACGTAAAGCAGGAGTACGACGGAACGGTGTAAAACGTAAAGCGGGACTACGACAGAACGGATTAAAACGTAAAGCGGGACTACGACGGAACGGTTTAAAACGTAAAGCGGGACTACGATAGAACAAATTAAAGTGTAACGCGGGACTATGACGGAACGTTTTAAAAGATAAAGCGGGGCTACGATTGAACGGATTAAAACGTAAAGCGGGACTACGACAGAACGGATTAAAACGTAAAGCGGGACCACGACGGAACGGTTTTAAACGTAAAGCGGGACTACGACAGAACGGTTTAAAATGTAAGGCGGGACCACGACGGAATGGTTTAAAACGTAAAGCGGGGCTACGACGGACCGGTTTAAAACGTAAAGCGGGACTACTACAGAACGGTTTAAAACGTAAAGCAGGACTATGATGGAACGGATTAAAACGTAAATCGGGACTACGACGGAACGGTTTAAAACGTAAAGCGGGACTACGACGGAACGGTTTAAAACGTAAAGCGGGACTACGACGGAAAAGTTTAAAACGTAAAGCGGGACTACGACGGAACGGTTTAAAACGTAAAGCGGGACTACGACAGAACGGATTAAAACGTAACGCGGGACCACGACGGAACGGTTTTAAACGTAAAGCAGGACTATGATGGAACGGATTAAAACTTAAAGCAGGACTACGACGGAACGGTTTAAAACGTAAAGCGGGACTACGACGGAGCGGTTTAAAACGTAAAGCGGGACTACGACGGAACGGTTTAAAACTTAAGGCGGGACTACGACGGAACGGTTTAAAACGTAAAGCGGGACCACGACGGAACGGTTTAAAACGTAAAGCAGGAGTACGACGGAACGGTTTAAAACGTAAAGCGGGACTACGACGGAACGGTTTAAAACGTAAAGCGGGACTACGATAGAACAAATTAAAATGTAACGCGGGACTATGACGGAACGTTTTAAAAGATAAAGCGGGGCTACGATTGAACGGATTAAAACGTAAAGCGGGACTACGACAGAACGGATTAAAACGTAAAGCGGGACCACGACGGAACGGTTTTAAACGTAAAGCAGGACTATGATGGAACGGATTAAAACTTAAAGCAGGACTACGACGGAACGGTTTAAAACGTAAAGCGGGACTACGACGGAGCGGTTTAAAACGTAAAGCGGGACTACGACGGAACGGTTTAAAACTTAAGGCGGGACTACGACGGAACGGTTTAAAACGTAAAGCGGGACCACGACGGAACGGTTTTAAACGTAAAGCGGGGCTACGATGGACTGGTTTAAAACGTAAAGCGGGACTACGATTGAACAAATTAAAATGTAACGCGGGACTATGACGGAACGTTTTAAAAGATAAAGCGGGGCTACGATTGAAAGGATTAAAACGTAACGCGGGACGACAACGGAACGGTTTAAAACGTAAAGCGGGACTACGACAGAACGGATTAAAACGTAAAGCGGGACCACGACGGAACGGTTTTAAACGTAAAGCAGGACTATGATGGAACGGATTAAAACTTAAAGCAGGACTACGACGGAACGGTTTAAAACGTAAAGCGGGACTACGACGGAGCGGTTTAAAACGTAAAGCGGGACCACGACGGAACGGTTTTAAACGTAAAGCAGGACTATGATGGAACGGATTAAAACTTAAAGCAGGACTACGACGGAACGATTTAAAACGTAAAGCGGGACTACGACGGAAAAGTTTAAAACGTAAAGCGGGACTACGACGGAACGGTTTAAAACATAAAGCGGGACTACGACGGAATGGTTTAAAACGTAAAGCGGGACTACGACGGAATGGTATGAAACATAAAGCGGGACTACGATAGAACGAATTAAAACGTAACGCGGAACTACGACGAAACGGTTTAAAACGTAAAGCGGGACCACGACGGAATGAATTAAAACGTAAAGGGGGGCTACGACGGACTGGTTTAAAACGTAAAGCGGGACTACTACGGAACGGTTTAAAACCTAAAGCAGGAGTACGACGGAACGGTTTAAAACGTAAAGCGGGACTACGACGGAACGGTTTAAAACGTAAAGCGGGACTACGATAGAACAAATTAAAATGTAACGCGGGACTATGACGGAACGTTTTAAAAGATAAAGCGGGGCTACGATTGAACAGATTAAAACGTAACGCGGGACGACAACGGAACGGTTTAAAACGTAAAGCGGGACTACGACAGAACGGATTAAAACGTAAAGCGGGACCACGACGGAACGGTTTTAAACGTAAAGCAGGACTATGATGGAACGGATTAAAACTTAAAGCAGGACTACGACGGAACGGTTTAAAACGTAAAGCGGGACTACGACGGAGCGGTTTAAAACGTAAAGCGGGACCACGACGGAACGGTTTTAAACGTAAAGCAGGACTATGATGGAACGGATTAAAACTTAAAGCAGGACTACGACGGAACGATTTAAAACGTAAAGCGGGACTACGACGGAAAAGTTTAAAACGTAAAGCGGGACTACGACGGAACGGTTTAAAACGTAAAGCGGGACTACGACGGAATGGTTTAAAACGTAAAGCGGGACTACGACGGAATGGTATGAAACATAAAGCGGGACTACGATAGAACGAATTAAAACGTAACGCGGAACTACGACGAAACGGTTTAAAACGTAAAGCGGGACCACGACGGAATGAATTAAAACGTAAAGGGGGGCTACGACGGACTGGTTTAAAACGTAAAGCGGGACTACTACGGAACGGTTTAAAACGTAAAGCAGGAGTACGACGGAACGGTTTAAAACGTAAAGCGGGACTACGACGGAACGGTTTAAAACGTAAAGCGGGACTACGATAGAACAAATTAAAATGTAACGCGGGACTATGACGGAACGTTTTAAAAGATAAAGCGGGGCTACGATTGAACGGATTAAAACGTAACGCGGGACGACAACGGAACGGTTTAAAACGTAAAGCGGGACTACGACAGAACGGATTAAAACGTAAAGCGGGACCACGACGGAACGGTTTTAAACGTAAAGCAGGACTATGATGGAACGGATTAAAACTTAAAGCAGGACTACGACGGAACGGTTTAAAACGTAAAGCGGGACTACGACGGAGCGGTTTAAAACGTAAAGCGGGACTACGACGGAACGGTTTAAAACTTAAGGCGGGACTACGACGGAACGGTTTAAAACGTAAAGCGGGACCACGACGGAACGGTTTTAAACGTAAAGCGGGGCTACGATGGACTGGTTTAAAACGTAAAGCGGGACTACGATTGAACAAATTAAAATGTAACGCGGGACTATGACGGAACGTTTTAAAAGATAAAGCGGGGCTACGATTGAACGGATTAAAACGTAACGCGGGACGACAACGGAACGGTTTAAAACGTAAAGCGGGACTACGACGGAACGGATTAAAACGTAAAGCGGGACCACGACGGAACGGTTTTAAACGTAAAGCGGGACTACGACGGAACGGTTTAAAACGTAAAGCGGGACTACGACGGAACGGTTTAAAACGTAAAGCGGGACTACGACGGAACGGTTTAAAAGATATAGCGGGACTACGACGGAACGGTTTAAAACTTAAAGCGGGACTAATACGGAACGGTTTAAAACGTAAAGCAGGAGTACGACGGAACGGTGTAAAACGTAAAGCGGGACTACGACAGAACGGATTAAAACGTAAAGCGGGACTACGACGGAACGGTTTAAAACGTAAAGCGGGACTACGATAGAACAAATTAAAGTGTAACGCGGGACTATGACGGAACGTTTTAAAAGATAAAGCGGGGCTACGATTGAACGGATTAAAACGTAAAGCGGGACTACGACAGAACGGATTAAAACGTAAAGCGGGACTACGACGGAGCGGTTTAAAACGTAAAGCGGGACTACGACGGAACGGTTTTAAACGTAAAGCGGGACTACGACAGAACGGTTTAAAATGTAAGGCGGGACCACGACGGAATGGTTTAAAACGTAAAGCGGGGCTACGACGGACCGGTTTAAAACGTAAAGCGGGACTACTACAGAACGGTTTAAAACGTAAAGCAGGACTATGATGGAACGGATTAAAACGTAAATCGGGACTACGACGGAACGGTTTAAAACGTAAAGCGGGACTACGACGGAACGGTTTAAAACGTAAAGCGGGACTACGACGGAAAAGTTTAAAACGTAAAGCGGGACTACGACGGAACGGTTTAAAACGTAAAGCGGGACTACGACAGAACGGATTAAAACGTAACGCGGGACCACGACGGAACGGTTTTAAACGTAAAGCAGGACTATGATGGAACGGATTAAAACTTAAAGCAGGACTACGACGGAACGGTTTAAAACGTAAAGCGGGACTACGACGGAGCGGTTTAAAACGTAAAGCGGGACTACGACGGAACGGTTTAAAACTTAAGGCGGGACTACGACGGAACGGTTTAAAACGTAAAGCGGGACCACGACGGAATGGTTTTAAACGTAAAGCGGGGCTACGATGGACTGGTTTAAAACGTAAAGCGGGACTACGATTGAACAAATTAAAATGTAACGCGGGACTATGACGGAACGTTTTAAAAGATAAAGCGGGGCTACGATTGAACGGATTAAAACGTAACGCGGGACGACAACGGAACGGTTTGAAACGTAAAGCGGGACTACGACAGAACGGATTAAAACGTAAAGCGGGACCACGACGGAACGGTTTTAAACGTAAAGCGGGACTACGACGGAACGGTTTAAAACGTAAAGCGGGACTACGACGGAACGGTTTAAAAGATATAGCGGGACTACGACGGAACGGTTTAAAACGTAAAGCGGGACTAATACGGAACGGTTTAAAACGTAAAGCAGGAGTACGACGGAACGGTGTAAAACGTAAAGCGGGACTACGACAGAACGGATTAAAACGTAAAGCGGGACTACGACGGAACGGTTTAAAACGTAAAGCGGGACTACGATAGAACAAATTAAAGTGTAACGCGGGACTATGACGGAACGTTTTAAAAGATAAAGCGGGGCTACGATTGAACGGATTAAAACGTAAAGCGGGACTACGACAGAACGGATTAAAACGTAAAGCGGGACCACGACGGAACGGTTTTAAACGTAAAGCGGGACTACGACAGAACGGTTTAAAATGTAAGGCGGGACCACGACGGAATGGTTTAAAACGTAAAGCGGGGCTACGACGGACCGGTTTAAAACGTAAAGCGGGACTACTACAGAACGGTTTAAAACGTAAAGCAGGACTATGATGGAACGGATTAAAACGTAAATCGGGACTACGACGGAACGGTTTAAAACGTAAAGCGGGACTACGACGGAACGGTTTAAAACGTAAAGCGGGACTACGACGGAACGGTTTAAAACGTAAAGCGGGACTACGACGGAACGGTTTAAAAGATAAAGCGGGACTACGACGGAACGGTTTAAAACGTAAAGCGGGACTACGACGGAACGGTTTAAAACGTAAAGCAGGACTATGACGAAACGGTTTAAAATGTAAAGCAGGACTATGACGAAACGGTTTAAAACATAAAGCGGGACTACGACGGAATGGTTTAAAACATACAGCGGGACTACGACGGAACGGTTTTAAACGTAAAGCGGGACTACGACAGAACGGTTTAAAACGTAAAGCGGGAGTACGACAGAATGGTTTAAAACGTAAAGCAGGAGTACGACGGAACGGTTTAAAACGTAAAGCGGGACTACAACGGAACGGATTAAAACGTAAAGCGGGACTACAACGGAACGGTTTAAAGCGTAAAGCGGGACTACGATAGAACAAATTAAAATGTAACGCGGGACTATGACGGAACGTTTTAAAAGATAAAGCAGGGCTACGATTGAACGGATTAAAATGTAACGCGGGACGACAACGGAACGGTTTAAAACGTAAAGCAGGACTATGATGGAATGGATTAAAACGTAAATCGGGACTACGACGGAACGGTTTAAAACGTAAAGCGGGACTACGACGGAACGGATTAAAACTTAAAGCGGGACTACGACGGAACGGTTTAAAACGTAAAGCGGGACTACGACGGAACGGTTTAAAAGATAAAGCGGGACTACGACGGAACGGTTTAAAACATAAAGCGGGACTACGACGGAACGGTTTAAAACGTAAAGCAGGACTACGACGGAACGGTTTAAAACGTAAGGCGGGACCACGACGGAATGGTTTAAAACGTAAAGCGGGGCTACGACGGACCGGTTTAAAACGTAAAGCGGGACTACTATGGAACGGTTTAAAACGTAAAGCAGGACTATGATGGAACGGATTAAAACGTAAATCGGGACTACGACGGAACGGTTTAAAACGTAAAGCGGGGCTACGACGGAACGGTTTAAAACATAAAGCGGAGCTACGATAGAACGAATTAAAACATACAGCGGGACTACAACGGAACGATTTAAAACGTAAGGCGGGGATACGATTGAACGGATTAAAAGGTAACGCTGGACTACGACGGAACGGTTTATAACGTAACGCGGGACTACGACGGAACGGTTTAAAACGTAAAGCGGGACTACGACGGAACGGTTTAAAACGTAAAGCGGGACTACGACGGAACGGTTTAACACATAAAGCGGGCCTACGACGGAACGGTTTAAAATGTAAAGCGGGACTACGACGTAACAGTTTAAAACGTAACGCGGGACTACGAAGGAACGGTTTAAAACGTAAAGCGGGACTACGACGGAACGGATTAAAACGTAACGTTGGAATACGACGGAACGGTTTTGAAGGTAAAGTGGGGCTATGACGGACCGGTTTAAAACGTAAAGCGGGACTACTACAGAACGGTTTAAAACGTAACGTTGGACTACGACGGAACGGTTTAAAACGTAAAGCGGGACAACGACGGAACGGTTTAAAACGTAAAGCGGGACTATGACGGAACGGATTAAAACGTAACGTTGGAATACGACGGAACGGTTTTAAAGGTAAAGCGGGGCTATGACGGACCAGTTTAAAACGTAAAGCGGGACTACTACAGAACGGTTTAAAACGTAACGTTGGACTACGACGGAACGGTTTAAAACGTAAAGCGGGACAACGACGGAACGGTTTAAAACGTAAAGCGGGACTACGACGGAACGGTTTAAAACATACAACGGGACTACGACGGAACGGTTTAAAATGTAACGCGGGACTACGACGGAACGGTTTAAAACGTAAAGCGGGACTACGACGGAACGGTTTAAAACGTAAAGCGGGACTACGACGGAACGGTTTAAAACATAAAGCGGGCCTACGACGGAACGGTTTAAAACGTAAAGCGGGACTACGACGGAACGGTTTAAAACATACAGCGGGACTACGACGGAACGGTTTAAAACGTAAAGCGGGACTACGACGGAACGGTTTAAACGTAAAGCGGGACTACGACGGAACGGTTTAAAACGTAAAGCGGGACTACGACGGAACGGTTTAAAACGTAAAGCGGGACTACGACGGAACGGTTTAAAACGTAAAGCGGGACTACGACGGAACGGTTTAAAACGTAAAGCGGGACTACGACGGAACGGTTTAAAACGTAACGCGGTACTACGACGGAACGGTTTAAAACGTAACGCGGTACTACGACGGAACGGTTTAAAACGTAAAGTGGGACTACGACGGAACGGTTTAAAACGTAAAGTGGGACTACGACGGAACGGTTTAACACGTAAAGTGGGACTACGACGGAATGGTTTAAAACGTAACGCGGGACTACGACGGAACGGTTTAAAACGTAAAGCGGGACTACGACGGAACGGTTTAAAATGTAAAGCGGGACTACGACGGAACGGTTTAAAACGTAAAGCGGGACTACGACGGAACGGTTTAAAACGTAACGCGGTACTATGACGGAACGGTTTAAAACGTAACGCGGTACTACGACAGAACGGTTTAAAACGTAAAGTGGGACTACGACGGAACGGTTTACAACATAAAGTGGGACTACGACGGAACGGTTTAAAACTTAAAGCGGGACTACGACGGAACGGTTTAAAACGTAAAGCGGGACTACGACGGAACGGTTTAAAACGTAAAGCGGTACTACGACGGAATGGTTTAAAAGATAAAGTGGGAATACGACGGACCGGTTTAAAACGTAAAGCGGGACTACGACGGAACGGTTTAAAACATACAGCGGGACTACGACAGAACGGTTTAAAACGTAAAGCGGGACTATTACGGAACGGTTTAAAACGTAAAGCGGGAGTACGAAGGAACGGTTTAAAACGTAAAGCGGGACTACGACGGAACGGTTTAAAACGTAAAAGCGGTACTACAACGGAACTGTTTTAAAGGTAAAGCGGGGCTACGACGGACTGGTTTAAAACGTAAAGCGGGACTACGACGGAACGGTTTAAAACATACAGCGGGACTACGACGGAACGGTTTAAAACGTAAAGCGGGACTACGACGGAACGGTTTAAAATGTAAAGCGGGACTACGACGGAACGGTTTAAAACGTAAAGCGGGACTACGACGGAACGGTTTAAAACGTAATGCGGTACTACGACGGAACGGTTTAAAACGTAACGCGGTACTACGACGGAACGGTTTAAAACGTAAAGTGGGACTACGACGGAATGGTTTAAAACGTAACGCGGGACTACGACGGAACGGTTTAAAACGTAAAGCGGGACTACGACGGAACGGTTTAAAACGTAAAGCGGGACTACGACGGAACGGTTTAAAACGTAAAGCGGGACTACGACGGAACGGTTTAAAACGTAACGCGGTACTATGACGGAACGGTTTAAAACGTAACGTGGTACTACGACGGAACGGTTTAAAACGTAAAGAGGGACTACGACGGAACGGTTTACAACATAAAGTGGGACAACGACGGAACGGTTTAAAACTTACAGCGGGACTACGACGGAACGGTTTAAAACGTAAAGCGGGACTACGACGGAACGGTTTAAAACGTAAAGCGGTACTACGACGGAATGGTTTAAAAGATAAAGTGGGAATACGACGGACCGGTTTAAAACGTAAAGTGGGACTACGACGGAACGGTTTAAAACATACAGCGGGACTACGACAGAACGGTTTAAAACGTAAAGCGGGACTATTACGGAACGGTTTTAAAGGTAAAGCGGGGCTACGACGGACTGGTTTAAAACGTAAAGCGGGACTACGACGGAACGGTTTAAAACATACAGCGGGACTACGACGGAACGGTTTAAAACGTAAAGCGGGACTACGACGGAACGGTTTAAAACGTAAAGCGGGACTACGACGGAACGGTTTAAAATGTAAAGCGGAACTACGACGGAACGGTTTAAAACGTAAAGCGGGACTACGACGGAACGGTTTAAAACGTAATGCGGTACTACGACGGAACGGTTTAAAACTTAACGCGGTACTACGACGGAACGGTTTAAAACGTAAAGTGGGACTACGACGGAATGGTTTAAAACATAACGCGGGACTACGACGGAACGGTTTAAAACGTAAAGCGGGACTACGACGGAACGGTTTAAAACGTAAAGCGGGACTACGACGGAACGGTTTAAAACGTAAAGCGGGACTACGACGGAACGGTTTAAAACGTAACGCGGTAGTATGACGGAACGGTTTAAAACGTAACGCGGTACTACGACGGAACGGTTTAAAACGTAAAGAGGGACTACGACGGAACGGTTTACAACATAAAGTGGGACTACGACGGAACGGTTTAAAACTTAAAGCGGGACTACGACGGAACGGTTTAAAACGTAAAGCGGGACTACGACGGAACGGTTTAAAACATACAGCGGGACTACGACGGAACGGTTTAAAACGTAAAACGGGACTACGACGGACCGGTTTAGAACATAAAGCGGGACTACGACAGAACGGTTTAAAACGTAAAGCGGTACTACGACGGAATAGTTTAAAACATACAGCGGGACTACGACAGAACGGTTTAAAACGTGAAGCGGGACTATTACGGAACGGTTTAAAACGTAAAGCGGGAGTACGAACGAACGGTTTAAAACGTAAAGCGGGACTACGACGGAACGGTTTAAAACATAAAGCGGGCCTACGACGGAACGGTTTAAAACGTAAAGCGGGACTACGACGGAACGGTTTAAAACGTAACGCGGGACTACGACGGAACGGTTTAAAACGTAAAGCGGGACTACGACGGAACGGTTTAAAATGTAAAGCAGGACTACGACGTAACGGTTTAAAACGTAACGCGGGACTACTACGTAACGGTTTAAAACGTAAAACTGGACTACGACGGACCGGTTTAGAACATAAAGCGGGACTACGACGGAACGGTTTAAAACGTAAAGCGGTACTACGACGGAATAGTTTAAAACATACAGCGGGACTACGACAGAACGGTTTAAAACGTGAAGCGGGACTATTACGGAACGGTTTAAAACGTAAAGCGGGAGAACGAACGAACGGTTTAAAACGTAAAGCGGGACTACGACGGAACGGTTTAAAACGTAAAGCGGTACTACAACGGAACGGTTTTAAAGGTAAAGCGGGGCTACGACGGACTGGTTTAAAACGTAAAGCGGGACTACTACAGAACGGTTTAAAACGTAAAGCAGGACTACGAAGGAACGGTTTAAAACGTAAAGCGGGACTACGACGGAACGGATTAAAACGTAACGTTGGACTACGACGGAACGGTTTAAAACGTAAAGCGGGACTACGACGGAACGGTTTAAAACGTAAAGCGGGACTACGACGGAACGGTTTAAAACGTAAAGCGGGACTACGACGGAACGGTTTAAAACGTAACGCGGGTACTATGACGGAACGGTTTAAAACGTAACGTGGTACTACGACGGAACGGTTTAAAACGTAAAGAGGGACTACGACGGAACGGTTTACAACATAAAGTGGGACTACGACGGAACGGTTTAAAACTTAAAGCGGGACTACGACGGAACGGTTTAAAACGTAAAGCGGGACTACGACGGAACGGTTTAAAACATACAGCGGGACTACGACGGAACGGTTTAAAACGTAAAACGGGACTACGACGGACCGGTTTAGAACATAAAGCGGGACTACGACAGAACGGTTTAAAACGTAAAGCGGTACTACGACGGAATAGTTTAAAACATACAGCGGGACTACGACAGAACGGTTTAAAACGTGAAGCGGGACTATTACGGAACGGTTTAAAACGTAAAGCGGGAGTACTAACGAACGGTTTAAAACGTAAAGCGGGACTACGACGGAACGGTTTACAACATAAAGTGGGACTACGACGGAACGGTTTAAAACTTACAGCGGGACTATGACGGAACGGTTTAAAACGTAAAGCGGGACTACGACGGAACGGTTTAAAACGTAAAGCGGTACTACGACGGAATGGTTCAAAAGATAAAGTGGGAATACGACGGACCGGTTTAAAACGTAAAGCGGTACTACGACGGAATAGTTTAAAACATACAGCGGGACTACGACAGAACGGTTTAAAACGTGAAGCGGGACTATTACGGA
Organism: Telmatherina bonti; assembly: GCF_933228915.1. NCBI lineage: Eukaryota > Metazoa > Chordata > Actinopteri > Atheriniformes > Telmatherinidae > Telmatherina > Telmatherina bonti. Next base: position 1,823,050 of record NC_136629.1, on the reverse strand, counting down.
ACGGTTTAAAACGTAAAGCGGGAGTACGAACGAACGGTTTAAAACGTAAAGCGGGACTACGACGGAACGGTTTAAAACATAAAGCGGGCCTACGACGGAACGGTTTAAAACGTAAAGCGGGACTACGACGGATCGGTTTAAAACGTAAAGCGGGACTACGACGGAACGGTTTAAAATGTAAAGCGGGACTACGACGTAACGGTTTAAAACGTAACGCGGGACTACTACGTAACGGTTTAAAACGTAAAACTGGACTACGACGGACCGGTTTAGAACATAAAGCGGGACTACGACGGAACGGTTTAAAACGTAAAGCGGTACTACGACGGAATAGTTTAAAACATACAGCGGGACTACGACAGAACGGTTTAAAACGTGAAGCGGGACTATTACGGAACGGTTTAAAACGTAAAGCGGGAGAACGAACGAACGGTTTAAACGTAAAGCGGGACTACGACGGAACGGTTTAAAACGTAAAGCGGGACTACGACGGAACGGTTTAAAACGTAAAGCGGGACTACGACGGAACGGTTTAAAACGTAAAGCGGGACTACGACGGAACGGTTTAAAACGTAAAGCGGGACTACGACGGAACGGTTTAAAACGTAACGCGGTACTACGACGGAACGGTTTAAAACGTAACGCGGTACTACGACGGAACGGTTTAAAACGTAAATTGGGACTACGACGGAACGGTTTAAAACGTAAAGTGGGACTACGACGGAACGGTTTAACACGTAAAGTGGGACTACGACGGAATGGTTTAAAACGTAACGCGGGACTACGACGGAACGGTTTAAAACGTAAAGCGGGACTACGACGGAACGGTTTAAAATGTAAAGCGGGACTACGACGGAACGGTTTAAAACGTAAAGCGGGACTACGACGGAACGGTTTAAAACGTAACGCGGTACTATGACGGAACGGTTTAAAACGTAACGCGGTACTACGACAGAACGGTTTAAAACGTAAAGTGGGACTACGACGGAACGGTTTACAACATAAAGTGGGACTACGACGGAACGGTTTAAAACTTAAAGCGGGACTACGACGGAACGGTTTAAAACGTAAAGCGGGACTACGACGGAACGGTTTAAAACGTAAAGCGGTACTACGACGGAATGGTTTAAAAGATAAAGTGGGAATACGACGGACCGGTTTAAAACGTAAAGCGGGACTACGACGGAACGGTTTAAAACATACAGCGGGACTACGACAGAACGGTTTAAAACGTAAAGCGGGACTATTACGGAACGGTTTAAAACGTAAAGCGGGAGTACGAAGGAACGGTTTAAAACGTAAAGCGGGACTACGACGGAACGGTTTAAAACGTAAAAGCGGTACTACAACGGAACTGTTTTAAAGGTAAAGCGGGGCTACGACGGACTGGTTTAAAACGTAAAGCGGGACTACGACGGAACGGTTTAAAACATACAGCGGGACTACGACGGAACGGTTTAAAACGTAAAGCGGGACTACGACGGAACGGTTTAAAATGTAAAGCGGGACTACGACGGAACGGTTTAAAACGTAAAGCGGGACTACGACGGAACGGTTTAAAACGTAATGCGGTACTACGACGGAACGGTTTAAAACGTAACGCGGTACTACGACGGAACGGTTTAAAACGTAAAGGGGGACTACGACGGAATGGTTTAAAACGTAACGCGGGACTACGACGGAACGGTTTAAAACGTAAAGCGGGACTACGACGGAACGGTTTAAAACGTAAAGCGGGACTACGACGGAACGGTTTAAAACGTAAAGCGGGACTACGACGGAACGGTTTAAAACGTAACGCGGTACTATGACGGAACGGTTTAAAACGTAACGTGGTACTACGACGGAACGGTTTAAAACGTAAAGAGGGACTACGACGGAACGGTTTACAACATAAAGTGGGACAACGACGGAACGGTTTAAAACTTACAGCGGGACTACGACGGAACGGTTTAAAACGTAAAGCGGGACTACGACGGAACGGTTTAAAACGTAAAGCGGTACTACGACGGAATGGTTTAAAAGATAAAGTGGGAATACGACGGACCGGTTTAAAACGTAAAGTGGGACTACGACGGAACGGTTTAAAACATACAGCGGGACTACGACAGAACGGTTTAAAACGTAAAGCGGGACTATTACGGAACGGTTTAAAACGTAAAGCGGGAGTACGAAGGAACGGTTTAAAACGTAAAGCGGGACTACGACGGAACGGTTTAAAACGTAAAAGCGGTACTACAACGGAACGGTTTTAAAGGTAAAGCGGGGCTACGACGGACTGGTTTAAAACGTAAAGCGGGACTACGACGGAACGGTTTAAAACATACAGCGGGACTACGACGGAACGGTTTAAAACGTAAAGCGGGACTACGACGGAACGGTTTAAAACGTAAAGCGGGACTACGACGGAACGGTTTAAAATGTAAAGCGGAACTACGACGGAACGGTTTAAAACGTAAAGCGGGACTACGACGGAACGGTTTAAAACGTAATGCGGTACTACGACGGAACGGTTTAAAACTTAACGCGGTACTACGACGGAACGGTTTAAAACGTAAAGTGGGACTACGACGGAATGGTTTAAAACATAACGCGGGACTACGACGGAACGGTTTAAAACGTAAAGCGGGACTACGACGGAACGGTTTAAAACGTAAAGCGGGACTACGACGGAACGGTTTAAAACGTAAAGCGGGACTACGACGGAACGGTTTAAAACGTAACGCGGTAGTATGACGGAACGGTTTAAAACGTAACGCGGTACTACGACGGAACGGTTTAAAACGTAAAGAGGGACTACGACGGAACGGTTTACAACATAAAGTGGGACTACGACGGAACGGTTTAAAACTTAAAGCGGGACTACGACGGAACGGTTTAAAACGTAAAGCGGGACTACGACGGAACGGTTTAAAACATACAGCGGGACTACGACGGAACGGTTTAAAACGTAAAACGGGACTACGACGGACCGGTTTAGAACATAAAGCGGGACTACGACAGAACGGTTTAAAACGTAAAGCGGTACTACGACGGAATAGTTTAAAACATACAGCGGGACTACGACAGAACGGTTTAAAACGTGAAGCGGGACTATTACGGAACGGTTTAAAACGTAAAGCGGGAGTACGAACGAACGGTTTAAAACGTAAAGCGGGACTACGACGGAACGGTTTAAAACATAAAGCGGGCCTACGACGGAACGGTTTAAAACGTAAAGCGGGACTACGACGGAACGGTTTAAAACGTAACGCGGGACTACGACGGAACGGTTTAAAACGTAAAGCGGGACTACGACGGAACGGTTTAAAATGTAAAGCGGGACTACGACGTAACGGTTTAAAACGTAACGCGGGACTACTACGTAACGGTTTAAAACGTAAAACTGGACTACGACGGACCGGTTTAGAACATAAAGCGGGACTACGACGGAACGGTTTAAAACGTAAAGCGGTACTACGACGGAATAGTTTAAAACATACAGCGGGACTACGACAGAACGGTTTAAAACGTGAAGCGGGACTATTACGGAACGGTTTAAAACGTAAAGCGGGAGAACGAACGAACGGTTTAAAACGTAAAGCGGGACTACGACGGAACGGTTTAAAACGTAAAGCGGTACTACAACGGAACGGTTTTAAAGGTAAAGCGGGGCTACGACGGACTGGTTTAAAACGTAAAGCGGGACTACTACAGAACGGTTTAAAATGTAAAGCAGGACTACGAAGGAACGGTTTAAAACGTAAAGCGGGACTACGACGGAACGGATTAAAACGTAACGTTGGACTACGACGGAACGGTTTAAAACGTAAAGCGGGACTACGACGGAACGGTTTAAAACGTAAAGCGGGACTACGACGGAACGGTTTAAAACGTAAAGCGGGACTACGACGGAACGGTTTAAAACGTAACGCGGTACTATGACGGAACGGTTTAAAACGTAACGTGGTACTACGACGGAACGGTTTAAAACGTAAAGAGGGACTACGACGGAACGGTTTACAACATAAAGTGGGACTACGACGGAACGGTTTAAAACTTAAAGCGGGACTACGACGGAACGGTTTAAAACGTAAAGCGGGACTACGACGGAACGGTTTAAAACATACAGCGGGACTACGACGGAACGGTTTAAAACGTAAAACGGGACTACGACGGACCGGTTTAGAACATAAAGCGGGACTACGACAGAACGGTTTAAAACGTAAAGCGGTACTACGACGGAATAGTTTAAAACATACAGCGGGACTACGACAGAACGGTTTAAAACGTGAAGCGGGACTATTACGGAACGGTTTAAAACGTAAAGCGGGAGTACTAACGAACGGTTTAAAACGTAAAGCGGGACTACGACGGAACGGTTTACAACATAAAGTGGGACTACGACGGAACGGTTTAAAACTTACAGCGGGACTATGACGGAACGGTTTAAAACGTAAAGCGGGACTACGACGGAACGGTTTAAAACGTAAAGCGGTACTACGACGGAATGGTTCAAAAGATAAAGTGGGAATACGACGGACCGGTTTAAAACGTAAAGCGGTACTACGACGGAATAGTTTAAAACATACAGCGGGACTACGACAGAACGGTTTAAAACGTGAAGCGGGACTATTACGGAACGGTTTAAAACGTAAAGCGGGAGTACGAACGAACGGTTTAAAACGTAAAGCGGGACTACGACGGAACGGTTTAAAACATAAAGCGGGCCTACGACGGAACGGTTTAAAACGTAAAGCGGGACTACGACGGATCGGTTTAAAACGTAAAGCGGGACTACGACGGAACGGTTTAAAATGTAAAGCGGGACTACGACGTAACGGTTTAAAACGTAACGCGGGACTACTACGTAACGGTTTAAAACGTAAAACTGGACTACGACGGACCGGTTTAGAACATAAAGCGGGACTACGACGGAACGGTTTAAAACGTAAAGCGGTACTACGACGGAATAGTTTAAAACATACAGCGGGACTACGACAGAACGGTTTAAAACGTGAAGCGGGACTATTACGGAACGGTTTAAAACGTAAAGCGGGAGAACGAACGAACGGTTTAAAACGTAAAGCGGGACTACGACGGAACGGTTTAAAACGTAAAGCGGTACTACAACGGAACGGTTTTAAAGGTAAAGCGGGGCTACGACGGACTGGTTTAAAACGTAAAGCGGGACTACTACAGAACGGTTTAAAACGTAAAGCAGGACTACGAAGGAACGGTTTAAAACGTAAAGCGGGACTACGACGGAACGGATTAAAACGTAACGTTGGACTACGACGGAACGGTTTAAAACGTAAAGCGGGACTACGACGGAACGGTTTAAAACGTAAAGCGGGACTACGACGGAACGGTTTAAAACGTAAAGCGGGACTACGACGGAACGGTTTAAAACGTAACGCGGTACTATGACGGAACGGTTTAAAACGTAACGTGGTACTACGACGGAACGGTTTAAAACGTAAAGAGGGACTACGACGGAACGGTTTACAACATAAAGTGGGACTACGACGGAACGGTTTAAAACTTAAAGCGGGACTACGACGGAACGGTTTAAAACGTAAAGCGGGACTACGACGGAACGGTTTAAAACATACAGCGGGACTACGACGGAACGGTTTAAAACGTAAAACGGGACTACGACGGACCGGTTTAGAACATAAAGCGGGACTACGACAGAACGGTTTAAAACGTAAAGCGGTACTACGACGGAATAGTTTAAAACATACAGCGGGACTACGACAGAACGGTTTAAAACGTGAAGCGGGACTATTACGGAACGGTTTAAAACGTAAAGCGGGAGTACTAACGAACGGTTTAAAACGTAAAGCGGGACTACGACGGAACGGTTTACAACATAAAGTGGGACTACGACGGAACGGTTTAAAACATACAGCGGGACTACGACGGAACGGTTTAAAACGTAAAGCGGGACTACGACGGAACGGTTTAAAACGTAAAGCGGTACTACGACGGAATGGTTCAAAAGATAAAGTGGGAATACGACGGACCGGTTTAAAACGTAAAGCGGTACTACGACGGAATAGTTTAAAACATACAGCGGGACTACGACAGAACGGTTTAAAACGTGAAGCGGGACTATTACGGAACGGTTTAAAACGTAAAGCGGGAGAACGAACGAACGGTTTAAAACGTAAAGCGGGACTACGACGGAACGGTTTAAAACGTAAAGCGGTACTACAACGGAACGGTTTTAAAGGTAAAGCGGGGCTACGACGGACTGGTTTAAAACGTAAAGCGGGACTACTACAGAACGGTTTAAAACGTAAAGCAGGACTACGAAGGAACGGTTTAAAACGTAAAGCGGGACTACGACGGAACGGATTAAAACGTAACGTTGGACTACGACGGAACGGTTTAAAACGTAAAGCGGGACTACGACGGAATGGTTTAAAACGTAAAGCGGGACTACGACTGAACGGTTTAAAACGTAAAGCGGGACTACGACGGAACGGTTTAAAACGTAAAGCGGGACTACGACGGAACGGTTTAAAACATACAGCGGGACTACGACGGAACGGTTTGAAACGTAAAGCGGGACTACGACGGAACGGTTTAAAACATACAGCGGGACTACGACGGAACGGTTTAAAACATACAGCGGGACTACGACGGAACGGTTTGAAACGTAAAGCGGGACTACGACGGAACGGTTTAAAACATACAGCGGGACTACGACGGAACGGTTTAAAATGTAAAGCGGGACTACGACGGAACGGTTTAAAACGTAAAGCGGGACTACGACGGAATGTTTTAAAACGTAAAGCGGGACTACGACGGAACGGTTTAACACATAAAGCGGGCCTACGACGGAACGGTTTAAAATGTAAAGCGGGACTACGACGTAACGGTTTAAAATGTAACGCGGGACTACTACGTAACGGTTTAAAACGTAAAGCGGGACTACGACGGAACGGTTTAAAACCTAAAGCGGGACTACGACGGAACGGTTTAAAACGTAAAGCGGGACTACGACGGAACGGTTTAAAACGTAAAGCGGTACTACAACGGAACGGTTTTAAAGGTAAAGCGGGGCTACGACGGACTGGTTTAAAACGTAAAGCGGGACTACTACAGAACGGTTTAAAACGTAAAGCAGGACTACGAAGGAACGGTTTAAAACGTAAAGCGGGACTACGACGGAACGGATTAAAACGTAACGTTGGACTACGACGGAACGGTTTAAAACGTAAAGCGGGACTACGACGGAATGGTTTAAAACGTAAAGCGGGACTACGACGGAACGGTTTAAAACGTAAAGCGGGACTACGACGGAACGGTTTAAAACGTAAAGCGGGACTACGACGGAACGGTTTAAAACATACAGCGGGACTACGACGGAACGGTTTGAAACGTAAAGCGGGACTACGACGGAACGGTTTAAAACATACAGCGGGACTACGACGGAACGGTTTAAAACATACAGCGGGACTACGACGGAACGGTTTGAAACGTAAAGCGGGACTACGACGGAACGGTTTAAAACATACAGCGGGACTACGACGGAACGGTTTAAAATGTAAAGCGGGACTACGACGGAACGGTTTAAAACGTAAAGCGGGACTACGACGGAATGTTTCAAAACGTAAAGCGGGACTACGACGGAACGGTTTAACACATAAAGCGGGCCTACGACGGAACGGTTTAAAATGTAAAGCGGGACTACGACGTAACGGTTTAAAACGTAACGCGGGACTACTACGTAACGGTTTAAAACGTAAAGCGGGACTACGACGGAACGGTTTAAAACCTAAAGCGGGACTACGACGGAACGGTTTAAAACGTAAAGCGGGACTACGACGGAATGGTTTAAAACGTAAAGCGGGACTACGACGGAACGGTTTAAAACGTAAAGCGGGACTACGACGGAACGGTTTAAAACGTAAAGCGGGACTACGACGGAACGGTTTAAAACATACAGCGGGACTACGACGGAACGGTTTGAAACGTAAAGCGGGACTACGACGGAACGGTTTAAAACATACAGCGGGACTACGACGGAACGGTTTAAAACATACAGCGGGACTACGACGGAACGGTTTGAAACGTAAAGCGGGACTACGACGGAACGGTTTAAAACATACAGCGGGACTACGACGGAACGGTTTAAAATGTAAAGCGGGACTACGACGGAACGGTTTAAAACGTAAAGCGGGACTACGACGGAATGTTTTAAAACGTAAAGCGGGACTACGACGGAACGGTTTAACACATAAAGCGGGCCTACGACGGAACGGTTTAAAATGTAAAGCGGGACTACGACGTAACGGTTTAAAACGTAACGCGGGACTACTACGTAACGGTTTAAAACGTAAAGCGGGACTACGACGGAACGGTTTAAAACCTAAAGCGGGACTACGACGGAACGGTTTAAAACGTAAAGCGGGACTACGACGGAACGGTTTAAAACATAAAGCAGGACTACGACGGAACGCTTTAAAACGTAAAGCGGGACTACGACGGAACGGATTAAAACGTAACGTTGGAATACGACGGAACGGTTTTAAAGGTAAAACTGGACTACTACGGACCGGTTTAGAACATAAAGCGGGACTACGACGGAACGGTTTAAAACGTAAAGCGGGACTACGACGGAACGGTTTAAAACATAAAGCGGGACTACGACGGAACGGTTTAAAATGTAAAGCGGGACTACGACGTAACGGTTTAAAACGTAACGCGGGACTACTACTTAACGGTTTAAAACGTAAAACGGGACTACGACGGACCGGTTTAGAACATAAAGCGGGACTACGACGGAACGGTTTAAAACGTAAAGCGGTACTACGACGGAATAGTTTAAAACATACAGCGGGACTACGACAGAACGGTTTAAAACGTGAAGCGGGACTATTACGGAACGGTTTAAAACGTAAAGCGGTACTACGACGGAATAGTTTAAAACATACAGCGGGACTACGACAGAACGGTTTAAAACGTGAAGCGGGACTATTACGGAACGGTTTAAAACGTAAAGCGGGAGAACGAACGAACGGTTTAAAACGTAAAGCGGTACTACGACGGAACGGTTTAAAACGTAAAGCGGTACTACAACGGAACGGTTTTAAAGGTAAAGCGGGGCTACGACGGACTGGTTTAAAACGTAAAGCGGGACTACTACAGAACGGTTTAAAACGTAAAGCAGGACTACGAAGGAACGGTTTGAAACGTAAAGCGGGACTACGACGGAAGGGATTAAAACGTAACGTTGGACTACGACGGAACGGTTTAAAACGTAAAGCGGGACTACGACGGAATGGTTTAAAACGTAAAGCGGGACTACGACGGAACGGTTTAAAACGTAAAGCGGGACTACGACGGAAAGGTTTAAAACGTAAAGCGGGACTACGATGGAACGGTTTAAAACATACAGCGGGACTACGACGGAACGGTTTGAAACGTAAAGCGGGACTACGACGGAACGGTTTAAAACATACAGCGGGACTACGACGGAACGGTTTAAAACATACAGCGGGACTACGACGGAACGGTTTGAAACGTAAAGCGGGACTACGACGGAACGGTTTAAAACATACAGCGGGACTACGACGGAACGGTTTAAAATGTAAAGCGGGACTACGACGGAACGGTTTAAAACGTAAAGCGGGACTACGACGGAATGTTTTAAAACGTAAAGCGGGACTACGACGGAACGGTTTAACACATAAAGCGGGCCTACGACGGAACGGTTTAAAATGTAAAGCGGGACTACGACGTAACGGTTTAAAACGTAAAGCGGGACTACTACGTAACGGTTTAAAACGTAAAGCGGGACTACGACGGAACGGTTTAAAACCTAAAGCGGGACTACGACGGAACGGTTTAAAACGTAAAGCGGGACTACGACGGAACGGTTTAAAACATAAAGCGGGACTACGAAGGAACGGTTTAAAACGTAAAGCGGGACTACGACGGAACGGATTAAAACGTAACGTTGGAATACGACGGAACGGTTTTAAAGGTAAAGCGGGGCTACGACGGACCGGTGTAAAACGGAAAGCGGGACTACTACAGAACGGTTTAAAACGTAAAGCAGGATTACGAAGGAACGGTTTAAAACGTAAAGCGGGACTACGACGGAACGGTTTAAAACGTAAACTGGGACTACGACGGAACGGTTTAAAACGTAACGCGGGACTACGACGGAACGGTTTAAAACGTAAAGCGGGACTACGACGGAACGGTTTAAAACGTAAAGCGGGACTACGACGGAACGGTTTAAAACGTAAAGCGGGACTACGACGGAATGGTTTAAAACGTAACGCGGTACTATGATGGAACGGTTTAAAACGTAACGCGGTACTACGAAGGAACGGTTTAAAACGTAAAGTGGGACTACGACGGAACGGTTTACAACATAAAGTGGGACTACGACGGAACGGTTTAAAACTTAAAGCGGGACTACGACGGAACGGTTTAAAACGTAAAGCGGGACTACGACGGAACGGTTTAAAACATACAGCGGGACTACGACGGAACGGTTTAAAACGTAAAACGGGACTACGACGGACCGGTTTAGAACATAAAGCGGGACTACGACGGAACGGTTTAAAACGTAAAGCGGTACTACGACGGAATGGTTTAAAAGATAAAGTGGGAATACGACGGAACGGTTTTGAAGGTAAAGTGGGGCTATGACGGACCGGTTTAAAACGTAAAGCGGGACTACTACAGAACGGTTTAAAACGTAACATTGGACTACGACGGAACGGTTTAAAACGTAAAGCGGGACAACGACGGAACGGTTTAAAACGTAAAGCGGGACTATGACGGAACGGTTTAAATTGTAACGCGGGACTACGACGGAACGGTTTAAAACGTAAAGCGGGACTACGACGGAACGGTTTAAAACGTAAAGCGGGACTACGACGGAACGGTTTAAAACATAAAGCGGGCCTACTACGGAACGGTTTAAAACGTAAAGCGGGACTACGACGGAACGGTTTAAAACGTAAAGCGGGACAACGACGGAACGGTTTAAAACGTAAAGCGGGACTATGACGGAACGGATTAAAACGTAACGTTGGAATACGACGGAACGGTTTTAAACGTAAAGCGGGGCTATGACGGACCAGTTTAAAACGTAAAGCGGGACTACTACAGAACGGTTTAAAACGTAACGTTGGACTACGACGGAACGGTTTAAAACGTAAAGCGGGACAACGACGGAACGGTTTAAAACGTAAAGCGGGACTACGACGGAACGGTTTAAAACATACAACGGGACTACGACGGAACGGTTTAAATTGTAACGCGGGACTACGACGGAACGGTTTAAAACGTAAAGCGGGACTACGACGGAACGGTTTAAAACGTAAAGCGGGACTACGACGGAACGGTTTAAAACGTAAAGCGGTACTACGACGGAATAGTTTAAAACATACAGCGGGACTACGACAGAACGGTTTAAAACGTGAAGCGGGACTATTACGGAACGGTTTAAAACGTAAAGCGGGAGTACTAACGAACGGTTTAAAACGTAAAGCGGGACTACGACGGAACGGTTTACAACATAAAGTGGGACTACGACGGAACGGTTTAAAACTTACAGCGGGACTATGACGGAACGGTTTAAAACGTAAAGCGGGACTACGACGGAACGGTTTAAAACGTAAAGCGGTACTACGACGGAATGGTTCAAAAGATAAAGTGGGAATACGACGGACCGGTTTAAAACGTAAAGCGGTACTACGACGGAATAGTTTAAAACATACAGCGGGACTACGACAGAACGGTTTAAAACGTGAAGCGGGACTATTACGGAACGGTTTAAAACGTAAAGCGGGAGTACGAACGAACGGTTTAAAACGTAAAGCGGGACTACGACGGAACGGTTTAAAACATAAAGCGGGCCTACGACGGAACGGTTTAAAACGTAAAGCGGGACTACGACGGATCGGTTTAAAACGTAAAGCGGGACTACGACGGAACGGTTTAAAATGTAAAGCGGGACTACGACGTAACGGTTTAAAACGTAACGCGGGACTACTACGTAACGGTTTAAAACGTAAAACTGGACTACGACGGACCGGTTTAGAACATAAAGCGGGACTACGACGGAACGGTTTAAAACGTAAAGCGGTACTACGACGGAATAGTTTAAAACATACAGCGGGACTACGACAGAACGGTTTAAAACGTGAAGCGGGACTATTACGGAACGGTTTAAAACGTAAAGCGGGAGAACGAACGAACGGTTTAAAACGTAAAGCGGGACTACGACGGAACGGTTTAAAACGTAAAGCGGTACTACAACGGAACGGTTTTAAAGGTAAAGCGGGGCTACGACGGACTGGTTTAAAACGTAAAGCGGGACTACTACAGAACGGTTTAAAACGTAAAGCAGGACTACGAAGGAACGGTTTAAAACGTAAAGCGGGACTACGACGGAACGGATTAAAACGTAACGTTGGACTACGACGGAACGGTTTAAAACGTAAAGCGGGACTACGACGGAACGGTTTAAAACGTAAAGCGGGACTACGACGGAACGGTTTAAAACGTAAAGCGGGACTACGACGGAACGGTTTAAAACGTAACGCGGTACTATGACGGAACGGTTTAAAACGTAACGTGGTACTACGACGGAACGGTTTAAAACGTAAAGAGGGACTACGACGGAACGGTTTACAACATAAAGTGGGACTACGACGGAACGGTTTAAAACTTAAAGCGGGACTACGACGGAACGGTTTAAAACGTAAAGCGGGACTACGACGGAACGGTTTAAAACATACAGCGGGACTACGACGGAACGGTTTAAAACGTAAAACGGGACTACGACGGACCGGTTTAGAACATAAAGCGGGACTACGACAGAACGGTTTAAAACGTAAAGCGGTACTACGACGGAATAGTTTAAAACATACAGCGGGACTACGACAGAACGGTTTAAAACGTGAAGCGGGACTATTACGGAACGGTTTAAAACGTAAAGCGGGAGTACTAACGAACGGTTTAAAACGTAAAGCGGGACTACGACGGAACGGTTTACAACATAAAGTGGGACTACGACGGAACGGTTTAAAACATACAGCGGGACTACGACGGAACGGTTTAAAACGTAAAGCGGGACTACGACGGAACGGTTTAAAACGTAAAGCGGTACTACGACGGAATGGTTCAAAAGATAAAGTGGGAATACGACGGACCGGTTTAAAACGTAAAGCGGTACTACGACGGAATAGTTTAAAACATACAGCGGGACTACGACAGAACGGTTTAAAACGTGAAGCGGGACTATTACGGAACGGTTTAAAACGTAAAGCGGGAGAACGAACGAACGGTTTAAAACGTAAAGCGGGACTACGACGGAACGGTTTAAAACGTAAAGCGGTACTACAACGGAACGGTTTTAAAGGTAAAGCGGGGCTACGACGGACTGGTTTAAAACGTAAAGCGGGACTACTACAGAACGGTTTAAAACGTAAAGCAGGACTACGAAGGAACGGTTTAAAACGTAAAGCGGGACTACGACGGAATGGTTTAAAACGTAAAGCGGGACTACGACTGAACGGTTTAAAACGTAAAGCGGGACTACGACGGAACGGTTTAAAACGTAAAGCGGGACTACGACGGAACGGTTTAAAACATACAGCGGGACTACGACGGAACGGTTTGAAACGTAAAGCGGGACTACGACGGAACGGTTTAAAACATACAGCGGGACTACGACGGAACGGTTTAAAACATACAGCGGGACTACGACGGAACGGTTTGAAACGTAAAGCGGGACTACGACGGAACGGTTTAAAACATACAGCGGGACTACGACGGAACGGTTTAAAATGTAAAGCGGGACTACGACGGAACGGTTTAAAACGTAAAGCGGGACTACGACGGAATGTTTTAAAACGTAAAGCGGGACTACGACGGAACGGTTTAACACATAAAGCGGGCCTACGACGGAACGGTTTAAAATGTAAAGCGGGACTACGACGTAACGGTTTAAAATGTAACGCGGGACTACTACGTAACGGTTTAAAACGTAAAGCGGGACTACGACGGAACGGTTTAAAACCTAAAGCGGGACTACGACGGAACGGTTTAAAACGTAAAGCGGGACTACGACGGAACGGTTTAAAACGTAAAGCGGTACTACAACGGAACGGTTTTAAAGGTAAAGCGGGGCTACGACGGACTGGTTTAAAACGTAAAGCGGGACTACTACAGAACGGTTTAAAACGTAAAGCAGGACTACGAAGGAACGGTTTAAAACGTAAAGCGGGACTACGACGGAACGGATTAAAACGTAACGTTGGACTACGACGGAACGGTTTAAAACGTAAAGCGGGACTACGACGGAATGGTTTAAAACGTAAAGCGGGACTACGACGGAACGGTTTAAAACGTAAAGCGGGACTACGACGGAACGGTTTAAAACGTAAAGCGGGACTACGACGGAACGGTTTAAAACATACAGCGGGACTACGACGGAACGGTTTGAAACGTAAAGCGGGACTACGACGGAACGGTTTAAAACATACAGCGGGACTACGACGGAACGGTTTAAAACATACAGCGGGACTACGACGGAACGGTTTGAAACGTAAAGCGGGACTACGACGGAACGGTTTAAAACATACAGCGGGACTACGACGGAACGGTTTAAAATGTAAAGCGGGACTACGACGGAACGGTTTAAAACGTAAAGCGGGACTACGACGGAATGTTTCAAAACGTAAAGCGGGACTACGACGGAACGGTTTAACACATAAAGCGGGCCTACGACGGAACGGTTTAAAATGTAAAGCGGGACTACGACGTAACGGTTTAAAACGTAACGCGGGACTACTACGTAACGGTTTAAAACGTAAAGCGGGACTACGACGGAACGGTTTAAAACCTAAAGCGGGACTACGACGGAACGGTTTAAAACGTAAAGCGGGACTACGACGGAATGGTTTAAAACGTAAAGCGGGACTACGACGGAACGGTTTAAAACGTAAAGCGGGACTACGACGGAACGGTTTAAAACGTAAAGCGGGACTACGACGGAACGGTTTAAAACATACAGCGGGACTACGACGGAACGGTTTGAAACGTAAAGCGGGACTACGACGGAACGGTTTAAAACATACAGCGGGACTACGACGGAACGGTTTAAAACATACAGCGGGACTACGACGGAACGGTTTGAAACGTAAAGCGGGACTACGACGGAACGGTTTAAAACATACAGCGGGACTACGACGGAACGGTTTAAAATGTAAAGCGGGACTACGACGGAACGGTTTAAAACGTAAAGCGGGACTACGACGGAATGTTTTAAAACGTAAAGCGGGACTACGACGGAACGGTTTAACACATAAAGCGGGCCTACGACGGAACGGTTTAAAATGTAAAGCGGGACTACGACGTAACGGTTTAAAACGTAACGCGGGACTACTACGTAACGGTTTAAAACGTAAAGCGGGACTACGACGGAACGGTTTAAAACCTAAAGCGGGACTACGACGGAACGGTTTAAAACGTAAAGCGGGACTACGACGGAACGGTTTAAAACATAAAGCAGGACTACGACGGAACGCTTTAAAACGTAAAGCGGGACTACGACGGAACGGATTAAAACGTAACGTTGGAATACGACGGAACGGTTTTAAAGGTAAAACTGGACTACTACGGACCGGTTTAGAACATAAAGCGGGACTACGACGGAACGGTTTAAAACGTAAAGCGGGACTACGACGGAACGGTTTAAAACATAAAGCGGGACTACGACGGAACGGTTTAAAATGTAAAGCGGGACTACGACGTAACGGTTTAAAACGTAACGCGGGACTACTACTTAACGGTTTAAAACGTAAAACGGGACTACGACGGACCGGTTTAGAACATAAAGCGGGACTACGACGGAACGGTTTAAAACGTAAAGCGGTACTACGACGGAATAGTTTAAAACATACAGCGGGACTACGACAGAACGGTTTAAAACGTGAAGCGGGACTATTACGGAACGGTTTAAAACGTAAAGCGGTACTACGACGGAATAGTTTAAAACATACAGCGGGACTACGACAGAACGGTTTAAAACGTGAAGCGGGACTATTACGGAACGGTTTAAAACGTAAAGCGGGAGAACGAACGAACGGTTTAAAACGTAAAGCGGTACTACGACGGAACGGTTTAAAACGTAAAGCGGTACTACAACGGAACGGTTTTAAAGGTAAAGCGGGGCTACGACGGACTGGTTTAAAACGTAAAGCGGGACTACTACAGAACGGTTTAAAACGTAAAGCAGGACTACGAAGGAACGGTTTGAAACGTAAAGCGGGACTACGACGGAAGGGATTAAAACGTAACGTTGGACTACGACGGAACGGTTTAAAACGTAAAGCGGGACTACGACGGAATGGTTTAAAACGTAAAGCGGGACTACGACGGAACGGTTTAAAACGTAAAGCGGGACTACGACGGAAAGGTTTAAAACGTAAAGCGGGACTACGATGGAACGGTTTAAAACATACAGCGGGACTACGACGGAACGGTTTGAAACGTAAAGCGGGACTACGACGGAACGGTTTAAAACATACAGCGGGACTACGACGGAACGGTTTAAAACATACAGCGGGACTACGACGGAACGGTTTGAAACGTAAAGCGGGACTACGACGGAACGGTTTAAAACATACAGCGGGACTACGACGGAACGGTTTAAAATGTAAAGCGGGACTACGACGGAACGGTTTAAAACGTAAAGCGGGACTACGACGGAATGTTTTAAAACGTAAAGCGGGACTACGACGGAACGGTTTAACACATAAAGCGGGCCTACGACGGAACGGTTTAAAATGTAAAGCGGGACTACGACGTAACGGTTTAAAACGTAAAGCGGGACTACTACGTAACGGTTTAAAACGTAAAGCGGGACTACGACGGAACGGTTTAAAACCTAAAGCGGGACTACGACGGAACGGTTTAAAACGTAAAGCGGGACTACGACGGAACGGTTTAAAACATAAAGCGGGACTACGAAGGAACGGTTTAAAACGTAAAGCGGGACTACGACGGAACGGATTAAAACGTAACGTTGGAATACGACGGAACGGTTTTAAAGGTAAAGCGGGGCTACGACGGACCGGTGTAAAACGGAAAGCGGGACTACTACAGAACGGTTTAAAACGTAAAGCAGGATTACGAAGGAACGGTTTAAAACGTAAAGCGGGACTACGACGGAACGGTTTAAAACGTAAACTGGGACTACGACGGAACGGTTTAAAACGTAACGCGGGACTACGACGGAACGGTTTAAAACGTAAAGCGGGACTACGACGGAACGGTTTAAAACGTAAAGCGGGACTACGACGGAACGGTTTAAAACGTAAAGCGGGACTACGACGGAATGGTTTAAAACGTAACGCGGTACTATGATGGAACGGTTTAAAACGTAACGCGGTACTACGAAGGAACGGTTTAAAACGTAAAGTGGGACTACGACGGAACGGTTTACAACATAAAGTGGGACTACGACGGAACGGTTTAAAACTTAAAGCGGGACTACGACGGAACGGTTTAAAACGTAAAGCGGGACTACGACGGAACGGTTTAAAACATACAGCGGGACTACGACGGAACGGTTTAAAACGTAAAACGGGACTACGACGGACCGGTTTAGAACATAAAGCGGGACTACGACGGAACGGTTTAAAACGTAAAGCGGTACTACGACGGAATGGTTTAAAAGATAAAGTGGGAATACGACGGAACGGTTTTGAAGGTAAAGTGGGGCTATGACGGACCGGTTTAAAACGTAAAGCGGGACTACTACAGAACGGTTTAAAACGTAACATTGGACTACGACGGAACGGTTTAAAACGTAAAGCGGGACAACGACGGAACGGTTTAAAACGTAAAGCGGGACTATGACGGAACGGTTTAAATTGTAACGCGGGACTACGACGGAACGGTTTAAAACGTAAAGCGGGACTACGACGGAACGGTTTAAAACGTAAAGCGGGACTACGACGGAACGGTTTAAAACATAAAGCGGGCCTACTACGGAACGGGTTAAAACGTAAAGCGGGACTACGACGGAACGGTTTAAAACGTAAAGCGGGACAACGACGGAACGGTTTAAAACGTAAAGCGGGACTATGACGGAACGGATTAAAACGTAACGTTGGAATACGACGGAACGGTTTTAAACGTAAAGCGGGGCTATGACGGACCAGTTTAAAACGTAAAGCGGGACTACTACAGAACGGTTTAAAACGTAACGTTGGACTACGACGGAACGGTTTAAAACGTAAAGCGGGACAACGACGGAACGGTTTAAAACGTAAAGCGGGACTACGACGGAACGGTTTAAAACATACAACGGGACTACGACGGAACGGTTTAAATTGTAACGCGGGACTACGACGGAACGGTTTAAAACGTAAAGCGGGACTACGACGGAACGGTTTAAAACGTAAAGCGGGACTACGACGGAACGGTTTAAAACATAAAGCGGGCCTACGACGGAACGGTTTAAAGCGTAAAGCGGGACTACGACGGAACGGTTTAAAACATACAGCGGGACTACGACGGAACGGTTTAAAACGTAAAGCGGGACTACGACGGAACGGTTTAAACGTAAAGCGGGACTACGACGGAACGGTTTAAAACGTAAAGCGGGACTACGACGGAACGGTTTAAAACGTAAAGCGGCACTACGACGGAACGGTTTAAAACGTAAAGCGGGACTACGACGGAACGGTTTAAAACGTAAAGCGGGACTACGACGGAACGGTTTAAAACGTAACGCGGTACTACGACGGAACAGTTTAAAACGTAACGCGGTACTACGACGGAACGGTTTAAAACGTAAAGTGGGACTACGACGGAACGGTTTAAAACGTAACGCGGGACTACGACGGAACGGTTTAAAACGTAACGCGGGACTACGACGGAACGGTTTAAAACGTAAAGCGGGACTACGACGGAACGGTTTAAAACGTAAAGCGGGACTACGACGGAACGGTTTAAAACGTAACGCGGGACTACGACGGAACGGTTTAAAACGTAAAGCGGGACTACGACGGAACGGTTTAAAACGTAACGCGGGACTACGACGGAACGGTTTAAAACGTAAAGCGGTACTATGACGGAACGGTTTAAAACGATATCGGTACTACGACGGAACGGTTTAAAACGTAAAGTGGGACTACGACGGAACGGTTTACAACATAAAGTGGGACTACGACGGAACGGTTTAAAACTTAAAGCGGGACTACGACGGAACGGTTTAAAACGTAAAGCGGGACTACGACGGAACGGTTTAAAACGTAAAGCGGTACTACGACGGAATGGTTTAAAAGATAAAGTGGGAATACGACGGACCGGTTTAAAACGTAAAGCGGGATTACGACGGAACGGTTTAAAACATAAAGCGGGACTACGACGGAACGGTTTAAAACGTAAAAGCGGTACTACAACGGAACGGTTTTAAAGGTAAAGCGGGGCTACGACGGACTGGTTTAAAACGTAAAGCGGGACTACGACGGAACGGTTTAAAACATACAGCGGGACTACGACGGAACGGTTTGAAACGTAAAGCGGGACTACGACGGAACGGTTTAAAACATACAGCGGGACTACGACGGAACGGTTTAAAACATACAGCGGGACTACGACGGAACGGTTTGAAACGTAAAGCGGGACTACGACGGAACGGTTTAAAACATACAGCGGGACTACGACGGAACGGTTTAAAATGTAAAGCGGGACTACGACGGAACGGTTTAAAACGTAAAGCGGGACTACGACGGAATGTTTTAAAACGTAAAGCGGGACTACGACGGAACGGTTTAACACATAAAGCGGGCCTACGACGGAACGGTTTAAAATGTAAAGCGGGACTACGACGTAACGGTTTAAAACGTAAAGCGGGACTACTACGTAACGGTTTAAAACGTAAAGCGGGACTACGACGGAACGGTTTAAAACCTAAAGCGGGACTACGACGGAACGGTTTAAAACGTAAAGCGGGACTACGACGGAACGGTTTAAAACATAAAGCAGGACTACGAAGGAACGGTTTAAAACGTAAAGCGGGACTACGACGGAACGGATTAAAACGTAACGTTGGAATACGACGGAACGGTTTTAAAGGTAAAGCGGGGCTACGACGGACCGGTGTAAAACGGAAAGCGGGACTACTACAGAACGGTTTAAAACGTAAAGCAGGATTACGAAGGAACGGTTTAAAACGTAAAGCGGGACTACGACGGAACGGTTTAAAACGTAAACTGGGACTACGACGGAACGGTTTAAAACGTAACGCGGGACTACGACGGAACGGTTTAAAACGTAAAGCGGGACTACGACGGAATGGTTTAAAACGTAACGCGGTACTATGACGGAACGGTTTAAAACGTAACGCGGTACTACGAAGGAACGGTTTAAAACGTAAAGTGGGACTACGACGGAACGGTTTACAACATAAAGTGGGACTACGACGGAACGGTTTAAAACTTAAAGCGGGACTACGACGGAACGGTTTAAAACGTAAAGCGGGACTACGAAGGAACGGTTTAAAACATACAGCGGGACTACGACGGAACGGTTTAAAACGTAAAACGGGACTACGACGGACCGGTTTAGAACATAAAGCGGGACTACGACGGAACGGTTTAAAACGTAAAGCGGTACTACGACGGAATGGTTTAAAAGATAAAGTGGGAATACGACGGAACGGTTTTGAAGGTAAAGTGGGGCTATGACGGACCGGTTTAAAACGTAAAGCGGGACTACTACAGAACGGTTTAAAACGTAACATTGGACTACGACGGAACGGTTTAAAACGTAAAGCGGGACAACGACGGAACGGTTTAAAACGTAAAGCGGGACTATGACGGAACGGTTTAAATTGTAACGCGGGACTACGACGGAACGGTTTAAAACGTAAAGCGGGACTACGACGGAACGGTTTAAAACGTAAAGCGGGACTACGACGGAACGGTTTAAAACATAAAGCGGGCCTACTACGGAACGGTTTAAAACGTAAAGCGGGACTACGACGGAACGGTTTAAAACGTAAAGCGGGACAACGACGGAACGGTTTAAAACGTAAAGCGGGACTATGACGGAACGGATTAAAACGTAACGTTGGAATACGACGGAACGGTTTTAAACGTAAAGCGGGGCTATGACGGACCAGTTTAAAACGTAAAGCGGGACTACTACAGAACGGTTTAAAACGTAACGTTGGACTACGACGGAACGGTTTAAAACGTAAAGCGGGACAACGACGGAACGGTTTAAAACGTAAAGCGGGACTACGACGGAACGGTTTAAAACATACAACGGGACTACGACGGAACGGTTTAAATTGTAACGCGGGACTACGACGGAACGGTTTAAAACGTAAAGCGGGACTACGACGGAACGGTTTAAAACGTAAAGCGGGACTACGACGGAACGGTTTAAAACATAAAGCGGGCCTACGACGGAACGGTTTAAAACGTAAAGCGGGACTACGACGGAACGGTTTAAAACATACAGCGGGACTACGACGGAACGGTTTAAAACGTAAAGCGGGACTACGACGGAACGGTTTAAACGTAAAGCGGGACTACGACGGAACGGTTTAAAACGTAAAGCGGGACTACGACGGAACGGTTTAAAACGTAAAGCGGCACTACGACGGAACGGTTTAAAACGTAAAGCGGGACTACGACGGAACGGTTTAAAACGTAAAGCGGGACTACGACGGAACGGTTTAAAACGTAACGCGGTACTACGACGGAACGGTTTAAAACGTAACGCGGTACTACGACGGAACGGTTTAAAACGTAAAGAGGGACTACGACGGAACGGTTTAAAACGTAACGCGGGACTACGACGGAACGGTTTAAAACGTAACGCGGGACTACGACGGAACGGTTTAAAACGTAAAGCGGGACTACGACGGAACGGTTTAAAACGTAAAGCGGGACTACGACGGAACGGTTTAAAACGTAACGCGGGACTACGACGGAACGGTTTAAAACGTAAAGCGGGACTACGACGGAACGGTTTAAAACGTAACGCGGGACTACGACGGAACGGTTTAAAACGTAAAGCGGTACTATGACGGAACGGTTTAAAACGTAACGCGGTACTACGACGGAACGGTTTAAAACGTAAAGTGGGACTACGACGGAACGGTTTACAACATAAAGTGGGACTACGACGGAACGGTTTAAAACTTAAAGCGGGACTACGACGGAACGGTTTAAAACGTAAAGCGGGACTACGACGGAACGGTTTAAAACGTAAAGCGGTACTACGACGGAATGGTTTAAAAGATAAAGTGGGAATACGACGGACCGGTTTAAAACGTAAAGCGGGACTACGACGGAACGGTTTAAAACATGAAGCGGGACTACGACGGAACGGTTTAAAACGTAAAAGCGGTACTACAACGGAACGGTTTTAAAGGTAAAGCGGGGCTACGACGGACTGGTTTAAAACGTAAAGCGGGACTACGACGGAACGGTTTAAAACATACAGCGGGACTACGACGGAACGGTTTAAAACGTAAAGCGGGACTACTACAGAACGGTTTAAAACGTAACATTGGACTACGACGGAACGGTTTAAAACGTAAAGCGGGACAACGACGGAACGGTTTAAAACGTAAAGCGGGACTACGACGGAACGGTTTAAAACATAAAGCGGGCCTACTACGGAACGGTTTAAAACGTAAAGCGGGACTACGACGGAACGGTTTAAAACGTAAAGCGGGACAACGACGGAACGGTTTAAAACGTAAAGCGGGACTATGACGGAACGGATTAAAACGTAACGTTGGAATACGACGGAACGGTTTTAAACGTAAAGCGGGGCTATGACGGACCAGTTTAAAACGTAAAGCGGGACTACTACAGAACGGTTTAAAACGTAACGTTGGACTACGACGGAACGGTTTAAAACGTAAAGCGGGACAACGACGGAACGGTTTAAAACGTAAAGCGGGACTACGACGGAACGGTTTAAAACATACAACGGGACTACGACGGAACGGTTTAAATTGTAACGCGGGACTACGACGGAACGGTTTAAAACGTAAAGCGGGACTACGACGGAACGGTTTAAAACGTAAAGCGGGACTACGACGGAACGGTTTAAAACATAAAGCGGGCCTACGACGGAACGGTTTAAAACGTAAAGCGGGACTACGACGGAACGGTTTAAAACATACAGCGGGACTACGACGGAACGGTTTAAAACGTAAAGCGGGACTACGACGGAACGGTTTAAACGTAAAGCGGGACTACGACGGAACGGTTTAAAACGTAAAGCGGGACTACGACGGAACGGTTTAAAACGTAAAGCGGCACTACGACGGAACGGTTTAAAACGTAAAGCGGGACTACGACGGAACGGTTTAAAACGTAAAGCGGGACTACGACGGAACGGTTTAAAACGTAACGCGGTACTACGACGGAACGGTTTAAAACGTAACGCGGTACTACGACGGAACGGTTTAAAACGTAAAGTGGGACTACGACGGAACGGTTTAAAACGTAACGCGGGACTACGACGGAACGGTTTAAAACGTAACGCGGGACTACGACGGAACGGTTTAAAACGTAAAGCGGGACTACGACGGAACGGTTTAAAACGTAAAGCGGGACTACGACGGAACGGTTTAAAACGTAACGCGGGACTACGACGGAACGGTTTAAAACGTAAAGCGGGACTACGACGGAACGGTTTAAAACGTAACGCGGGACTACGACGGAACGGTTTAAAACGTAAAGCGGTACTACGACGGAACGGTTTAAAACGTAACGCGGTACTACGACGGAACGGTTTAAAACGTAAAGTGGGACTACGACGGAACGGTTTACAACATAAAGTGGGACTACGACGGAACGGTTTAAAACTTAAAGCGGGACTACGACGGAACGGTTTAAAACGTAAAGCGGGACTACGACGGAACGGTTTAAAACGTAAAGCGGTACTACGACGGAATGGTTTAAAAGATAAAGTGGGAATACGACGGACCGGTTTAAAACGTAAAGCGGGATTACGACGGAACGGTTTAAAACATAAAGCGGGACTACGACGGAACGGTTTAAAACGTAAAAGCGGTACTACAACGGAACGGTTTTAAAGGTAAAGCGGGGCTACGACGGACTGGTTTAAAACGTAAAGCGGGACTACGACGGAACGGTTTAAAACATACAGCGGGACTACGACGGAACGGTTTAAAATGTAAAGCGGGACTACGACGGAACGGTTTAAAACGTAAAGCGGGACTACGACGGAAAGGTTTAAAACGTAAAGCGGGACTACGATGGAACGGTTTAAAACATACAGCGGGACTACGACGGAACGGTTTGAAACGTAAAGCGGGACTACGACGGAACGGTTTAAAACATACAGCGGGACTACGACGGAACGGTTTAAAACATACAGCGGGACTACGACGGAACGGTTTGAAACGTAAAGCGGGACTACGACGGAACGGTTTAAAACATACAGCGGGACTACGACGGAACGGTTTAAAATGTAAAGCGGGACTACGACGGAACGGTTTAAAACGTAAAGCGGGACTACGACGGAATGTTTTAAAACGTAAAGCGGGACTACGACGGAACGGTTTAACACATAAAGCGGGCCTACGACGGAACGGTTTAAAATGTAAAGCGGGACTACGACGTAACGGTTTAAAACGTAAAGCGGGACTACTACGTAACGGTTTAAAACGTAAAGCGGGACTACGACGGAACGGTTTAAAACCTAAAGCGGGACTACGACGGAACGGTTTAAAACGTAAAGCGGGACTACGACGGAACGGTTTAAAACATAAAGCAGGACTACGAAGGAACGGTTTAAAACGTAAAGCGGGACTACGACGGAACGGATTAAAACGTAACGTTGGAATACGACGGAACGGTTTTAAAGGTAAAGCGGGGCTACGACGGACCGGTGTAAAACGGAAAGCGGGACTACTACAGAACGGTTTAAAACGTAAAGCAGGATTACGAAGGAACGGTTTAAAACGTAAAGCGGGACTACGACGGAACGGTTTAAAACGTAAACTGGGACTACGACGGAACGGTTTAAAACGTAACGCGGGACTACGACGGAACGGTTTAAAACGTAAAGCGGGACTACGACGGAATGGTTTAAAACGTAACGCGGTACTATGACGGAACGGTTTAAAACGTAACGCGGTACTACGAAGGAACGGTTTAAAACGTAAAGTGGGACTACGACGGAACGGTTTACAACATAAAGTGGGACTACGACGGAACGGTTTAAAACTTAAAGCGGGACTACGACGGAACGGTTTAAAACGTAAAGCGGGACTACGAAGGAACGGTTTAAAACATACAGCGGGACTACGACGGAACGGTTTAAAACGTAAAACGGGACTACGACGGACCGGTTTAGAACATAAAGCGGGACTACGACGGAACGGTTTAAAACGTAAAGCGGTACTACGACGGAATGGTTTAAAAGATAAAGTGGGAATACGACGGAACGGTTTTGAAGGTAAAGTGGGGCTATGACGGACCGGTTTAAAACGTAAAGCGGGACTACTACAGAACGGTTTAAAACGTAACATTGGACTACGACGGAACGGTTTAAAACGTAAAGCGGGACAACGACGGAACGGTTTAAAACGTAAAGCGGGACTATGACGGAACGGTTTAAATTGTAACGCGGGACTACGACGGAACGGTTTAAAACGTAAAGCGGGACTACGACGGAACGGTTTAAAACGTAAAGCGGGACTACGACGGAACGGTTTAAAACATAAAGCGGGCCTACTACGGAACGGTTTAAAACGTAAAGCGGGACTACGACGGAACGGTTTAAAACGTAAAGCGGGACAACGACGGAACGGTTTAAAACGTAAAGCGGGACTATGACGGAACGGATTAAAACGTAACGTTGGAATACGACGGAACGGTTTTAAACGTAAAGCGGGGCTATGACGGACCAGTTTAAAACGTAAAGCGGGACTACTACAGAACGGTTTAAAACGTAACGTTGGACTACGACGGAACGGTTTAAAACGTAAAGCGGGACAACGACGGAACGGTTTAAAACGTAAAGCGGGACTACGACGGAACGGTTTAAAACATACAACGGGACTACGACGGAACGGTTTAAATTGTAACGCGGGACTACGACGGAACGGTTTAAAACGTAAAGCGGGACTACGACGGAACGGTTTAAAACGTAAAGCGGGACTACGACGGAACGGTTTAAAACATAAAGCGGGCCTACGACGGAACGGTTTAAAACGTAAAGCGGGACTACGACGGAACGGTTTAAAACATACAGCGGGACTACGACGGAACGGTTTAAAACGTAAAGCGGGACTACGACGGAACGGTTTAAACGTAAAGCGGGACTACGACGGAACGGTTTAAAACGTAAAGCGGGACTACGACGGAACGGTTTAAAACGTAAAGCGGCACTACGACGGAACGGTTTAAAACGTAAAGCGGGACTACGACGGAACGGTTTAAAACGTAAAGCGGGACTACGACGGAACGGTTTAAAACGTAACGCGGTACTACGACGGAACGGTTTAAAACGTAACGCGGTACTACGACGGAACGGTTTAAAACGTAAAGAGGGACTACGACGGAACGGTTTAAAACGTAACGCGGGACTACGACGGAACGGTTTAAAACGTAACGCGGGACTACGACGGAACGGTTTAAAACGTAAAGCGGGACTACGACGGAACGGTTTAAAACGTAAAGCGGGACTACGACGGAACGGTTTAAAACGTAACGCGGGACTACGACGGAACGGTTTAAAACGTAAAGCGGGACTACGACGGAACGGTTTAAAACGTAACGCGGGACTACGACGGAACGGTTTAAAACGTAAAGCGGTACTATGACGGAACGGTTTAAAACGTAACGCGGTACTACGACGGAACGGTTTAAAACGTAAAGTGGGACTACGACGGAACGGTTTACAACATAAAGTGGGACTACGACGGAACGGTTTAAAACTTAAAGCGGGACTACGACGGAACGGTTTAAAACGTAAAGCGGGACTACGACGGAACGGTTTAAAACGTAAAGCGGTACTACGACGGAATGGTTTAAAAGATAAAGTGGGAATACGACGGACCGGTTTAAAACGTAAAGCGGGACTACGACGGAACGGTTTAAAACATGAAGCGGGACTACGACGGAACGGTTTAAAACGTAAAAGCGGTACTACAACGGAACGGTTTTAAAGGTAAAGCGGGGCTACGACGGACTGGTTTAAAACGTAAAGCGGGACTACGACGGAACGGTTTAAAACATACAGCGGGACTACGACGGAACGGTTTAAAATGTAAAGCGGGACTACGACGGAACGGTTTAAAATGTAAAGCGGGACTACGACGGAACGGTTTAAAACGTAAAGCGGGACTACGACGGAACGGTTTAAAACGTAATGCGGTACTACGACGGAACGGTTTAAAACGTAACGCGGTACTATGACGGAACGGTTTAAAACGTAAAGTGGGACTACGACGGAATGGTTTAAAACGTAACGCGGGACTACGACGGAACGGTTTAAAACGTAAAGCGGGACTAGGACGGAACGGTTTAAAACGTAAAGCGGGACTACGACGGAACGGTTTAAAACGTAAAGCGGGACTACGACGGAACGGTTTAAAACGTAAAGTGGGACTACGACGGAACGGTTTAAAACGTAAAGCGGGACTACGACGGAACGGTTTAAAACGTAATGCGGTACTATGACGGAACGGTTTAAAACGTAACGCGGTACTACGACGGAACGGTTTAAAACGTAAAGAGGGACTACGACGGAACGGTTTACAACATAAAGTGGGACTACGACGGAACGGTTTAAAACTTAAAGCGGGACTACGACGGAACGGTTTAAAACGTAAAGCGGGACTACGACGGAACGGTTTAAAACATACAGCGGGACTACGACGGAACGGTTTAAAACGTAAAACGGGACTACGACGGACCGGTTTAGAACATAAAGCGGGACTACGACAGAACGGTTTAAAACGTAAAGCGGTACTACGACGGAATAGTTTAAAACATACAGCGGGACTACAACAGAACGGTTTAAAACGTGAAGCGGGACTATTACGGAACGGTTTAAAACGTAAAGCGGGAGTACGAACGAACGGTTTAAAACGTAAAGCGGGACTACGACGGAACGGTTTAAAACATAAAGCGGGCCTACGACGGAACGGTTTAAAACGTAAAGCGGGACTACGACGGAACGGTTTAAAACGTAACGCGGGACTACGACGGAACGGTTTAAAACATACAGCGGGACTACGACGGAACGGTTTGAAACGTAAAGCGGGACTACGACGGAACGGTTTAAAACATACAGCGGGACTACGACGGAACGGTTTAAAACATACAGCGGGACTACGACGGAACGGTTTGAAACGTAAAGCGGGACTACTACAGAACGGTTTAAAACGTAACGTTGGACTACGACGGAACGGTTTAAAACGTAAAGCGGGACAACGACGGAACGGTTTAAAACGTAAAGCGGGACTACGACGGAACGGTTTAAAACATACAACGGGACTACGACGGAACGGTTTAAATTGTAACGCGGGACTACGACGGAACGGTTTAAAACATACAGCGGGACTACAACAGAACGGTTTAAAACGTGAAGCGGGACTATTACGGAACGGTTTAAAACGTAAAGCGGGAGTACGAACGAACGGTTTAAAACGTAAAGCGGGACTACGACGGAACGGTTTAAAACATAAAGCGGGCCTACGACGGAACGGTTTAAAACGTAAAGCGGGACTACGACGGAACGGTTTAAAACGTAACGCGGGACTACGACGGAACGGTTTAAAACATACAGCGGGACTACGACGGAACGGTTTGAAACGTAAAGCGGGACTACGACGGAACGGTTTAAAACATACAGCGGGACTACGACGGAACGGTTTAAAACATACAGCGGGACTACGACGGAACGGTTTGAAACGTAAAGCGGGACTACTACAGAACGGTTTAAAACGTAACGTTGGACTACGACGGAACGGTTTAAAACGTAAAGCGGGACAACGACGGAACGGTTTAAAACGTAAAGCGGGACTACGACGGAACGGTTTAAAACATACAACGGGACTACGACGGAACGGTTTAAATTGTAACGCGGGACTACGACGGAACGGTTTAAAACGTAAAGCGGGACTACGACGGAAAGGTTTAAAACGTAAAGCGGGACTACGACGGAACGGTTTAAAACATAAAGCGGGCCTACTACGGAACGGTTTAAAACGTAAAGCGGGACTACGACGGAACGGTTTAAAACATACAGCGGGACTACGACGGAACGGTTTAAAACGTAAAGCGGGACTACGACGGAACGGTTTAAACGTAAAGCGGGACTACGACGGAACGGTTTAAAACGTAAAGCGGGACTACGACGGAACGGTTTAAAACGTAAAGCGGCACTACGACGGAACGGTTTAAAACGTAAAGCGGGACTACGACGGAACGGTTTAAAACGTAAAGCGGGACTACGACGGAACGGTTTAAAACGTAAAGCGGGACTACGACGGAACGGTTTAAAACGTAACGCGGTACTACGACGGAACGGTTTAAAACGTAACGCGGTACTACGACGGAACGGTTTAAAACGTAAAGTGGGACTACGACGGAACGGTTTAAAACGTAAAGTGGGACTATGACGGAACGGTTTAAAACGTAAAGTGGGACTACGACGGAACGGTTTAAAACGTAACGCGGGACTACGACGGAACGGTTTAAAACGTAACGCGGGACTACGACGGAACGGTTTAAAACGTAAAGCGGGACTACGACGGAACGGTTTAAAACGTAAAGCGGGACTACGACGGAACGGTTTAAAACGTAACGCGGGACTACGACGGAACGGTTTAAAACGTAAAGCGGTACTATGACGGAACGGTTTAAAACGTAACGCGGTACTACGACGGAACGGTTTAAAACGTAAAGCGGGACTACGACGGAACGGTTTACAACATAAAGTGGGACTACGACGGAACGGTTTAAAACTTAAAGCGGGACTACGACGGAACGGTTTAAAACGTAAAGCGGGACTACGACGGAACGGTTTAAAACGTAAAGCGGTACTACGACGGAATGGTTTAAAAGATAAAGTGGGAATACGACGGACCGGTTTAAAACGTAAAGCGGGACTACGACGGAACGGTTTAAAACATACAGCGGGACTACGACAGAACGGTTTAAAATGTAAAGCGGGACTACGACGGAACGGTTTAAAATGTAAAGCGGGACTACGACGGAACGGTTTAAAACGTAAAGCGGGACTACGACGGAACGGTTTAAAACGTAATGCGGTACTACGACGGAACGGTTTAAAACGTAAAGAGGGACTACGACGGAACGGTTTAAAACGTAAAGCGGGACTACGACGGAACGGTTTAAAACGTAAAGTGGGACTACGACGGAACGGTTTAAAACGTAAAGCGGGACTAGGAGGGAACGGTTTAAAACGTAACGCGGTACTATGACGGAACGGTTTAAAACGTAACGCGGTACTACGACGGAACGGTTTAAAACGTAAAGAGGGACTACGACGGAACGGTTTACAACATAAAGTGGGACTACGACGGAACGGTTTACAACATAAAGTGGGACTACGACGGAACGGTTTAAAACTTAAAGCGGGACTACGACGGAACGGTTTAAAACGTAAAGCGGTACTACGACGGAATGGTTTAAAAGATAAAGTGGGAATACGACGGACCGGTTTAAAACGTAAAGCGGGACTACGACGGAACGGTTTAAAACATACAGCGGGACTACGACAGAACGGTTTAAAACGTAAAGCGGAACTATTACGGAACGGTTTAAAACGTAAAGCGGGAGTACGAAGGAACGGTTTAAAACGTAAAGCGGGACTACGACGGAACGGTTTAAAATGTAAAAGCGGTACTACAACGGAACGGTTTTAAAGGTAAAGCGGGGCTACGACGGGACTGGTTTAAAACGTAAAGCGGGACTACGACGGAACGGTTTAAAACATACAGCGGGACTACGACGGAACGGTTTAAAATGTAAAGCGGGACTACGACGGAACGGTTTAAAACTTAAAGCGGGACTACGACGGAACGGTTTAAAACGTAAAACGGGACTACGACGGACCGGTTTAGAACATAAAGCGGGACTACGACAGAACGGTTTAAAACGTAAAGCGGTACTACGACGGAATAGTTTAAAACATACAGCGGGACTACAACAGAACGGTTTAAAACGTGAAGCGGGACTATTACGGAACGGTTTAAAACGTAAAGCGGGAGTACGAACGAACGGTTTAAAACGTAAAGCGGGACTACGACGGAACGGTTTAAAACATAAAGCGGGGCTACGACGGAACGGTTTAAAACGTAAAGCGGGACTACGACGGAACGGTTTAAAACGTAACGCGGGACTACGACGGAACGGTTTAAAACATACAGCGGGACTACGACGGAACGGTTTGAAACGTAAAGCGGGACTACGACGGAATGGTTTAAAACATACAGCGGGACTACGACGGAACGGTTTAAAACATACAGCGGGACTACGACGGAACGGTTTGAAACGTAAAGCGGGACTACTACAGAACGGTTTAAAACGTAACGTTGGACTACGACGGAACGGTTTAAAACGTAAAGCGGGACAACGACGGAACGGTTTAAAACGTAAAGCGGGACTACGACGGAACGGTTTAAAACATACAACGGGACTACGACGGAACGGTTTAAATTGTAAC
The DNA here is from genome assembly GCF_933228915.1 of Telmatherina bonti. NCBI lineage: Eukaryota > Metazoa > Chordata > Actinopteri > Atheriniformes > Telmatherinidae > Telmatherina > Telmatherina bonti. The sequence continues at coordinate 1,791,319 of NC_136629.1, read as the reverse complement.
GCGGGACTACGACGGAACGGTTTAAAACGTAAAGCGGGACTACGACGGAAAGGTTTAAAACGTAAAGCGGGACTACGACGGAACGGTTTAAAACATAAAGCGGGCCTACTACGGAACGGTTTAAAACGTAAAGCGGGACTACGACGGAACGGTTTAAAACATACAGCGGGACTACGACGGAACGGTTTAAAACGTAAAGCGGGACTACGACGGAACGGTTTAAACGTAAAGCGGGACTACGACGGAACGGTTTAAAACGTAAAGCGGGACTACGACGGAACGGTTTAAAACGTAAAGCGGCACTACGACGGAACGGTTTAAAACGTAAAGCGGGACTACGACGGAACGGTTTAAAACGTAAAGCGGGACTACGACGGAACGGTTTAAAACGTAAAGCGGGACTACGACGGAACGGTTTAAAACGTAACGCGGGACTACGACGGAACGGTTTAAAACGTAAAGCGGTACTATGACGGAACGGTTTAAAACGTAACGCGGTACTACGACGGAACGGTTTAAAACGTAAAGCGGGACTACGACGGAACGGTTTACAACATAAAGTGGGACTACGACGGAACGGTTTAAAACTTAAAGCGGGACTACGACGGAACGGTTTAAAACGTAAAGCGGGACTACGACGGAACGGTTTAAAACGTAAAGCGGTACTACGACGGAATGGTTTAAAAGATAAAGTGGGAATACGACGGACCGGTTTAAAACGTAAAGCGGGACTACGACGGAACGGTTTAAAACATACAGCGGGACTACGACAGAACGGTTTAAAATGTAAAGCGGGACTACGACGGAACGGTTTAAAATGTAAAGCGGGACTACGACGGAACGGTTTAAAACGTAAAGCGGGACTACGACGGAACGGTTTAAAACGTAATGCGGTACTACGACGGAACGGTTTAAAACGTAACGCGGTACTATGACGGAACGGTTTAAAACGTAAAGTGGGACTACGACGGAATGGTTTAAAACGTAATGCGGTACTACGACGGAACGGTTTAAAACGTAACGCGGTACTATGACGGAACGGTTTAAAACGTAAAGTGGGACTACGACGGAATGGTTTAAAACGTAACGCGGGACTACGACGGAACGGTTTAAAACGTAACGCGGGACTACGACGGAACGGTTTAAAACGTAAAGCGGGACTAGGACGGAACGGTTTAAAACGTAAAGCGGGACTACGACGGAACGGTTTAAAACGTAAAGCGGGACTACGACGGAACGGTTTAAAACGTAAAGTGGGACTACGACGGAACGGTTTAAAACGTAAAGCGGGACTACGACGGAACGGTTTAAAACGTAACGCGGTACTATGACGGAACGGTTTAAAACGTAACGCGGGTACTACGACGGAACGGTTTAAAACGTAAAGAGGGACTACGACGGAACGGTTTACAACATAAAGTGGGACTACGACGGAACGGTTTAAAACTTAAAGCGGGACTACGACGGAACGGTTTAAAACGTAAAGCGGGACTAGGACGGAACGGTTTAAAACGTAAAGCGGGACTACGACGGAACGGTTTAAAACGTAAAGCGGGACTACGACGGAACGGTTTAAAACGTAAAGTGGGACTACGACGGAACGGTTTAAAACGTAAAGCGGGACTAGGACGGAACGGTTTAAAACGTAACGCGGTACTATGACGGAACGGTTTAAAACGTAACGCGGTACTACGACGGAACGGTTTAAAACGTAAAGAGGGACTACGACGGAACGGTTTACAACATAAAGTGGGACTACGACGGAACGGTTTACAACATAAAGTGGGACTACGACGGAACGGTTTAAAACTTAAAGCGGGACTACGACGGAACGGTTTAAAACGCAAAGCGGGACTACGACGGAACGGTTTAAAACGTAAAGCGGTACTACGACGGAATGGTTTAAAAGATAAAGTGGGAATACGACGGACCGGTTTAAAACGTAAAGCGGGACTACGACGGAACGGTTTAAAACATACAGCGGGACTACGACAGAACGGTTTAAAACGTAAAGCGGGACTATTACGGAACGGTTTAAAACGTAAAGCGGGAGTACGAAGGAACGGTTTAAAACGTAAAGCGGGACTACGACGGAACGGTTTAAAATGTAAAAGCGGTACTACAACGGAACGGTTTTAAAGGTAAAGCGGGGCTACGACGGGACTGGTTTAAAACGTAAAGCGGGACTACGACGGAACGGTTTAAAACATACAGCGGGACTACGACGGAACGGTTTAAAATGTAAAGCGGGACTACGACGGAACGGTTTAAAATGTAAAGCGGGACTACGACGGAACGGTTTAAAACGTAAAGCGGGACTACGACGGAACGGTTTAAAACGTAATGCGGTACTACGACGGAACGGTTTAAAACGTAACGCGGTACTACGACGGAACGGTTTAAAACGTAAAGTGGGACTACGACGGAATGGTTTAAAACGTAACGCGGGACTACGACGGAACGGTTTAAAACGTAAAGCGGGACTAGGACGGAACGGTTTAAAACATAAAGCGGACTACGACGGAACGGTTTAAAACGTAAAGCGGGACTACGACGGAACGGTTTAAAACGTAAAGTGGGACTACGACGGAACGGTTTAAAACGTAAAGCGGGACTACGACGGAACGGTTTAAAACATACAGCGGGACTACGACAGAACGGTTTAAAATGTAAAGCGGGACTACGACGGAACGGTTTAAAATGTAAAGCGGGACTACGACGGAACGGTTTAAAACGTAAAGCGGGACTACGACGGAACGGTTTAAAACGTAATGCGGTACTACGACGGAACGGTTTAAAACGTAACGCGGTACTATGACGGAACGGTTTAAAACGTAAAGTGGGACTACGACGGAATGGTTTAAAACGTAATGCGGTACTACGACGGAACGGTTTAAAACGTAACGCGGTACTATGACGGAACGGTTTAAAACGTAAAGTGGGACTACGACGGAATGGTTTAAAACGTAACGCGGGACTACGACGGAACGGTTTAAAACGTAACGCGGGACTACGACGGAACGGTTTAAAACGTAAAGCGGGACTAGGACGGAACGGTTTAAAACGTAAAGCGGGACTACGACGGAACGGTTTAAAACGTAAAGCGGGACTACGACGGAACGGTTTAAAACGTAAAGCGGGACTACGACGGAACGGTTTAAAACGTAAAGCGGGACTACGACGGAACGGTTTAAAACGTAACGCGGTACTATGACGGAACGGTTTAAAACGTAACGCGGTACTACGACGGAACGGTTTAAAACGTAAAGAGGGACTACGACGGAACGGTTTACAACATAAAGTGGGACTACGACGGAACGGTTTAAAACGTAAAGCGGTACTACGACGGAATAGTTTAAAACATACAGCGGGACTACAACAGAACGGTTTAAAACGTGAAGCGGGACTATTACGGAACGGTTTAAAACGTAAAGCGGGAGTACGAACGAACGGTTTAAAACGTAAAGCGGGACTACGACGGAACGGTTTAAAACATAAAGCGGGCCTACGACGGAACGGTTTAAAACGTAAAGCGGGACTACGACGGAACGGTTTAAAACGTAACGCGGGACTACGACGGAACGGTTTAAAACATACAGCGGGACTACGACGGAACGGTTTGAAACGTAAAGCGGGACTACGACGGAACGGTTTAAAACATACAGCGGGACTACGACGGAACGGTTTAAAACATACAGCGGGACTACGACGGAACGGTTTGAAACGTAAAGCGGGACTACTACAGAACGGTTTAAAACGTAACGTTGGACTACGACGGAACGGTTTAAAACGTAAAGCGGGACAACGACGGAACGGTTTAAAACGTAAAGCGGGACTACGACGGAACGGTTTAAAACATACAACGGGACTACGACGGAACGGTTTAAATTGTAACGCGGGACTACGACGGAACGGTTTAAAACATACAGCGGGACTACAACAGAACGGTTTAAAACGTGAAGCGGGACTATTACGGAACGGTTTAAAACGTAAAGCGGGAGTACGAACGAACGGTTTAAAACGTAAAGCGGGACTACGATGGAACGGTTTAAAACATAAAGCGGGCCTACGACGGAACGGTTTAAAACGTAAAGCGGGACTACGACGGAACGGTTTAAAACGTAACGCGGGACTACGACGGAACGGTTTAAAACATACAGCGGGACTACGACGGAACGGTTTGAAACGTAAAGCGGGACTACGACGGAACGGTTTAAAACATACAGCGGGACTACGACGGAACGGTTTAAAACATACAGCGGGACTACGACGGAACGGTTTGAAACGTAAAGCGGGACTACTACAGAACGGTTTAAAACGTAACGTTGGACTACGACGGAACGGTTTAAAACGTAAAGCGGGACAACGACGGAACGGTTTAAAACGTAAAGCGGGACTACGACGGAACGGTTTAAAACATACAACGGGACTACGACGGAACGGTTTAAATTGTAACGCGGGACTACGACGGAACGGTTTAAAACGTAAAGCGGGACTACGACGGAAAGGTTTAAAACGTAAAGCGGGACTACGACGGAACGGTTTAAAACATAAAGCGGGCCTACTACGGAACGGTTTAAAACGTAAAGCGGGACTACGACGGAACGGTTTAAAACATACAGCGGGACTACGACGGAACGGTTTAAAACGTAAAGCGGGACTACGACGGAACGGTTTAAACGTAAAGCGGGACTACGACGGAACGGTTTAAAACGTAAAGCGGGACTACGACGGAACGGTTTAAAACGTAAAGCGGCACTACGACGGAACGGTTTAAAACGTAAAGCGGGACTACGACGGAACGGTTTAAAACGTAAAGCGGGACTACGACGGAACGGTTTAAAACGTAAAGCGGGACTACGACGGAACGGTTTAAAACGTAACGCGGTACTACGACGGAACGGTTTAAAACGTAACGCGGTACTACGACGGAACGGTTTAAAACGTAAAGTGGGACTACGACGGAACGGTTTAAAACGTAAAGTGGGACTATGACGGAACGGTTTAAAACGTAAAGTGGGACTACGACGGAACGGTTTAAAACGTAACGCGGGACTACGACGGAACGGTTTAAAACGTAACGCGGGACTACGACGGAACGGTTTAAAACGTAAAGCGGGACTACGACGGAACGGTTTAAAACGTAAAGCGGGACTACGACGGAACGGTTTAAAACGTAACGCGGGACTACGACGGAACGGTTTAAAACGTAAAGCGGTACTATGACGGAACGGTTTAAAACGTAACGCGGTACTACGACGGAACGGTTTAAAACGTAAAGCGGGACTACGACGGAACGGTTTACAACATAAAGTGGGACTACGACGGAACGGTTTAAAACTTAAAGCGGGACTACGACGGAACGGTTTAAAACGTAAAGCGGGACTACGACGGAACGGTTTAAAACGTAAAGCGGTACTACGACGGAATGGTTTAAAAGATAAAGTGGGAATACGACGGACCGGTTTAAAACGTAAAGCGGGACTACGACGGAACGGTTTAAAACATACAGCGGGACTACGACAGAACGGTTTAAAATGTAAAGCGGGACTACGACGGAACGGTTTAAAATGTAAAGCGGGACTACGACGGAACGGTTTAAAACGTAAAGCGGGACTACGACGGAACGGTTTAAAACGTAATGCGGTACTACGACGGAACGGTTTAAAACGTAACGCGGTACTATGACGGAACGGTTTAAAACGTAAAGTGGGACTACGACGGAATGGTTTAAAACGTAATGCGGTACTACGACGGAACGGTTTAAAACGTAACGCGGTACTATGACGGAACGGTTTAAAACGTAAAGTGGGACTACGACGGAATGGTTTAAAACGTAACGCGGGACTACGACGGAACGGTTTAAAACGTAACGCGGGACTACGACGGAACGGTTTAAAACGTAAAGCGGGACTAGGACGGAACGGTTTAAAACGTAAAGCGGGACTACGACGGAACGGTTTAAAACGTAAAGCGGGAGTACGAACGAACGGTTTAAAACGTAAAGCGGGACTACGACGGAACGGTTTAAAACATAAAGCGGGCCTACGACGGAACGGTTTAAAACGTAAAGCGGGACTACGACGGAACGGTTTAAAACGTAACGCGGGACTACGACGGAACGGTTTAAAACATACAGCGGGACTACGACGGAACGGTTTGAAACGTAAAGCGGGACTACGACGGAATGGTTTAAAACATACAGCGGGACTACGACGGAACGGTTTAAAACATACAGCGGGACTACGACGGAACGGTTTGAAACGTAAAGCGGGACTACTACAGAACGGTTTAAAACGTAACGTTGGACTACGACGGAACGGTTTAAAACGTAAAGCGGGACAACGACGGAACGGTTTAAAACGTAAAGCGGGACTACGACGGAACGGTTTAAAACATACAACGGGACTACGACGGAACGGTTTAAATTGTAACGCGGGACTACGACGGAACGGTTTAAAACGTAAAGCGGGACTACGACGGAAAGGTTTAAAACGTAAAGCGGGACTACGACGGAACGGTTTAAAACATAAAGCGGGCCTACTACGGAACGGTTTAAAACGTAAAGCGGGACTACGACGGAACGGTTTAAAACATACAGCGGGACTACGACGGAACGGTTTAAAACGTAAAGCGGGACTACGACGGAACGGTTTAAACGTAAAGCGGGACTACGACGGAACGGTTTAAAACGTAAAGCGGGACTACGACGGAACGGTTTAAAACGTAAAGCGGCACTACGACGGAACGGTTTAAAACGTAAAGCGGGACTACGACGGAACGGTTTAAAACGTAAAGCGGGACTACGACGGAACGGTTTAAAACGTAAAGCGGGACTACGACGGAACGGTTTAAAACGTAACGCGGGACTACGACGGAACGGTTTAAAACGTAAAGCGGTACTATGACGGAACGGTTTAAAACGTAACGCGGTACTACGACGGAACGGTTTAAAACGTAAAGCGGGACTACGACGGAACGGTTTACAACATAAAGTGGGACTACGACGGAACGGTTTAAAACTTAAAGCGGGACTACGACGGAACGGTTTAAAACGTAAAGCGGGACTACGACGGAACGGTTTAAAACGTAAAGCGGTACTACGACGGAATGGTTTAAAAGATAAAGTGGGAATACGACGGACCGGTTTAAAACGTAAAGCGGGACTACGACGGAACGGTTTAAAACATACAGCGGGACTACGACAGAACGGTTTAAAATGTAAAGCGGGACTACGACGGAACGGTTTAAAATGTAAAGCGGGACTACGACGGAACGGTTTAAAACGTAAAGCGGGACTACGACGGAACGGTTTAAAACGTAATGCGGTACTACGACGGAACGGTTTAAAACGTAACGCGGTACTATGACGGAACGGTTTAAAACGTAAAGTGGGACTACGACGGAATGGTTTAAAACGTAATGCGGTACTACGACGGAACGGTTTAAAACGTAACGCGGTACTATGACGGAACGGTTTAAAACGTAAAGTGGGACTACGACGGAATGGTTTAAAACGTAACGCGGGACTACGACGGAACGGTTTAAAACGTAACGCGGGACTACGACGGAACGGTTTAAAACGTAAAGCGGGACTAGGACGGAACGGTTTAAAACGTAAAGCGGGACTACGACGGAACGGTTTAAAACGTAAAGCGGGACTACGACGGAACGGTTTAAAACGTAAAGTGGGACTACGACGGAACGGTTTAAAACGTAAAGCGGGACTACGACGGAACGGTTTAAAACGTAACGCGGTACTATGACGGAACGGTTTAAAACGTAACGCGGTACTACGACGGAACGGTTTAAAACGTAAAGAGGGACTACGACGGAACGGTTTACAACATAAAGTGGGACTACGACGGAACGGTTTAAAACTTAAAGCGGGACTACGACGGAACGGTTTAAAACGTAAAGCGGGACTAGGACGGAACGGTTTAAAACGTAAAGCGGGACTACGACGGAACGGTTTAAAACGTAAAGCGGGACTACGACGGAACGGTTTAAAACGTAAAGTGGGACTACGACGGAACGGTTTAAAACGTAAAGCGGGACTAGGACGGAACGGTTTAAAACGTAACGCGGTACTATGACGGAACGGTTTAAAACGTAACGCGGTACTACGACGGAACGGTTTAAAACGTAAAGAGGGACTACGACGGAACGGTTTACAACATAAAGTGGGACTACGACGGAACGGTTTACAACATAAAGTGGGACTACGACGGAACGGTTTAAAACTTAAAGCGGGACTACGACGGAACGGTTTAAAACGTAAAGCGGGACTACGACGGAACGGTTTAAAACGTAAAGCGGTACTACGACGGAATGGTTTAAAAGATAAAGTGGGAATACGACGGACCGGTTTAAAACGTAAAGCGGGACTACGACGGAACGGTTTAAAACATACAGCGGGACTACGACAGAACGGTTTAAAACGTAAAGCGGGACTATTACGGAACAGTTTAAAACGTAAAGCGGGAGTACGAAGGAACGGTTTAAAACGTAAAGCGGGACTACGACGGAACGGTTTAAAATGTAAAAGCGGTACTACAACGGAACGGTTTTAAAGGTAAAGCGGGGCTACGACGGGACTGGTTTAAAACGTAAAGCGGGACTACGACGGAACGGTTTAAAACATACAGCGGGACTACGACGGAACGGTTTAAAATGTAAAGCGGGACTACGACGGAACGGTTTAAAATGTAAAGCGGGACTACGACGGAACGGTTTAAAACGTAAAGCGGGACTACGACGGAACGGTTTAAAACGTAATGCGGTACTACGACGGAACGGTTTAAAACGTAACGCGGTACTACGACGGAACGGTTTAAAACGTAAAGTGGGACTACGACGGAATGGTTTAAAACGTAACGCGGGACTACGACGGAACGGTTTAAAACGTAAAGCGGGACTAGGACGGAACGGTTTAAAACATAAAGCGGACTACGACGGAACGGTTTAAAACGTAAAGCGGGACTACGACGGAACGGTTTAAAACGTAAAGTGGGACTACGACGGAACGGTTTAAAACGTAAAGCGGGACTACGACGGAACGGTTTAAAACATACAGCGGGACTACGACAGAACGGTTTAAAATGTAAAGCGGGACTACGACGGAACGGTTTAAAATGTAAAGCGGGACTACGACGGAACGGTTTAAAACGTAAAGCGGGACTACGACGGAACGGTTTAAAACGTAATGCGGTACTACGACGGAACGGTTTAAAACGTAACGCGGTACTATGACGGAACGGTTTAAAACGTAAAGTGGGACTACGACGGAATGGTTTAAAACGTAATGCGGTACTACGACGGAACGGTTTAAAACGTAACGCGGTACTATGACGGAACGGTTTAAAACGTAAAGTGGGACTACGACGGAATGGTTTAAAACGTAACGCGGGACTACGACGGAACGGTTTAAAACGTAACGCGGGACTACGACGGAACGGTTTAAAACGTAAAGCGGGACTAGGACGGAACGGTTTAAAACGTAAAGCGGGACTACGACGGAACGGTTTAAAACGTAAAGCGGGACTACGACGGAACGGTTTAAAACGTAAAGTGGGACTACGACGGAACGGTTTAAAACGTAAAGCGGGACTACGACGGAACGGTTTAAAACGTAACGCGGTACTATGACGGAACGGTTTAAAACGTAACGCGGGTACTACGACGGAACGGTTTAAAACGTAAAGAGGGACTACGACGGAACGGTTTACAACATAAAGTGGGACTACGACGGAACGGTTTAAAACTTAAAGCGGGACTACGACGGAACGGTTTAAAACGTAAAGCGGGACTAGGACGGAACGGTTTAAAACGTAAAGCGGGACTACGACGGAACGGTTTAAAACGTAAAGCGGGACTACGACGGAACGGTTTAAAACGTAAAGTGGGACTACGACGGAACGGTTTAAAACGTAAAGCGGGACTAGGACGGAACGGTTTAAAACGTAACGCGGTACTATGACGGAACGGTTTAAAACGTAACGCGGTACTACGACGGAACGGTTTAAAACGTAAAGAGGGACTACGACGGAACGGTTTACAACATAAAGTGGGACTACGACGGAACGGTTTACAACATAAAGTGGGACTACGACGGAACGGTTTAAAACTTAAAGCGGGACTACGACGGAACGGTTTAAAACGTAAAGCGGGACTACGACGGAACGGTTTAAAACGTAAAGCGGTACTACGACGGAATGGTTTAAAAGATAAAGTGGGAATACGACGGACCGGTTTAAAACGTAAAGCGGGACTACGACGGAACGGTTTAAAACATACAGCGGGACTACGACAGAACGGTTTAAAACGTAAAGCGGGACTATTACGGAACGGTTTAAAACGTAAAGCGGGAGTACGAAGGAACGGTTTAAAACGTAAAGCGGGACTACGACGGAACGGTTTAAAATGTAAAAGCGGTACTACAACGGAACGGTTTTAAAGGTAAAGCGGGGCTACGACGGGACTGGTTTAAAACGTAAAGCGGGACTACGACGGAACGGTTTAAAACATACAGCGGGACTACGACGGAACGGTTTAAAATGTAAAGCGGGACTACGACGGAACGGTTTAAAATGTAAAGCGGGACTACGACGGAACGGTTTAAAACGTAAAGCGGGACTACGACGGAACGGTTTAAAACGTAATGCGGTACTACGACGGAACGGTTTAAAACGTAACGCGGTACTACGACGGAACGGTTTAAAACGTAAAGTGGGACTACGACGGAATGGTTTAAAACGTAACGCGGGACTACGACGGAACGGTTTAAAACGTAAAGCGGGACTAGGACGGAACGGTTTAAAACATAAAGCGGACTACGACGGAACGGTTTAAAACGTAAAGCGGGACTACGACGGAACGGTTTAAAACGTAAAGTGGGACTACTACGGAACGGTTTAAAACGTAAAGCGGGACTACGACGGAACGGTTTAAAACGTAACGCGGTACTGTGACGGAACGGTTTAAAACGTAACGCGGTACTACGACGGAACGGTTTAAAACGTAAAGAGGGACTACGACGGAACGGTTTACAACATAAAGTGGGACTACGACGGAACGGTTTAAAACTTAAAGCGGGACTACGACGGAACGGTTTAAAACGTAAAGCGGGACTACGACGGAACGGTTTAAAACATACAGCGGGACTACGAAGGAACGGTTTAAAACGTAAAACGGGACTATGACAGACCGGTTTAGAACATAAAGCGGGACTACGACAGAACGGTTTAAAACGTAAAGCGGTACTACGACGGAATAGTTTAAAACATACAGCGGGACTACGACGGAACGGTTTAAAACGTAAAGCGGCACTACGACGGAACGGTTTAAAACGTAAAGCGGGACTACGACGGAACGGTTTAAAACGTAAAGCGGGACTACGACGGAACGGTTTAAAACGTAAAGCGGGACTACGACGGAACGGTTTAAAACGTAACGCGGTACTACGACGGAACGGTTTAAAACGTAACGCGGTACTACGACGGAACGGTTTAAAACGTAAAGTGGGACTACGACGGAACGGTTTAAAATGTAAAGTGGGACTACGACGGAACGGTTTAAAACGTAAAGTGGGACTACGACGGAACGGTTTAAAACGTAACGCGGGACTACGACGGAACGGTTTAAAACGTAACGCGGGACTACGACGGAACGGTTTAAAACGTAAAGCGGGACTACGACGGAACGGTTTAAAACGTAAAGCGGGACTACGACGGAACGGTTTAAAACGTAACGCGGGACTACGACGGAACGGTTTAAAACGTAAAGCGGTACTATGACGGAACGGTTTAAAACGTAACGCGGTACTACGACGGAACGGTTTAAAACGTAAAGCGGGACTACGACGGAATGGTTTACAACATAAAGTGGGACTACGACGGAACGGTTTAAAACTTAAAGCGGGACTACGACGGAACGGTTTAAAACGTAAAGCGGGACTACGACGGAACGGTTTAAAACGTAAAGCGGTACTACGACGGAATGGTTTAAAAGATAAAGTGGGAATACGACGGACCGGTTTAAAACGTAAAGCGGGACTACGACGGAACGGTTTAAAACGTAATGCGGTACTACGACGGAACGGTTTAAAACGTAACGCGGTACTATGACGGAACGGTTTAAAACGTAAAGCGGGACTACGACGGAATGGTTTAAAACGTAACGCGGGACTACGACGGAACGGTTTAAAACGTAAAGCGGGACTAGGACGGAACGGTTTAAAACGTAAAGCGGGACTACGACGGAACGGTTTAAAACGTAAAGCGGGACTACGACGGAACGGTTTAAAACGTAAAGTGGGACTACGACGGAACGGTTTAAAACGTAAAGCGGGACTACGACGGAACGGTTTAAAACGTAACGCGGTACTATGACGGAACGGTTTAAAGCGTAACGCTGTACTACGACGGAACGGTTTAAAACGTAAAGAGGGACTACGACGGAACGGTTTACAACATAAAGTGGGACTACGACGGAACGGTTTAAAACTTAAAGCGGGACTACGACGGAACGGTTTAAAACGTAAAGCGGGACTACGACGGAACGGTTTAAAACATAAAGCGGGACTACGACAGAACGGTTTAAAACGTAAAGCGGTACTACGACGGAATAGTTTAAAACATACGGCGGGACTACGACAGAACGGTTTAAAACGTAAAGCGGGAGTACGAACGAACGGTTTAAAACGTAAAGCGGGACTACGACGGAACGGTTTAAAACATAAAGCGGGCCTACGACGGAACGGTTTAAAACGTAAAGCGGGACTACGACGGAACGGTTTAAAACGTAACGCGGGACTACGACGGAACGGTTTAAAACATACAGCGGGACTACGACGGAACGGTTTGAAACGTAAAGCGGGACTACGACGGAACGGTTTAAAACATACAGCGGGACTACGACGGAACTGTTTAAAACATACAGCGGGACTACGACGGAACGGTTTGAAACGTAAAGCGGGACTACTACAGAACGGTTTAAAACGTAACGTTGGACTACGACGGAACGGTTTAAAACGTAAAGCAGGACAACGACGGAACGGTTTAAAACGTAAAGCAGGACTACGACGGAACGGTTTAAAACATACAACGGGACTACGACGGAACGGTTTAAATTGTAACGCGGGACTACGACGGAACGGTTTAAAACGTAAAGCGGGACTACGACGGAACGGTTTAAAACGTAAAGCGGGACTACGACGGAACGGTTTAAAACATAAAGCGAGCCTACGACGGAACAGTTTAAAACGTAAAGCGGGACTACGACGGAACGGTTTAAAACATACAGCGGGACTACGACGGAACGGTTTAAAACGTAAAGCGGGACTACGACGGAACGGTTTAAACGTAAAGCGGGACTACGACGGAACGGTTTAAAACGTAAAGCGGGACTACGACGGAACGGTTTAAAACGTAAAGCGGGACTACGACGGAACGGTTTAAAACGTAAAGCGGCACTACGACGGAACGGTTTAAAACGTAAAGCGGCACTACGACGGAACGGTTTAAAACGTAAAGCGGGACTACGACGGAACGGTTTAAAACGTAAAGCGGGACTACGACGGAACGGTTTAAAACGTAACGCGGTACTACGACGGAACGGTTTAAAACGTAACGCGGTACTACGACGGAACGGTTTAAAACGTAAAGTGGGACTATGACGGAACGGTTTAAAACGTAAAGTGGGACTACGACGGAACGGTTTAAAACGTAAAGCGGGACTACGACGGAACGGTTTAAAACGTAACGCGGGACTACGACGGAACGGTTTAAAACGTAACGCGGGACTACGACGGAACGGTTTAAAACGTAAAGCGGGACTACGACGGAATGGTTTAAAACGTAAAGCGGGACTACGACGGAACGGTTTAAAACGTAACGCGGGACTACGACGGAACGGTTTAAAACGTAAAGCGGTACTATGACGGAACGGTTTAAAACGTAACGCGGTACTACGACGGAACGGTTTAAAACGTAAAGCGGGACTACGACGGAACGGTTTACAACATAAAGTGGGACTACGACGGAACGGTTTAAAACTTAAAGCGGGACTACGACGGAACGGTTTAAAACGTAAAGCGGGACTACGACGGAACGGTTTAAAACGTAAAGCGGTACTACGACGGAATGGTTTAAAAGATAAAGTGGGAATACGACGGACCGGTTTAAAACGTAAAGCGGGACTACGACGGAACGGTTTAAAACATACAGCGGGACTACGACAGAACGGTTTAAAATGTAAAGCGGGACTACGACGGAACGGTTTAAAATGTAAAGCGGGACTACGACGGAACGGTTTAAAACGTAAAGCGGGACTACGACGGAACGGTTTAAAACGTAATGCGGTACTACGACGGAACGGTTTAAAACGTAACGCGGTACTATGACGGAACGGTTTAAAACGTAAAGTGGGACTACGACGGAATGGTTTAAAACGTAACGCGGGACTACGACGGAACGGTTTAAAACGTAACGCGGGACTACGACGGAACGGTTTAAAACGTAAAGCGGGACTAGGACGGAACGGTTTAAAACGTAAAGCGGGACTACGACGGAACGGTTTAAAACGTAAAGCGGGACTACGACGGAACGGTTTAAAACGTAAAGTGGGACTACGACGGAACGGTTTAAAACGTAAAGCAGGACTACGACGGAACGGTTTAAAACGTAACGCGGTACTATGACGGAACGGTTTAAAACGTAACGCGGTACTACGACGGAACGGTTTAAAACGTAAAGAGGGACTACGACGGAACGGTTTACAACATAAAGTGGGACTACGACGGAACGGTTTAAAACTTAAAGCGGGACTACGACGGAACGGTTTAAAACGTAAAGCGGGACTACGACGGAACGGTTTAAAACATACAGCGGGACTACGACGGAACGGTTTAAAACGTAAAACGGGACTACGACGGACCGGTTTAGAACATAAAGCGGGACTACGACAGAACGGTTTAAAACGTAAAGCGGTACTACGACGGAATAGTTTAAAACATACAGCGGTACTACAACGGAACGGTTTTAAAGGTAAAGCGGGGCTACGACGGACTGGTTTAAAACGTAAAGCGGGACTACGACGGAACGGTTTAAAACATACAGCGGGACTACGACGGAACGGTTTAAAATGTAAAGCGGGACTACGACGGAACGGTTTAAAATGTAAAGCGGGACTATTACGGAACGGTTTAAAACGTAAAGCGGGAGTACGAACGAACGGTTTAAAACGTAAAGCGGGACTACGACGGAACGGTTTAAAACATAAAGCGGGCCTACGACGGAACGGTTTAAAACGTAAAGCGGGACTACGACGGAACGGTTTAAAACGTAACGCGGGACTACGACGGAACGGTTTAAAACATACAGCGGGACTACGACAGAACGGTTTGAAACGTAAAGCGGGACTACGACGGAACGGTTTAAAACATACAGCGGGACTACGACGGAACGGTTTGAAACGTAAAGCGGGACTACGACGGAACGGTTTAAAACATACAGCGGGACTACGACGGAACGGTTTAAAATGTAAAGCGGGACTACGACGGAACGGTTTAAAACGTAAAGCGGGACTACGACGGAACGGTTTAAAACGTAAAGCGGGACTACGACGGAACGGTTTAAAACGTAACGCGGTACTACGACGGAACGGTTTAAAACATAACGCGGTACTACGACGGAACGGTTTAAAACGTAAAGTGGGACTACGACGGAACGGTTTAAAACGTAAAGTGGGACTACGACGGAACGGTTTAAAACGTAAAGTGGGACTACGACGGAACGGTTTAAAACGTAACGCGGGACTACGACGGAACGGTTTAAAACGTAAAGCGGGACTACGACGGAACGGTTTAAAACGTAAAGCGGGACTACGACGGAACGGTTTAAAACGTAAAGCGGGACTACGACGGAACGGTTTAAAACGTAACGCGGTACTATGACGGAACGGTTTAAAACGTAACGCGGTACTACGACGGAACGGTTTAAAACGTAAAGTGGGACTACGACGGAACGGTTTACAACATAAAGTGGGACTACGACGGAACGGTTTAAAACTTAAAGCGGGACTACGACGGAACGGTTTAAAACGTAAAGCGGGACTACGACGGAACGGTTTAAAACGTAAAGCGGTACTACGACGGAATGGTTTAAAAGATAAAGTGGGAATACGACGGACCGGTTTAAAACGTAAAGCGGGACTACGACGGAACGGTTTAAAACATACAGCGGGACTACGACAGAACGGTTTAAAACGTAAAGCGGGACTATTACGGAACGGTTTAAAACGTAAAGCGGGAGTACGAAGGAACAGTTTAAAACATAAAGCGGGCCTACGACGGAACGGTTTAAAACGTAAAGCGGGACTACGACGGAACGGTTTAAAACGTAACGCGGGACTACGACGGAACGGTTTAAAACATACAGCGGGACTACGACAGAACGGTTTGAAACGTAAAGCGGGACTACGACGGAACGGTTTAAAACATACAGCGGGACTACGACGGAACGGTTTGAAACGTAAAGCGGGACTACGACGGAACGGTTTAAAACATACAGCGGGACTACGACGGAACGGTTTAAAATGTAAAGCGGGACTACGACGGAACGGTTTAAAACGTAAAGCGGGACTACGACGGAACGGTTTAAAACGTAAAGCGGGACTACGACGGAACGGTTTAAAACGTAACGCGGTACTACGACGGAACGGTTTAAAACATAACGCGGTACTACGACGGAACGGTTTAAAACGTAAAGTGGGACTACGACGGAACGGTTTAAAACGTAAAGTGGGACTACGACGGAACGGTTTACAACATAAAGTGGGACTACGACGGAACGGTTTAAAACTTAAAGCGGGACTACGACGGAACGGTTTAAAACGTAAAGCGGGACTACGACGGAACGGTTTAAAACGTAAAGCGGTACTACGACGGAATGGTTTAAAAGATAAAGTGGGAATACGACGGACCGGTTTAAAACGTAAAGCGGGACTACGACGGAACGGTTTAAAACATACAGCGGGACTACGACAGAACGGTTTAAAACGTAAAGCGGGACTATTACGGAACGGTTTAAAACGTAAAGCGGGAGTACGAAGGAACGGTTTAAAACATAAAGCGGGCCTACGACGGAACGGTTTAAAACGTAAAGCGGGACTACGACGGAACGGTTTAAAACGTAACGCGGGACTACGACGGAACGGTTTAAAACATACAGCGGGACTACGACAGAACGGTTTGAAACGTAAAGCGGGACTACGACGGAACGGTTTAAAACATACAGCGGGACTACGACGGAACGGTTTGAAACGTAAAGCGGGACTACGACGGAACGGTTTAAAACATACAGCGGGACTACGACGGAACGGTTTAAAATGTAAAGCGGGACTACGACGGAACGGTTTAAAACGTAAAGCGGGACTACGACGGAACGGTTTAAAACGTAAAGCGGGACTACGACGGAACGGTTTAAAACGTAACGCGGTACTACGACGGAACGGTTTAAAACATAACGCGGTACTACGACGGAACGGTTTAAAACGTAAAGTGGGACTACGACGGAACGGTTTAAAACGTAAAGTGGGACTACGACGGAACGGTTTAAAACGTAAAGTGGGACTACGACGGAACGGTTTAAAACGTAACGCGGGACTACGACGGAACGGTTTAAAACGTAAAGCGGGACTACGACGGAACGGTTTAAAACGTAAAGCGGGACTACGACGGAACGGTTTAAAACGTAAAGCGGGACTACGACGGAACGGTTTAAAACGTAAAGCGGGACTACGACGGAACGGTTTAAAACGTAAAGCGGTACTACGACGGAATGGTTTAAAAGATAAAGTGGGAATACGACGGACCGGTTTAAAACGTAAAGCGGGACTACGACGGAACGGTTTAAAACATACAGCGGGACTACGACAGAACGGTTTAAAACGTAAAGCGGGACTATTACGGAACGGTTTAAAACGTAAAGCGGGAGTACGAAGGAACGGTTTAAAACATAAAGCGGGCCTACGACGGAACGGTTTAAAACGTAAAGCGGGACTACGACGGAACGGTTTAAAACGTAACGCGGGACTACGACGGAACGGTTTAAAACATACAGCGGGACTACGACAGAACGGTTTGAAACGTAAAGCGGGACTACGACGGAACGGTTTAAAACATACAGCGGGACTACGACGGAACGGTTTGAAACGTAAAGCGGGACTACGACGGAACGGTTTAAAACATACAGCGGGACTACGACGGAACGGTTTAAAATGTAAAGCGGGACTACGACGGAACGGTTTAAAACGTAAAGCGGGACTACGACGGAACGGTTTAAAACGTAAAGCGGGACTACGACGGAACGGTTTAAAACGTAACGCGGTACTACGACGGAACGGTTTAAAACATAACGCGGTACTACGACGGAACGGTTTAAAACGTAAAGTGGGACTACGACGGAACGGTTTAAAACGTAAAGTGGGACTACGACGGAACGGTTTAAAACGTAAAGTGGGACTACGACGGAACGGTTTAAAACGTAACGCGGGACTACGACGGAACGGTTTAAAACGTAAAGCGGGACTACGACGGAACGGTTTAAAACGTAAAGCGGGACTACGACGGAACGGTTTAAAACGTAAAGCGGGACTACGACGGAACGGTTTAAAACGTAACGCGGTACTATGACGGAACGGTTTAAAACGTAACGCGGTACTACGACGGAACGGTTTAAAACGTAAAGTGGGACTACGACGGAACGGTTTACAACATAAAGTGGGACTACGACGGAACGGTTTAAAACTTAAAGCGGGACTACGACGGAACGGTTTAAAACGTAAAGCGGGACTACGACGGAACGGTTTAAAACGTAAAGCGGTACTACGACGGAATGGTTTAAAAGATAAAGTGGGAATACGACGGACCGGTTTAAAACGTAAAGCGGGACTACGACGGAACGGTTTAAAACATACAGCGGGACTACGACAGAACGGTTTAAAACGTAAAGCGGGACTATTACGGAACGGTTTAAAACGTAAAGCGGGAGTACGAAGGAACGGTTTAAAACGTAAAGCGGGACTACGACGGAACGGTTTAAAACGTAAAAGCGGTACTACAACGGAACGGTTTTAAAGGGAAAGCGGGGCTACGACGGACTGGTTTAAAACGTAAAGCGGGACTACGACGGAACGGTTTAAAACATACAGCGGGACTACGACGGAACGGTTTAAAATGTAAAGCGGGACTACGACGGAACGGTTTAAAATGTAAAGCGGGACTACGACGGAACGGTTTAAAACGTAAAGCGGGACTACGACGGAACGGTTTAAAACGTAATGCGGTACTACGACGGAACGGTTTAAAACGTAACGCGGGACTACGACGGAACGGTTTAAAACGTAAAGCGGGACTACGACGGAACGGTTTAAAACGTAAAGCGGGACTACGACGGAACGGTTTAAAACGTAAAGCGGGACTACGACGGAACGGTTTAAAACGTAACGCGGTACTACGACGGAACGGTTTAAAACATAACGCGGTACTACGACGGAACGGTTTAAAACGTAAAGTGGGACTACGACGGAACGGTTTAAAACGTAAAGTGGGACTACGACGGAACGGTTTAAAACGTAAAGTGGGACTACGACGGAACGGTTTAAAACGTAACGCGGGACTACGACGGAACGGTTTAAAACGTAAAGCGGGACTACGACGGAACGGTTTAAAACGTAAAGCGGGACTACGACGGAACGGTTTAAAACGTAAAGCGGGACTACGACGGAACGGTTTAAAACGTAACGCGGTACTATGACGGAACGGTTTAAAACGTAACGCGGTACTACGACGGAACGGTTTAAAACGTAAAGTGGGACTACGACGGAACGGTTTACAACATAAAGTGGGACTACGACGGAACGGTTTAAAACTTAAAGCGGGACTACGACGGAACGGTTTAAAACGTAAAGCGGGACTACGACGGAACGGTTTAAAACGTAAAGCGGTACTACGACGGAATGGTTTAAAAGATAAAGTGGGAATACGACGGACCGGTTTAAAACGTAAAGCGGGACTACGACGGAACGGTTTAAAACATACAGCGGGACTACGACAGAACGGTTTAAAACGTAAAGCGGGACTATTACGGAACGGTTTAAAACGTAAAGCGGGAGTACGAAGGAACGGTTTAAAACATAAAGCGGGCCTACGACGGAACGGTTTAAAACGTAAAGCGGGACTACGACGGAACGGTTTAAAACGTAACGCGGGACTACGACGGAACGGTTTAAAACATACAGCGGGACTACGACAGAACGGTTTGAAACGTAAAGCGGGACTACGACGGAACGGTTTAAAACATACAGCGGGACTACGACGGAACGGTTTGAAACGTAAAGCGGGACTACGACGGAACGGTTTAAAACATACAGCGGGACTACGACGGAACGGTTTAAAATGTAAAGCGGGACTACGACGGAACGGTTTAAAACGTAAAGCGGGACTACGACGGAACGGTTTAAAACGTAAAGCGGGACTACGACGGAACGGTTTAAAACGTAACGCGGTACTACGACGGAACGGTTTAAAACATAACGCGGTACTACGACGGAACGGTTTAAAACGTAAAGTGGGACTACGACGGAACGGTTTAAAACGTAAAGTGGGACTACGACGGAACGGTTTAAAACGTAAAGTGGGACTACGACGGAACGGTTTAAAACGTAACGCGGGACTACGACGGAACGGTTTAAAACGTAAAGCGGGACTACGACGGAACGGTTTAAAACGTAAAGCGGGACTACGACGGAACGGTTTAAAACGTAAAGCGGGACTACGACGGAACGGTTTAAAACGTAACGCGGTACTATGACGGAACGGTTTAAAACGTAACGCGGTACTACGACGGAACGGTTTAAAACGTAAAGTGGGACTACGACGGAACGGTTTACAACATAAAGTGGGACTACGACGGAACGGTTTAAAACTTAAAGCGGGACTACGACGGAACGGTTTAAAACGTAAAGCGGGACTACGACGGAACGGTTTAAAACGTAAAGCGGTACTACGACGGAATGGTTTAAAAGATAAAGTGGGAATACGACGGACCGGTTTAAAACGTAAAGCGGGACTACGACGGAACGGTTTAAAACATACAGCGGGACTACGACAGAACGGTTTAAAACGTAAAGCGGGACTATTACGGAACGGTTTAAAACGTAAAGCGGGAGTACGAAGGAACGGTTTAAAACGTAAAGCGGGACTACGACGGAACGGTTTAAAACGTAAAAGCGGTACTACAACGGAACGGTTTTAAAGGGAAAGCGGGGCTACGACGGACTGGTTTAAAACGTAAAGCGGGACTACGACGGAACGGTTTAAAACATACAGCGGGACTACGACGGAACGGTTTAAAATGTAAAGCGGGACTACGACGGAACGGTTTAAAATGTAAAGCGGGACTACGACGGAACGGTTTAAAACGTAAAGCGGGACTACGACGGAACGGTTTAAAACGTAATGCGGTACTACGACGGAACGGTTTAAAACGTAACGCGGGACTACGACGGAACGGTTTAAAACGTAAAGCGGGACTACGACGGAACGGTTTAAAACGTAAAGCGGGACTACGACGGAACGGTTTAAAACGTAACGCGGTACTACGACGGAACGGTTTAAAACGTAACGCGGTACTACGACGGAACGGTTTAAAACGTAAAGTGGGACTACGACTGAACGGTTTAAAACGTAAAGTGGGACTACGACGGAACGGTTTAAAACGTAAAGCGGGACTACGACGGAACGGTTTAAAACGTAACGCGGGACTACGACGGAACGGTTTAAAACATACAGCGGGACTACGACAGAACGGTTTGAAACGTAAAGCGGGACTACGACGGAACGGTTTAAAACATACAGCGGGACTACGACGGAACGGTTTGAAACGTAAAGCGGGACTACGACGGAACGGTTTAAAACATACAGCGGGACTACGACGGAACGGTTTAAAATGTAAAGCGGGACTACGACGGAACGGTTTAAAACGTAAAGCGGGACTACGACGGAACGGTTTAAAACGTAAAGCGGGACTACGACGGAACGGTTTAAAACGTAACGCGGTACTACGACGGAACGGTTTAAAACATAACGCGGTACTACGACGGAACGGTTTAAAACGTAAAGTGGGACTACGACGGAACGGTTTAAAACGTAAAGTGGGACTACGACGGAACGGTTTAAAACGTAAAGTGGGACTACGACGGAACGGTTTAAAACGTAACGCGGGACTACGACGGAACGGTTTAAAACGTAAAGCGGGACTACGACGGAACGGTTTAAAACGTAAAGCGGGACTACGACGGAACGGTTTAAAACGTAAAGCGGGACTACGACGGAACGGTTTAAAACGTAACGCGGTACTATGACGGAACGGTTTAAAACGTAACGCGGTACTACGACGGAACGGTTTAAAACGTAAAGTGGGACTACGACGGAACGGTTTACAACATAAAGTGGGACTACGACGGAACGGTTTAAAACTTAAAGCGGGACTACGACGGAACGGTTTAAAACGTAAAGCGGGACTACGACGGAACGGTTTAAAACGTAAAGCGGTACTACGACGGAATGGTTTAAAAGATAAAGTGGGAATACGACGGACCGGTTTAAAACGTAAAGCGGGACTACGACGGAACGGTTTAAAACATACAGCGGGACTACGACAGAACGGTTTAAAACGTAAAGCGGGACTATTACGGAACGGTTTAAAACGTAAAGCGGGAGTACGAAGGAACGGTTTAAAACATAAAGCGGGCCTACGACGGAACGGTTTAAAACGTAAAGCGGGACTACGACGGAACGGTTTAAAACGTAACGCGGGACTACGACGGAACGGTTTAAAACATACAGCGGGACTACGACAGAACGGTTTGAAACGTAAAGCGGGACTACGACGGAACGGTTTAAAACATACAGCGGGACTACGACGGAACGGTTTGAAACGTAAAGCGGGACTACGACGGAACGGTTTAAAACATACAGCGGGACTACGACGGAACGGTTTAAAATGTAAAGCGGGACTACGACGGAACGGTTTAAAACGTAAAGCGGGACTACGACGGAACGGTTTAAAACGTAACGCGGTACTACGACGGAACGGTTTAAAACATAACGCGGTACTACGACGGAACGGTTTAAAACGTAAAGTGGGACTACGACGGAACGGTTTAAAACGTAAAGTGGGACTACGACGGAACGGTTTAAAACGTAAAGTGGGACTACGACGGAACGGTTTAAAACGTAACGCGGGACTACGACGGAACGGTTTAAAACGTAAAGCGGGACTACGACGGAACGGTTTAAAACGTAAAGCGGGACTACGACGGAACGGTTTAAAACGTAAAGCGGGACTACGACGGAACGGTTTAAAACGTAACGCGGTACTATGACGGAACGGTTTAAAACGTAACGCGGTACTACGACGGAACGGTTTAAAACGTAAAGTGGGACTACGACGGAACGGTTTACAACATAAAGTGGGACTACGACGGAACGGTTTAAAACTTAAAGCGGGACTACGACGGAACGGTTTAAAACGTAAAGCGGGACTACGACGGAACGGTTTAAAACGTAAAGCGGTACTACGACGGAATGGTTTAAAAGATAAAGTGGGAATACGACGGACCGGTTTAAAACGTAAAGCGGGACTACGACGGAACGGTTTAAAACATACAGCGGGACTACGACAGAACGGTTTAAAACGTAAAGCGGGACTATTACGGAACGGTTTAAAACGTAAAGCGGGAGTACGAAGGAACGGTTTAAAACGTAAAGCGGGACTACGACGGAACGGTTTAAAACGTAAAAGCGGTACTACAACGGAACGGTTTTAAAGGGAAAGCGGGGCTACGACGGACTGGTTTAAAACGTAAAGCGGGACTACGACGGAACGGTTTAAAACATACAGCGGGACTACGACGGAACGGTTTAAAATGTAAAGCGGGACTACGACGGAACGGTTTAAAATGTAAAGCGGGACTACGACGGAACGGTTTAAAACGTAAAGCGGGACTACGACGGAACGGTTTAAAACGTAATGCGGTACTACGACGGAACGGTTTAAAACGTAACGCGGGACTACGACGGAACGGTTTAAAACGTAAAGCGGGACTACGACGGAACGGTTTAAAACGTAAAGCGGGACTACGACGGAACGGTTTAAAACGTAACGCGGTACTACGACGGAACGGTTTAAAACGTAACGCGGTACTACGACGGAACGGTTTAAAACGTAAAGTGGGACTACGACTGAACGGTTTAAAACGTAAAGTGGGACTACGACGGAACGGTTTAAAACGTAAAGCGGGACTACGACGGAACGGTTTAAAACGTAACGCGGGACTACGACGGAACGGTTTAAAACTTAAAGCGGGACTACGACGGAACGGTTTAAAACGTAAAGCGGGACTACGACGGAACGGTTTAAAACGTAACGCGGTACTATGACGGAACGGTTTAAAACGTAAAGTGGGACTACGACGGAATGGTTTAAAACGTAACGCGGTACTACGACGGAATGGTTTAAAAGATAAAGTGGGAATACGACGGACCGGTTTAAAACGTAAAGCGGGACTACGACGGAACGGTTTAAAACATACAGCGGGACTACGACAGAACGGTTTAAAATGTAAAGCGGGACTACGACGGAACGGTTTAAAATGTAAAGCGGGACTACGACGGAACGGTTTAAAACGTAAAGCGGGACTACGACGGAACGGTTTAAAACGTAATGCGGTACTACGACGGAACGGTTTAAAACGTAACGCGGTACTATGACGGAACGGTTTAAAACGTAAAGTGGGACTACGACGGAATGGTTTAAAACGTAACGCGGGACTACGACGGAACGGTTTAAAACGTAACGCGGGACTACGACGGAACGGTTTAAAACGTAAAGCGGGACTAGGACGGAACGGTTTAAAACGTAAAGCGGGACTACGACGGAACGGTTTAAAACGTAAAGTGGGACTACGACGGAACGGTTTAAAACGTAAAGCGGGACTACGACGGAACGGTTTAAAACGTAACGCGGTACTATGACGGAACGGTTTAAAACGTAACGCGGGACTACGACGGAACGGTTTAAAACGTAACGCGGGACTACGACGGAACGGTTTAAAACGTAAAGCGGGACTACGACGGAACGGTTTAAAACGTAAAGCGGGACTACGACGGAACGGTTTAAAACGTAACGCGGGACTACGACGGAACGGTTTAAAACGTAAAGCGGGACTACGACGGAATGGTTTAAAACGTAAAGCGGCACTACGACGGAACGGTTAAAAACGTAACGCGGTACTACGACGGAACGGTTTAAAACGTAACGCGGTACTACGACGGAACGGTTTAAAACGTAAAGTGGGACTACGACGGAACGGTTTAAAACGTAACGCGGGACTACGACGGAACGGTTTAAAACGTAACGCGGGACTACGACGGAACGGTTTAAAACGTAAAGCGGGACTACGACGGAACGGTTTAAAACGTAAAGCGGGACTATTACGGAACGGTTTAAAACGTAAAGCGGGAGTACGAAGGAACGGTTTAAAACGTAAAGCGGGACTACGACGGAACGGTTTAAAACGTAAAAGCGGTACTACAACGGAACGGTTTTAAAGGGAAAGCGGGGCTACGACGGACTGGTTTAAAACGTAAAGCGGGACTACGACGGAACGGTTTAAAACATACAGCGGGACTACGACGGAACGGTTTAAAATGTAAAGCGGGACTACGACGGAACGGTTTAAAATGTAAAGCGGGACTACGACGGAACGGTTTAAAACGTAAAGCGGGACTACGACGGAACGGTTTAAAACGTAATGCGGTACTACGACGGAACGGTTTAAAACGTAACGCGGGACTACGACGGAACGGTTTAAAACGTAAAGCGGGACTACGACGGAACGGTTTAAAACGTAAAGCGGGACTACGACGGAACGGTTTAAAACGTAACGCGGTACTACGACGGAACGGTTTAAAACGTAAAGCGGGACTACGACGGAACGGTTTAAAACGTAAAGCGGGACTACGACGGAACGGTTTAAAACGTAAAGCGGGACTACGACGGAACGGTTTAAAACGTAACGCGGGACTACGACGGAACGGTTTAAAACGTAAAGCGGGACTACGACGGAACGGTTTAAAACGTAAAGCGGCACTACGACGGAACGGTTTAAAACGTAAAGCGGGACTACGACGGAACGGTTTAAAACGTAAAGCGGGACTACGACGGAACGGTTTAAAACGTAAAGCGGGACTACGACGGAACGGTTTAAAACGTAACGCGGTACTACGACGGAACGGTTTAAAACGTAACGCGGTACTACGACGGAACGGTTTAAAACGTAAAGTGGGACTACGACGGAACGGTTTAAAACGTAAAGCGGTACTACGACGGAATGGTTTAAAAGATAAAGTGGGAATACGACGGACCGGTTTAAAACGTAAAGCGGGACTACGACGGAACGGTTTAAAACATACAGCGGGACTACGACAGAACGGTTTAAAACGTAAAGCGGGACTATTACGGAACGGTTTAAAACGTAAAGCGGGAGTACGAAGGAACGGTTTAAAACATAAAGCGGGCCTACGACGGAACGGTTTAAAACGTAAAGCGGGACTACGACGGAACGGTTTAAAACGTAACGCGGGACTACGACGGAACGGTTTAAAACATACAGCGGGACTACGACAGAACGGTTTGAAACGTAAAGCGGGACTACGACGGAACGGTTTAAAACATACAGCGGGACTACGACGGAACGGTTTGAAACGTAAAGCGGGACTACGACGGAACGGTTTAAAACATACAGCGGGACTACGACGGAACGGTTTAAAATGTAAAGCGGGACTACGACGGAACGGTTTAAAACGTAAAGCGGGACTACGACGGAACGGTTTAAAACGTAAAGCGGGACTACGACGGAACGGTTTAAAACGTAACGCGGTACTACGACGGAACGGTTTAAAACATAACGCGGTACTACGACGGAACGGTTTAAAACGTAAAGTGGGACTACGACGGAACGGTTTAAAACGTAAAGTGGGACTACGACGGAACGGTTTAAAACGTAAAGTGGGACTACGACGGAACGGTTTAAAACGTAACGCGGGACTACGACGGAACGGTTTAAAACGTAAAGCGGGACTACGACGGAACGGTTTAAAACGTAAAGCGGGACTACGACGGAACGGTTTAAAAGATAAAGTGGGAATACGACGGACCGGTTTAAAACGTAAAGCGGGACTACGACGGAACGGTTTAAAACATACAGCGGGACTACGACAGAACGGTTTAAAACGTAAAGCGGGACTATTACGGAACGGTTTAAAACGTAAAGCGGGAGTACGAAGGAACGGTTTAAAACGTAAAGCGGGACTACGACGGAACGGTTTAAAACGTAAAAGCGGTACTACAACGGAACGGTTTTAAAGGGAAAGCGGGGCTACGACGGACTGGTTTAAAACGTAAAGCGGGACTACGACGGAACGGTTTAAAACATACAGCGGGACTACGACGGAACGGTTTAAAATGTAATGCGGGACTACGACGGAACGGTTTAAAATGTAAAGCGGGACTACGACGGAACGGTTTAAAACGTAAAGCGGGACTACGACGGAACGGTTTAAAACGTAATGCGGTACTACGACGGAACGGTTTAAAACGTAACGCGGGACTACGACGGAACGGTTTAAAACGTAAAGCGGGACTACGACGGAACGGTTTAAAACGTAAAGCGGGACTACGACGGAACGGTTTAAAACGTAACGCGGTACTACGACGGAACGGTTTAAAACGTAACGCGGTACTACGACGGAACGGTTTAAAACGTAAAGTGGGACTACGACTGAACGGTTTAAAACGTAAAGTGGGACTACGACGGAACGGTTTAAAACGTAAAGCGGGACTACGACGGAACGGTTTAAAACGTAACGCGGGACTACGACGGAACGGTTTAAAACTTAAAGCGGGACTACGACGGAACGGTTTAAAACGTAAAGCGGGACTACGACGGAACGGTTTAAAACGTAACGCGGTACTATGACGGAACGGTTTAAAACGTAAAGTGGGACTACGACGGAATGGTTTAAAACGTAACGCGGTACTACGACGGAATGGTTTAAAAGATAAAGTGGGAATACGACGGACCGGTTTAAAACGTAAAGCGGGACTACGACGGAACGGTTTAAAACATACAGCGGGACTACGACAGAACGGTTTAAAATGTAAAGCGGGACTACGACGGAACGGTTTAAAATGTAAAGCGGGACTACGACGGAACGGTTTAAAACGTAAAGCGGGACTACGACGGAACGGTTTAAAACGTAATGCGGTACTACGACGGAACGGTTTAAAACGTAACGCGGTACTATGACGGAACGGTTTAAAACGTAAAGTGGGACTACGACGGAATGGTTTAAAACGTAACGCGGGACTACGACGGAACGGTTTAAAACGTAACGCGGGACTACGACGGAACGGTTTAAAACGTAAAGCGGGACTAGGACGGAACGGTTTAAAACGTAAAGCGGGACTACGACGGAACGGTTTAAAACGTAAAGTGGGACTACGACGGAACGGTTTAAAACGTAAAGCGGGACTACGACGGAACGGTTTAAAACGTAACGCGGTACTATGACGGAACGGTTTAAAACGTAACGCGGGACTACGACGGAACGGTTTAAAACGTAACGCGGGACTACGACGGAACGGTTTAAAACGTAAAGCGGGACTACGACGGAACGGTTTAAAACGTAAAGCGGGACTACGACGGAACGGTTTAAAACGTAACGCGGGACTACGACGGAACGGTTTAAAACGTAAAGCGGGACTACGACGGAACGGTTTAAAACGTAAAGCGGCACTACGACGGAAC
Organism: Telmatherina bonti; assembly: GCF_933228915.1. Classification (NCBI taxonomy): domain Eukaryota; kingdom Metazoa; phylum Chordata; class Actinopteri; order Atheriniformes; family Telmatherinidae; genus Telmatherina; species Telmatherina bonti. The sequence continues at coordinate 1,762,387 of NC_136629.1, read as the reverse complement.
GGTTAAAAACGTAACGCGGTACTACGACGGAACGGTTTAAAACGTAACGCGGTACTACGACGGAACGGTTTAAAACGTAAAGTGGGACTACGACGGAACGGTTTAAAACGTAACGCGGGACTACGACGGAACGGTTTAAAACGTAACGCGGGACTACGACGGAACGGTTTAAAACGTAAAGCGGGACTACGACGGAACGGTTTAAAACGTAAAGCGGGACTATTACGGAACGGTTTAAAACGTAAAGCGGGAGTACGAAGGAACGGTTTAAAACGTAAAGCGGGACTACGACGGAACGGTTTAAAACGTAAAAGCGGTACTACAACGGAACGGTTTTAAAGGGAAAGCGGGGCTACGACGGACTGGTTTAAAACGTAAAGCGGGACTACGACGGAACGGTTTAAAACATACAGCGGGACTACGACGGAACGGTTTAAAATGTAAAGCGGGACTACGACGGAACGGTTTAAAATGTAAAGCGGGACTACGACGGAACGGTTTAAAACGTAAAGCGGGACTACGACGGAACGGTTTAAAACGTAATGCGGTACTACGACGGAACGGTTTAAAACGTAACGCGGGACTACGACGGAACGGTTTAAAACGTAACGCGGTACTACGACGGAACGGTTTAAAACGTAAAGCGGGACTACGACGGAACGGTTTAAAATGTAAAGCGGGACTACGACGGAACGGTTTAAAACGTAAAGCGGGACTACGACGGAACGGTTTAAAACGTAATGCGGTACTACGACGGAACGGTTTAAAACGTAACGCGGGACTACGACGGAACGGTTTAAAACGTAACGCGGTACTACGACGGAACGGTTTAAAACGTAAAGCGGGACTACGACGGAACGGTTTAAAACGTAAAGCGGGACTACGACGGAACGGTTTAAAACGTAAAGCGGGACTACGACGGAACGGTTTAAAACGTAACGCGGGACTACGACGGAACGGTTTAAAACGTAAAGCGGGACTACGACGGAACGGTTTAAAACGTAAAGCGGCACTACGACGGAACGGTTTAAAACGTAAAGCGGGACTACGACGGAACGGTTTAAAACGTAAAGCGGGACTACGACGGAACGGTTTAAAACGTAAAGCGGGACTACGACGGAACGGTTTAAAACGTAACGCGGTACTACGACGGAACGGTTTAAAACGTAACGCGGTACTACGACGGAACGGTTTAAAACGTAAAGTGGGACTACGACGGAACGGTTTAAAACGTAAAGTGGGACTACGACGGAACGGTTTAAAACGTAAAGCGGGACTACGACGGAACGGTTTAAAACGTAACGCGGGACTACGACGGAACGGTTTAAAACGTAACGCGGGACTACGACGGAACGGTTTAAAACGTAAAGCGGGACTACGACGGAATGGTTTAAAACGTAAAGCGGGACTACGACGGAACGGTTTAAAACGTAACGCGGGACTACGACGGAACGGTTTAAAACGTAAAGCGGTACTATGACGGAACGGTTTAAAACGTAACGCGGTACTACGACGGAACGGTTTAAAACGTAAAGCGGGACTACGACGGAACGGTTTACAACATAAAGTGGGACTACGACGGAACGGTTTAAAACTTAAAGCGGGACTACGACGGAACGGTTTAAAACGTAAAGCGGGACTACGACGGAACGGTTTAAAACGTAAAGCGGTACTACGACGGAATGGTTTAAAAGATAAAGTGGGAATACGACGGACCGGTTTAAAACGTAAAGCGGGACTACGACGGAACGGTTTAAAACATACAGCGGGACTACGACAGAACGGTTTAAAATGTAAAGCGGGACTACGACGGAACGGTTTATAATGTAAAGCGGGACTACGACGGAACGGTTTAAAACGTAAAGCGGGACTACGACGGAACGGTTTAAAACGTAATGCGGTACTACGACGGAACGGTTTAAAAACGTAACGCGGTACTATGACGGAACGGTTTAAAACGTAAAGTGGGACTACGACGGAATGGTTTAAAACGTAACGCGGGACTACGACGGAACGGTTTAAAACGTAACGCGGGACTACGACGGAACGGTTTAAAACGTAAAGCGGGACTAGGACGGAACGGTTTAAAACGTAAAGCGGGACTACGACGGAACGGTTTAAAACGTAAAGCGGGACTACGACGGAACGGTTTAAAACGTAAAGTGGGACTACGACGGAACGGTTTAAAACGTAAAGCGGGACTACGACGGAACGGTTTAAAACGTAACGCGGTACTATGACGGAACGGTTTAAAACGTAACGCGGTACTACGACGGAACGGTTTAAAACGTAAAGAGGGACTACGACGGAACGGTTTACAACATAAAGTGGGACTACGACGGAACGGTTTAAAACATACAGCGGGACTACGACGGAACGGTTTAAAACGTAAAACGGGACTACGACGGACCGGTTTAGAACATAAAGCGGGACTACGACAGAACGGTTTAAAACGTAAAGCGGTACTACGACGGAATAGTTTAAAACATACAGCGGTACTACAACGGAACGGTTTTAAAGGTAAAGCGGGGCTACGACGGACTGGTTTAAAACGTAAAGCGGGACTACGACGGAACGGTTTAAAACATACAGCGGGACTGCGACGGAACGGTTTAAAATGTAAAGCGGGACTACGACGGAACGGTTTAAAATGTAAAGCGGGACTACGACGGAACGGTTTAAAACGTAAAGCGGGACTACGACGGAACGGTTTAAAACGTAATGCGGTACTACGACGGAACGGTTTAAAACGTAAAGAGGGACTACGACGGAATGGTTTAAAACGTAACGCGGTACTATGACGGAACGGTTTAAAACGTAAAGTGGGACTACGACGGAATGGTTTAAAACGTAACGCGGGGACTACGACGGAACGGTTTAAAACGTAACGCGGGACTACGACGGAACGGTTTAAAACGTAAAGCGGGACTAGGACGGAACGGTTTAAAACGTAAAGCGGGACTACGACGGAACGGTTTAAAACGTAAAGTGGGACTACGACGGAACGGTTTAAAACGTAACGCGGTACTATGACGGAACGGTTTAAAACGTAACGCGGGACTACGACGGAACGGTTTAAAACGTAACGCGGGACTACGACGGAACGGTTTAAAACGTAAAGCGGGACTACGACGGAACGGTTTAAAACGTAACGCGGGACTACGACGGAACGGTTTAAAACGTAAAGCGGGACTACGACGGAACGGTTTAAAACGTAAAGCGGGACTACGACGGAACGGTTTAAAACGTAACGCGGGACTACGACGGAACGGTTTAAAACGTAAAGCGGGACTACGACGGAACGGTTTAAAACGTAAAGCGGCACTACGACGGAACGGTTAAAAACGTAACGCGGTACTACGACGGAACGGTTTAAAACGTAACGCGGTACTACGACGGAACGGTTTAAAACGTAAAGTGGGACTACGACGGAACGGTTTAAAACGTAACGCGGGACTACGACGGAACGGTTTAAAACGTAACGCGGGACTACGACGGAACGGTTTAAAACGTAAAGCGGGACTACGACGGAACGGTTTAAAACGTAACGCGGGACTATTACGGAACGGTTTAAAACGTAAAGCGGGAGTACGAAGGAACGGTTTAAAACGTAAAGCGGGACTACGACGGAACGGTTTAAAACGTAAAAGCGGTACTACAACGGAACGGTTTTAAAGGGAAAGCGGGGCTACGACGGACTGGTTTAAAACGTAAAGCGGGACTACGACGGAACGGTTTAAAACATACAGCGGGACTACGACGGAACGGTTTAAAATGTAACGCGGGACTACGACGGAACGGTTTAAAACGTAAAGCGGGACTACGACGGAACGGTTTAAAACGTAAAGCGGGACTACGACGGAACGGTTTAAAACGTAACGCGGGACTACGACGGAACGGTTTAAAACGTAAAGCGGGACTACGACGGAACGGTTTAAAACGTAAAGCGGCACTACGACGGAACGGTTAAAAACGTAACGCGGTACTACGACGGAACGGTTTAAAACGTAACGCGGTACTACGACGGAACGGTTTAAAACGTAAAGTGGGACTACGACGGAACGGTTTAAAACGTAACGCGGGACTACGACGGAACGGTTTAAAACGTAACGCGGGACTACGACGGAACGGTTTAAAACGTAAAGCGGGACTACGACGGAACGGTTTAAAACGTAACGCGGGACTATTACGGAACGGTTTAAAACGTAAAGCGGGAGTACGAAGGAACGGTTTAAAACGTAAAGCGGGACTACGACGGAACGGTTTAAAACGTAAAAGCGGGTACTACAACGGAACGGTTTTAAAGGGAAAGCGGGGCTACGACGGACTGGTTTAAAACGTAAAGCGGGACTACGACGGAACGGTTTAAAACATACAGCGGGACTACGACGGAACGGTTTAAAATGTAAAGCGGGACTACGACGGAACGGTTTAAAATGTAAAGCGGGACTACGACGGAACGGTTTAAAACGTAAAGCGGGACTACGACGGACCGGTTTAAAACGTAATGCGGTACTACGACGGAACGGTTTAAAACGTAACGCGGGACTACGACGGAACGGTTTAAAACGTAAAGCGGGACTACGACGGAACGGTTTAAAACGTAAAGCGGGACTACGACGGAACGGTTTAAAACGTAACGCGGTACTACGACGGAACGGTTTAAAACGTAAAGCGGGACTACGACGGAACGGTTTAAAACGTAAAGCGGGACTACGACGGAACGGTTTAAAACGTAAAGCGGGACTACGACGGAACGGTTTAAAACGTTACGCGGGACTACGACGGAACGGTTTAAAACGTAAAGCGGGACTACGACGGAACGGTTTAAAACGTAAAGCGGCACTACGACGGAACGGTTTAAAACGTAAAGCGGGACTACGACGGAACGGTTTAAAACGTAAAGCGGGACTACGACGGAACGGTTTAAAACGTAAAGCGGGACTACGACGGAACGGTTTAAAACGTAACGCGGTACTACGACGGAACGGTTTAAAACGTAACGCGGTACTACGACGGAACGGTTTAAAACGTAAAGTGGGACTACGACGGAACGGTTTAAAACGTAAAGTGGGACTACGACGGAACGGTTTAAAACGTAAAGCGGGACTACGACGGAACGGTTTAAAACGTAACGCGGGACTACGACGGAACGGTTTAAAACGTAACGCGGGACTACGACGGAACGGTTTAAAACGTAAAGCGGGACTACGACGGAACGGTTTAAAACGTAACGCGGGACTACGACGGAACGGTTTAAAACGTAAAGCGGGACTACGACGGAACGGTTTAAAACGTAAAGCGGGACTACGACGGAACGGTTTAAAACGTAACGCGGGACTACGACGGAACGGTTTAAAACGTAAAGCGGGACTACGACGGAACGGTTTAAAACGTAAAGCGGCACTACGACGGAACGGTTAAAAACGTAACGCGGTACTACGACGGAACGGTTTAAAACGTAACGCGGTACTACGACGGAACGGTTTAAAACGTAAAGTGGGACTACGACGGAACGGTTTAAAACGTAACGCGGGACTACGACGGAACGGTTTAAAACGTAACGCGGGACTACGACGGAACGGTTTAAAACGTAAAGCGGGACTACGACGGAACGGTTTAAAACGTAACGCGGGACTATTACGGAACGGTTTAAAACGTAAAGCGGGAGTACGAAGGAACGGTTTAAAACGTAAAGCGGGACTACGACGGAACGGTTTAAAACGTAAAAGCGGTACTACAACGGAACGGTTTTAAAGGGAAAGCGGGGCTACGACGGACTGGTTTAAAACGTAAAGCGGGACTACGACGGAACGGTTTAAAACATACAGCGGGACTACGACGGAACGGTTTAAAATGTAACGCGGGACTACGACGGAACGGTTTAAAACGTAAAGCGGGACTACGACGGAACGGTTTAAAACGTAAAGCGGGACTACGACGGAACGGTTTAAAACGTAACGCGGGACTACGACGGAACGGTTTAAAACGTAAAGCGGGACTACGACGGAACGGTTTAAAACGTAAAGCGGCACTACGACGGAACGGTTAAAAACGTAACGCGGTACTACGACGGAACGGTTTAAAACGTAACGCGGTACTACGACGGAACGGTTTAAAACGTAAAGTGGGACTACGACGGAACGGTTTAAAACGTAACGCGGGACTACGACGGAACGGTTTAAAACGTAACGCGGGACTACGACGGAACGGTTTAAAACGTAAAGCGGGACTACGACGGAACGGTTTAAAACGTAACGCGGGACTATTACGGAACGGTTTAAAACGTAAAGCGGGAGTACGAAGGAACGGTTTAAAACGTAAAGCGGGACTACGACGGAACGGTTTAAAACGTAAAAGCGGTACTACAACGGAACGGTTTTAAAGGGAAAGCGGGGCTACGACGGACTGGTTTAAAACGTAAAGCGGGACTACGACGGAACGGTTTAAAACATACAGCGGGACTACGACGGAACGGTTTAAAATGTAAAGCGGGACTACGACGGAACGGTTTAAAATGTAAAGCGGGACTACGACGGAACGGTTTAAAACGTAAAGCGGGACTACGACGGAACGGTTTAAAACGTAATGCGGTACTACGACGGAACGGTTTAAAACGTAACGCGGGACTACGACGGAACGGTTTAAAACGTAAAGCGGGACTACGACGGAACGGTTTAAAACGTAAAGCGGGACTACGACGGAACGGTTTAAAACGTAACGCGGTACTACGACGGAACGGTTTAAAACGTAAAGCGGGACTACGACGGAACGGTTTAAAACGTAAAGCGGGACTACGACGGAACGGTTTAAAACGTAAAGCGGGACTACGACGGAACGGTTTAAAACGTTACGCGGGACTACGACGGAACGGTTTAAAACGTAAAGCGGGACTACGACGGAACGGTTTAAAACGTAAAGCGGCACTACGACGGAACGGTTTAAAACGTAAAGCGGGACTACGACGGAACGGTTTAAAACGTAAAAGCGGTACTACAACGGAACGGTTTTAAAGGGAAAGCGGGGCTACGACGGACTGGTTTAAAACGTAAAGCGGGACTACGACGGAACGGTTTAAAACATACAGCGGGACTACGACGGAACGGTTTAAAATGTAAAGCGGGACTACGACGGAACGGTTTAAAATGTAAAGCGGGACTACGACGGAACGGTTTAAAACGTAAAGCGGGACTACGACGGACCGGTTTAAAACGTAATGCGGTACTACGACGGAACGGTTTAAAACGTAACGCGGGACTACGACGGAACGGTTTAAAACGTAAAGCGGGACTACGACGGAACGGTTTAAAACGTAAAGCGGGACTACGACGGAACGGTTTAAAACGTAACGCGGTACTACGACGGAACGGTTTAAAACGTAAAGCGGGACTACGACGGAACGGTTTAAAACGTAAAGCGGGACTACGACGGAACGGTTTAAAACGTAAAGCGGGACTACGACGGAACGGTTTAAAACGTTACGCGGGACTACGACGGAACGGTTTAAAACGTAAAGCGGGACTACGACGGAACGGTTTAAAACGTAAAGCGGCACTACGACGGAACGGTTTAAAACGTAAAGCGGGACTACGACGGAACGGTTTAAAACGTAAAGCGGGACTACGACGGAACGGTTTAAAACGTAAAGCGGGACTACGACGGAACGGTTTAAAACGTAACGCGGTACTACGACGGAACGGTTTAAAACGTAACGCGGTACTACGACGGAACGGTTTAAAACGTAAAGTGGGACTACGACGGAACGGTTTAAAACGTAAAGTGGGACTACGACGGAACGGTTTAAAACGTAAAGCGGGACTACGACGGAACGGTTTAAAACGTAACGCGGGACTACGACGGAACGGTTTAAAACGTAACGCGGGACTACGACGGAACGGTTTAAAACGTAAAGCGGGACTACGACGGAACGGTTTAAAACGTAACGCGGGACTACGACGGAACGGTTTAAAACGTAAAGCGGGACTACGACGGAACGGTTTAAAACGTAAAGCGGGACTACGACGGAACGGTTTAAAACGTAACGCGGGACTACGACGGAACGGTTTAAAACGTAAAGCGGGACTACGACGGAACGGTTTAAAACGTAAAGCGGCACTACGACGGAACGGTTAAAAACGTAACGCGGTACTACGACGGAACGGTTTAAAACGTAACGCGGTACTACGACGGAACGGTTTAAAACGTAAAGTGGGACTACGACGGAACGGTTTAAAACGTAACGCGGGACTACGACGGAACGGTTTAAAACGTAACGCGGGGACTACGACGGAACGGTTTAAAACGTAAAGCGGGACTACGACGGAACGGTTTAAAACGTAACGCGGGACTATTACGGAACGGTTTAAAACGTAAAGCGGGAGTACGAAGGAACGGTTTAAAACGTAAAGCGGGACTACGACGGAACGGTTTAAAACGTAAAAGCGGTACTACAACGGAACGGTTTTAAAGGGAAAGCGGGGCTACGACGGACTGGTTTAAAACGTAAAGCGGGACTACGACGGAACGGTTTAAAACATACAGCGGGACTACGACGGAACGGTTTAAAATGTAACGCGGGACTACGACGGAACGGTTTAAAACGTAAAGCGGGACTACGACGGAACGGTTTAAAACGTAAAGCGGGACTACGACGGAACGGTTTAAAACGTAACGCGGGACTACGACGGAACGGTTTAAAACGTAAAGCGGGACTACGACGGAACGGTTTAAAACGTAAAGCGGCACTACGACGGAACGGTTAAAAACGTAACGCGGTACTACGACGGAACGGTTTAAAACGTAACGCGGTACTACGACGGAACGGTTTAAAACGTAAAGTGGGACTACGACGGAACGGTTTAAAACGTAACGCGGGACTACGACGGAACGGTTTAAAACGTAACGCGGGACTACGACGGAACGGTTTAAAACGTAAAGCGGGACTACGACGGAACGGTTTAAAACGTAACGCGGGACTATTACGGAACGGTTTAAAACGTAAAGCGGGAGTACGAAGGAACGGTTTAAAACGTAAAGCGGGACTACGACGGAACGGTTTAAAACGTAAAAGCGGTACTACAACGGAACGGTTTTAAAGGGAAAGCGGGGCTACGACGGACTGGTTTAAAACGTAAAGCGGGACTACGACGGAACGGTTTAAAACATACAGCGGGACTACGACGGAACGGTTTAAAATGTAAAGCGGGACTACGACGGAACGGTTTAAAATGTAAAGCGGGACTACGACGGAACGGTTTAAAACGTAAAGCGGGACTACGACGGAACGGTTTAAAACGTAATGCGGTACTACGACGGAACGGTTTAAAACGTAACGCGGGACTACGACGGAACGGTTTAAAACGTAAAGCGGGACTACGACGGAACGGTTTAAAACGTAAAGCGGGACTACGACGGAACGGTTTTAAAACGTAACGCGGTACTACGACGGAACGGTTTAAAACGTAAAGCGGGACTACGACGGAACGGTTTAAAACGTAAAGCGGGACTACGACGGAACGGTTTAAAACGTAAAGCGGGACTACGACGGAACGGTTTAAAACGTTACGCGGGACTACGACGGAACGGTTTAAAACGTAAAGCGGGACTACGACGGAACGGTTTAAAACGTAAAGCGGCACTACGACGGAACGGTTTAAAACGTAAAGCGGGACTACGACGGAACGGTTTAAAACGTAAAGCGGGACTACGACGGAACGGTTTAAAACGTAAAGCGGGACTACGACGGAACGGTTTAAAACGTAACGCGGTACTACGACGGAACGGTTTAAAACGTAACGCGGGTACTACGACGGAACGGTTTAAAACGTAAAGTGGGACTACGACGGAACGGTTTAAAACGTAAAGTGGGACTACGACGGAACGGTTTAAAACGTAAAGCGGGACTACGACGGAACGGTTTAAAACGTAACGCGGGACTACGACGGAACGGTTTAAAACGTAACGCGGGACTACGACGGAACGGTTTAAAACGTAAAGCGGGACTACGACGGAATGGTTTAAAACGTAAAGCGGGACTACGACGGAACGGTTTAAAACGTAACGCGGGACTATGACGGAACGGTTTAAAACGTAAAGCGGTACTATGACGGAACGGTTTAAAACGTAACGCGGTACTACGACGGAACGGTTTAAAACGTAAAGCGGGACTACGACGGAACGGTTTACAACATAAAGTGGGACTACGACGGAACGGTTTAAAACTTAAAGCGGGACTACGACGGAACGGTTTAAAACGTAAAGCGGGACTACGACGGAACGGTTTAAAACGTAAAGCGGTACTACGACGGAATGGTTTAAAAGATAAAGTGGGAATACGACGGACCGGTTTAAAACGTAAAGCGGGACTACGACGGAACGGTTTAAAACATACAGCGGGACTACGACAGAACGGTTTAAAATGTAAAGCGGGACTACGACGGAACGGTTTAAAATGTAAAGCGGGACTACGACGGAACGGTTTAAAACGTAAAGCGGGACTACGACGGAACGGTTTAAAACGTAATGCGGTACTACGACGGAACGGTTTAAAACGTAACGCGGGTACTATGACGGAACGGTTTAAAACGTAAAGTGGGACTACGACGGAATGGTTTAAAACGTAACGCGGGACTACGACGGAACGGTTTAAAACGTAACGCGGGACTACGACGGAACGGTTTAAAACGTAAAGCGGGACTAGGACGGAACGGTTTAAAACGTAAAGCGGGACTACGACGGAACGGTTTAAAACGTAAAGCGGGACTACGACGGAACGGTTTAAAACGTAAAGTGGGACTACGACGGAACGGTTTAAAACGTAAAGCGGGACTACGACGGAACGGTTTAAAACGTAACGCGGGTACTATGACGGAACGGTTTAAAACGTAACGCGGGTACTACGACGGAACGGTTTAAAACGTAAAGAGGGACTACGACGGAACGGTTTACAACATAAAGTGGGACTACGACGGAACGGTTTAAAACATACAGCGGGACTACGACGGAACGGTTTAAAACGTAAAACGGGACTACGACGGACCGGTTTAGAACATAAAGCGGGACTACGACAGAACGGTTTAAAACGTAAAGCGGTACTACGACGGAATAGTTTAAAACATACAGCGGTACTACAACGGAACGGTTTTAAAGGTAAAGCGGGGCTACGACGGACTGGTTTAAAACGTAAAGCGGGACTACGACGGAACGGTTTAAAACATACAGCGGGACTGCGACGGAACGGTTTAAAATGTAAAGCGGGACTACGACGGAACGGTTTAAAATGTAAAGCGGGACTACGACGGAACGGTTTAAAACGTAAAGCGGGACTACGACGGAACGGTTTAAAACGTAATGCGGTACTACGACGGAACGGTTTAAAACGTAAAGAGGGACTACGACGGAATGGTTTAAAACGTAAAGCGGGACTACGACGGAACGGTTTAAAACGTAAAGCGGGACTAGGACGGAACGGTTTAAAACGTAAAGCGGGACTACGACGGAACGGTTTAAAACGTAAAGCGGGACTACGACGGAACGGTTTAAAACGTAAAGCGGGACTACGACGGAACGGTTTAAAACGTAAAGCGGGACTACGACGGAACGGTTTAAAACGTAACGCGGTACTATGACGGAACGGTTTAAAACGTAACGCGGTACTACGACGGAACGGTTTAAAACGTAAAGAGGGACTACGACGGAACGGTTTACAACATAAAGTGGGACTACGACGGAACGGTTTAAAACTTAAAGCGGGACTACGACGGAACGGTTTAAAACGTAAAGCGGGACTACGACGGAACGGTTTAAAACATACAGCGGGACTACGACGGAACGGTTTAAAACGTAAAGCGGTACTACGACGGAATAGTTTAAAACATACAGCGGGACTACGACAGAACGGTTTAAAACGTGAAGCGGGACTATTACGGAACGGTTTAAAACGTAAAGCGGGAGTACGAACGAACGGTTTAAAACGTAAAGCGGGACTACGACGGAACGGTTTAAAACATAAAGCGGGCCTACGACGGAACGGTTTACAACGTAAAGCGGGACTACGACGGAACGGTTTAAAACGTAACGCGGGACTACGACGGAACGGTTTAAAACATACAGCGGGACTACGACGGAACGGTTTGAAACGTAAAGCGGGACTACGACGGAACGGTTTAAAACATACAGCGGGACTACGACGGAACGGTTTAAAACATACAGCGGGACTACGACGGAACGGTTTGAAACGTAAAGCGGGACTACGACGGAACGGTTTAAAACATACAGCGGGACTACGACGGAACGGTTTAAAATGTAAAGCGGGACTACGACGGAACGGTTTAAAACGTAAAGCGGGACTACGACGGAACGGTTTAAAACGTAAAGCGGGACTACGACGGAACGGTTTAAAACGTAACGCGGTACTACGACGGAACGGTTTAAAACATAACGCGGTACTACGACAGAACGGTTTAAAACGTAAAGTGGGACTACGACGGAACGGTTTAAAACGTAAAGCGGGACTACGACGGAATGGTTTAAAACGTAAAGCGGGACTACGACGGAACGGTTTAAAACGTAACGCGGGTACTATGACGGAACGGTTTAAAACGTAACGCGGTACTACGACGGAACGGTTTAAAACGTAAAGTGGGACTACGACGGAACGGTTTACAACATAAAGTGGGACTACGACGGAACGGTTTAAAACTTAAAGCGGGACTACGACGGAACGGTTTAAAACGTAAAGCGGGACTACGACGGAACGGTTTAAAACGTAAAGCGGTACTACGACGGAATGGTTTAAAAGATAAAGTGGGAATACGACGGACCGGTTTAAAACGTAAAGCGGGACTACGACGGAACGGTTTAAAACATACAGCGGGACTACGACAGAACGGTTTAAAACGTAAAGCGGGACTATTACGGAACGGTTTAAAACGTAAAGCGGGAGTACGAAGGAACGGTTTAAAACGTAAAGCGGGACTACGACGGAACGGTTTAAAACGTAAAAGCGGTACTACAACGGAACGGTTTTAAAGGGAAAGCGGGGCTACGACGGACTGGTTTAAAACGTAAAGCGGGACTACGACGGAACGGTTTAAAACATACAGCGGGACTACGACGGAACGGTTTAAAATGTAAAGCGGGACTACGACGGAACGGTTTAAAATGTAAAGCGGGACTACGACGGAACGGTTTAAAACGTAAAGCGGGACTACGACGGAACGGTTTAAAACGTAAAGCGGGACTACGACGGAACGGTTTAAAACGTAAAGCGGGACTACGACGGAACGGTTTAAAACGTAACGCGGGACTACGACGGAACGGTTTAAAACGTAAAGCGGGACTACGACGGAACGGTTTAAAACGTAAAGCGGGACTACGACGGAACGGTTTAAAACGTAAAGCGGCACTACGACGGAACGGTTTAAAACGTAAAGCGGGACTACGACGGAACGGTTTAAAACGTAAAGCGGGACTACGACGGAACGGTTTAAAACGTAAAGCGGGACTACGACGGAACGGTTTAAAACGTAACGCGGTACTACGACGGAACGGTTTAAAACGTAACGCGGTACTACGACGGAACGGTTTAAAACGTAAAGTGGGACTACGACGGAACGGTTTAAAACGTAAAGTGGGACTACGACGGAACGGTTTAAAACGTAAAGCGGGACTACGACGGAACGGTTTAAAACGTAACGCGGGACTACGACGGAACGGTTTAAAACGTAACGCGGGACTACGACGGAACGGTTTAAAACGTAAAGCGGGACTACGACGGAATGGTTTAAAACGTAAAGCGGGACTACGACGGAACGGTTTAAAACGTAACGCGGGACTACGACGGAACGGTTTAAAACGTAAAGCGGTACTATGACGGAACGGTTTAAAACGTAACGCGGTACTACGACGGAACGGTTTAAAACGTAAAGCGGGACTACGACGGAACGGTTTACAACATAAAGTGGGACTACGACGGAACGGTTTAAAACTTAAAGCGGGACTACGACGGAACGGTTTAAAACGTAAAGCGGGACTACGACGGAACGGTTTAAAACGTAAAGCGGTACTACGACGGAATGGTTTAAAAGATAAAGTGGGAATACGACGGACCGGTTTAAAACGTAAAGCGGGACTACGACGGAACGGTTTAAAACATACAGCGGGACTACGACAGAACGGTTTAAAATGTAAAGCGGGACTACGACGGAACGGTTTAAAATGTAAAGCGGGACTACGACGGAACGGTTTAAAACGTAAAGCGGGACTACGACGGAACGGTTTAAAACGTAATGCGGTACTACGACGGAACGGTTTAAAACGTAACGCGGTACTATGACGGAACGGTTTAAAACGTAAAGTGGGACTACGACGGAATGGTTTAAAACGTAACGCGGGACTACGACGGAACGGTTTAAAACGTAACGCGGGACTACGACGGAACGGTTTAAAACGTAAAGCGGGACTAGGACGGAACGGTTTAAAACGTAAAGCGGGACTACGACGGAACGGTTTAAAACGTAAAGCGGGACTACGACGGAACGGTTTAAAACGTAAAGTGGGACTACGACGGAACGGTTTAAAACGTAAAGCGGGACTACGACGGAACGGTTTAAAACGTAACGCGGTACTATGACGGAACGGTTTAAAACGTAACGCGGTACTACGACGGAACGGTTTAAAACGTAAAGAGGGACTACGACGGAACGGTTTACAACATAAAGTGGGACTACGACGGAACGGTTTAAAACTTAAAGCGGGACTACGACGGAACGGTTTAAAACGTAAAGCGGGACTACGACGGAACGGTTTAAAACATACAGCGGGACTACGACGGAACGGTTTAAAACGTAAAACGGGACTACGACGGACCGGTTTAGAACATAAAGCGGGACTACGACAGAACGGTTTAAAACGTAAAGCGGTACTACGACGGAATAGTTTAAAACATACAGCGGTACTACAACGGAACGGTTTTAAAGGTAAAGCGGGGCTACGACGGACTGGTTTAAAACGTAAAGCGGGACTACGACGGAACGGTTTAAAACATACAGCGGGACTACGACGGAACGGTTTAAAATGTAAAGCGGGACTACGACGGAACGGTTTAAAATGTAAAGCGGGACTACGACGGAACGGTTTAAAACGTAAAGCGGGACTACGACGGAACGGTTTAAAACGTAATGCGGTACTACGACGGAACGGTTTAAAACGTAAAGAGGGACTACGACGGAATGGTTTAAAACGTAAAGCGGGACTACGACGGAACGGTTTAAAACGTAAAGCGGGACTAGGACGGAACGGTTTAAAACGTAAAGCGGGACTACGACGGAACGGTTTAAAACGTAAAGCGGGACTACGACGGAACGGTTTAAAACGTAAAGCGGGACTACGACGGAACGGTTTAAAACGTAAAGCGGGACTACGACGGAACGGTTTAAAACGTAACGCGGTACTATGACGGAACGGTTTAAAACGTAACGCGGTACTACGACGGAACGGTTTAAAACGTAAAGAGGGACTACGACGGAACGGTTTACAACATAAAGTGGGACTACGACGGAACGGTTTAAAACTTAAAGCGGGACTACGACGGAACGGTTTAAAACGTAAAGCGGGACTACGACGGAACGGTTTAAAACATACAGCGGGACTACGACGGAACGGTTTAAAACGTAAAGCGGTACTACGACGGAATAGTTTAAAACATACAGCGGGACTACGACAGAACGGTTTAAAACGTGAAGCGGGACTATTACGGAACGGTTTAAAACGTAAAGCGGGAGTACGAACGAACGGTTTAAAACGTAAAGCGGGACTACGACGGAACGGTTTAAAACATAAAGCGGGCCTACGACGGAACGGTTTAAAACGTAAAGCGGGACTACGACGGACTGGTTTAAAACGTAACGCGGGACTACGACGGAACGGTTTAAAACATACAGCGGGACTACGACGGAACGGTTTGAAACGTAAAGCGGGACTACGACGGAACGGTTTAAAACATACAGCGGGACTACGACGGAACGGTTTAAAACATACAGCGGGACTACGACGGAACGGTTTGAAACGTAAAGCGGGACTACGACGGAACGGTTTAAAACATACAGCGGGACTACGACGGAACGGTTTAAAATGTAAAGCGGGACTACGACGGAACGGTTTAAAACGTAAAGCGGGACTACGACGGAACGGTTTAAAACGTAAAGCGGGACTACGACGGAACGGTTTAAAACGTAACGCGGTACTACGACGGAACGGTTTAAAACATAACGCGGTACTACGACGGAACGGTTTAAAACGTAAAGTGGGACTACGACGGAACGGTTTAAAACGTAAAGTGGGACTACGACGGAATGGTTTAAAACGTAACGCGGGACTACGACGGAACGGTTTAAAACGTAAAGCGGGACTACGACGGAACGGTTTAAAACGTAAAGCGGGACTACGACGGAATGGTTTAAAACGTAAAGCGGGACTACGACGGAACGGTTTAAAACGTAACGCGGTACTATGACGGAACGGTTTAAAACGTAACGCGGTACTACGACGGAACGGTTTAAAACGTAAAGTGGGACTACGACGGAACGGTTTACAACATAAAGTGGGACTACGACGGAACGGTTTAAAACTTAAAGCGGGACTACGACGGAACGGTTTAAAACGTAAAGCGGGACTACGACGGAACGGTTTAAAACGTAAAGCGGTACTACGACGGAATGGTTTAAAAGATAAAGTGGGAATACGACGGACCGGTTTAAAACGTAAAGCGGGACTACGACGGAACGGTTTAAAACATACAGCGGGACTACGACAGAACGGTTTAAAACGTAAAGCGGGACTATTACGGAACGGTTTAAAACGTAAAGCGGGAGTACGAAGGAACGGTTTAAAACGTAAAGCGGGACTACGACGGAACGGTTTAAAACGTAAAAGCGGTACTACAACGGAACGGTTTTAAAGGGAAAGCGGGGCTACGACGGACTGGTTTAAAACGTAAAGCGGGACTACGACGGAACGGTTTAAAACATACAGCGGGACTACGACGGAACGGTTTAAAATGTAAAGCGGGACTACGACGGAACGGTTTAAAATGTAAAGCGGGACTACGACGGAACGGTTTAAAACGTAAAGCGGGACTACGACGGAACGGTTTAAAACGTAATGCGGTACTACGACGGAACGGTTTAAAACGTAACGCGGGACTATGACGGAACGGTTTAAAACGTAAAGCGGGACTACGACGGAACGGTTTAAAACGTAAAGCGGGACTACGACGGAACGGTTTAAAACGTAACGCGGTACTACGACGGAACGGTTTAAAACGTAACGCGGTACTACGACGGAACGGTTTAAAACGTAAAGTGGGACTACGACTGAACGGTTTAAAACGTAAAGTGGGACTACGACGGAACGGTTTAAAACGTATAGCGGGACTACGACGGAACGGTTTAAAACGTAACGCGGGACTACGACGGAACGGTTTAAAACGTAACGCGGTACTACGACGGAACGGTTTAAAACGTAACGCGGTACTACGACGGAACGGTTTAAAACGTAAAGCGGGACTACGACGGAACGGTTTAAAACGTAACGCGGTACTACGACGGAACGGTTTAAAACGTAACGCGGTACTACGACGGAACGGTTTAAAACGTAAAGTGGGACTACGACTGAACGGTTTAAAACGTAACGCGGGACTACGACGGAACGGTTTAAAACGTAAAGCGGGACTACGACGGAATGGTTTAAAACGTAAAGCGGGACTACGACGGAACGGTTTAAAACGTAACGCGGGACTACGACGGAACGGTTTAAAACGTAAAGCGGTACTATGACGGAACGGTTTAAAACGTAACGCGGTACTACGACGGAATGGTTTAAAACGTAAAGCGGGACTACGACGGAACGGTTTACAACATAAAGTGGGACTACGACGGAACGGTTTAAAACTTAAAGCGGGACTACGACGGAACGGTTTAAAACATAAAGCGGGACTACGACGGAACGGTTTAAAACGTAAAGCGGTACTACGACGGAATGGTTTAAAAGATAAAGTGGGAATACGACGGACCGGTTTAAAACGTAAAGCGGGACTACGACGGAACGGTTTAAAACATACAGCGGGACTACGACAGAACGGTTTAAAATGTAAAGCGGGACTACGACGGAACGGTTTAAAATGTAAAGCGGGACTACGACGGAACGGTTTAAAACGTAAAGCGGGACTACGACGGAACGGTTTAAAACGTAATGCGGTACTACGACGGAACGGTTTAAAACGTAACGCGGTACTATGACGGAACGGTTTAAAACGTAAAGTGGGACTACGACGGAATGGTTTAAAACGTAACGCGGGACTACGACGGAACGGTTTAAAACGTAACGCGGGACTACGACGGAACGGTTTAAAACGTAAAGCGGGACTAGGACGGAACGGTTTAAAACGTAAAGCGGGACTACGACGGAACGGTTTAAAACGTAAAGCGGGACTACGACGGAACGGTTTAAAACGTAAAGTGGGACTACGACGGAACGGTTTAAAACGTAAAGCGGGACTACGACTGAACGGTTTAAAACGTAACGCTGTACTATGACGGAACGGTTTAAAACGTAACGCGGTACTACGACGGAACGGTTTAAAACGTAAAGAGGGACTACGACGGAACGGTTTACAACATAAAGTGGGACTACGACGGAACGGTTTAAAACTTAAAGCGGGACTACGACGGAACGGTTTAAAACTTAAAGCGGGACTACGACGGAACGGTTTAAAACGTAAAGCGGGACTACGACGGAACGGTTTAAAACATACAGCGGGACTACGACGGAACGGTTTAAAACGTAAAACGGGACTACGACGGACCGGTTTAGAACATAAAGCGGGACTACGACAGAACGGTTTAAAACGTAAAGCGGTACTACGACGGAATAGTTTAAAACATACAGCGGTACTACAACGGAACGGTTTTAAAGGTAAAGCGGGGCTACGACGGACTGGTTTAAAACGTAAAGCGGGACTACGACGGAACGGTTTAAAACATACAGCGGGACTACGACGGAACGGTTTAAAATGTAAAGCGGGACTACGACGGAACGGTTTAAAATGTAAAGCGGGACTACGACGGAACGGTTTAAAACGTAAAGCGGGACTACGACGGAACGGTTTAAAACGTAATGCGGTACTACGACGGAACGGTTTAAAACGTAACGCGGTACTACGACGGAACGGTTTAAAACGTAAAGAGGGACTACGACGGAATGGTTTAAAACGTAACGCGGGACTACGACGGAACGGTTTAAAACGTAAAGCGGGACTAGGACGGAACGGTTTAAAACGTAAAGCGGGACTACGACGGAACGGTTTAAAACGTAAAGCGGGACTACGACGGAACGGTTTAAAACGTAAAGCGGGACTACGACGGAACGGTTTAAAACGTAAAGCGGGACTACGACGGAACGGTTTAAAACGTAACGCGGTACTATGACGGAACGGTTTAAAACGTAACGCGGTACTACGACGGAACGGTTTAAAACGTAACGCGGGACTACGACGGAACGGTTTACAACATAAAGTGGGACTACGACGGAACGGTTTAAAACGTAAAGCGGGACTACGACGGAACGGTTTAAAACGTAAAGCGGGACTACGACGGAACGGTTTAAAACATACAGCGGGACTACGACGGAACGGTTTAAAACGTAAAGCGGTACTACGACGGAATAGTTTAAAACATACAGCGGGACTACGACAGAACGGTTTAAAACGTGAAGCGGGACCATTACGGAACGGTTTAAAACGTAAAGCGGGAGTACGAACGAACGGTTTAAAACGTAAAGCGGGACTACGACGGAACGGTTTAAAACATACAGCGGGACTACAACGGAACGGTTTAAAATGTAAAGCGGGACTACGACGGAACGGTTTAAAATGTAAAGCGGGACTACGACGGAACGGTTTAAAACATACAGCGGGACTACGACGGAACGGTTTAAAACGTAATGCGGTACTACGACGGAACGGTTTAAAACGTAACGCGGTACTACGACGGAACGGTTTAAAACGTAAAGTGGGACTACGACGGAATGGTTTAAAACGTAACGCGGGACTACGACGGAACGGTTTAAAACGTACAGCGGGACTACGACGGAACGGTTTAAAACGTAAAGCGGGACTACGACGGAACGGTTTAAAACGTAAAGCGGGACTACGACGGAACGGTTTAAAACGTAAAGCGGGACTACGACGGAACGGTTTAAAACGTAACGCGGTACTACGACGGAACGGTTTAAAACATAACGCGGTACTACGACGGAACGGTTTAAAACGTAAAGTGGGACTACGACGGAACGGTTTAAAACGTAAAGTGGGACTACGACGGAACGGTTTAAAACGTAAAGTGGGACTACGACGGAATGGTTTAAAACGTAACGCGGGACTACGACGGAACGGTTTAAAACGTAAAGCGGGACTACGACGGAACGGTTTAAAACGTAAAGCGGGACTACGACGGAACGGTTTAAAACGTAAAGCGGGACTACGACGGAACGGTTTAAAACGTAACGCGGTACTATGACGGAACGGTTTAAAACGTAACGCGGTACTACGACGGAACGGTTTAAAACGTAAAGTGGGACTACGACGGAACGGTTTACAACATAAAGTGGGACTACGACGGAACGGTTTAAAACTTAAAGCGGGACTACGACGGAACGGTTTAAAACGTAAAGCGGGACTACGACGGAACGGTTTAAAACGTAAAGCGGTACTACGACGGAATGGTTTAAAAGATAAAGTGGGAATACGACGGACCGGTTTAAAACGTAAAGCGGGACTACGACGGAACGGTTTAAAACATACAGCGGGACTACGACAGAACGGTTTAAAACGTAAAGCGGGACTATTACGGAACGGTTTAAAACGTAAAGCGGGAGTACGAAGGAACGGTTTAAAACGTAAAGCGGGACTACGACGGAACGGTTTAAAACGTAAAAGCGGTACTACAACGGAACGGTTTTAAAGGGAAAGCGGGGCTACGACGGACTGGTTTAAAACGTAATGCGGTACTACGACGGAACGGTTTAAAACGTAACGCGGTACTACGACGGAACGGTTTAAAACGTAAAGCGGGACTACGACGGAATGGTTTAAAACGTAACGCGGGACTACGACGGAACGGTTTAAAACGTAAAGCGGGACTACGACGGAACGGTTTAAAACGTAAAGCGGGACTACGACGGAACGGTTTAAAACGTAAAGCGGGACTACGACGGAACGGTTTAAAACGTAAAGCGGGACTACGACGGAACGGTTTAAAACGTAAAGCGGGACTACGACGGAACGGTTTAAAACGTAACGCGGTACTATGACGGAACGGTTTAAAACGTAACGCGGTACTACGACGGAACGGTTTAAAACGTAAAGAGGGACTACGACGGAACGGTTTACAACATAAAGTGGGACTACGACGGAACGGTTTAAAACTTAAAGCGGGACTACGACGGAATGGTTTAAAACGTAAAGCGGGACTACGACGGAACGGTTTAAAACATACAGCGGGACTACGACGGAACGGTTTAAAACGTAAAACGGGACTACGACGGACCGGTTTAGAACATAAAGCGGGACTACGACAGAACGGTTTAAAACGTAAAGCGGTACTACGACGGAATGGTTTAAAAGATAAAGTGGGAATACGACGGACCGGTTTAAAACGTAAAGCGGGACTACGACGGAACGGTTTAAAACATACAGCGGGACTACGACAGAACGGTTTAAAATGTAAAGCGGGACTACGACGGAACGGTTTAAAATGTAAAGCGGGACTACGACGGTACGGTTTAAAACGTAAAGCGGGACTACGACGGAACGGTTTAAAACGTAATGCGGTACTACGACGGAACGGTTTAAAACGTAACGCGGTACTATGACGGAACGGTTTAAAACGTAAAGTGGGACTACGACGGAATGGTTTAAAACGTAACGCGGGACTACGACGGAACGGTTTAAAACGTAACGCGGGACTACGACGGAACGGTTTAAAACGTAAAGTGGGACTACGACGGAACGGTTTAAAACGTAAAGCGGGACTACGACGGAACGGTTTAAAACGTAAAGCGGCACTACGACGGAACGGTTAAAAACGTAACGCGGTACTACGACGGAACGGTTTAAAACGTAACGCGGTACTACGACGGAACGGTTTAAAACGTAAAGTGGGACTACGACGGAACGGTTTAAAACGTAACGCGGGACTACGACGGAACGGTTTAAAACGTAACGCGGGACTACGACGGAACGGTTTAAAACGTAAAGCGGGACTACGACGGAACGGTTTAAAACGTAACGCGGGACTATTACGGAACGGTTTAAAACGTAAAGCGGGAGTACGAAGGAACGGTTTAAAACGTAAAGCGGGACTACGACGGAACGGTTTAAAACGTAAAAGCGGTACTACAACGGAACGGTTTTAAAGGGAAAGCGGGGCTACGACGGACTGGTTTAAAACGTAAAGCGGGACTACGACGGAACGGTTTAAAACATACAGCGGGACTACGACGGAACGGTTTAAAATGTAAAGCGGGACTACGACGGAACGGTTTAAAATGTAAAGCGGGACTACGACGGAACGGTTTAAAACGTAAAGCGGGACTACGACGGACCGGTTTAAAACGTAATGCGGTACTACGACGGAACGGTTTAAAACGTAA
Source organism: Telmatherina bonti (assembly GCF_933228915.1). Lineage (NCBI taxonomy): Eukaryota > Metazoa > Chordata > Actinopteri > Atheriniformes > Telmatherinidae > Telmatherina > Telmatherina bonti. The sequence continues at coordinate 1,739,680 of NC_136629.1, read as the reverse complement.
CGCGGGACTACGACGGAACGGTTTAAAACGTAAAGCGGGACTACGACGGAACGGTTTAAAACGTAAAGCGGGACTACGACGGAACGGTTTAAAACGTAACGCGGTACTACGACGGAACGGTTTAAAACGTAAAGCGGGACTACGACGGAACGGTTTAAAACGTAAAGCGGGACTACGACGGAACGGTTTAAAACGTAAAGCGGGACTACGACGGAACGGTTTAAAACGTTACGCGGGACTACGACGGAACGGTTTAAAACGTAAAGCGGGACTACGACGGAACGGTTTAAAACGTAAAGCGGCACTACGACGGAACGGTTTAAAACGTAAAGCGGGACTACGACGGAACGGTTTAAAACGTAAAGCGGGACTACGACGGAACGGTTTAAAACGTAAAGCGGGACTACGACGGAACGGTTTAAAACGTAACGCGGTACTACGACGGAACGGTTTAAAACGTAACGCGGTACTACGACGGAACGGTTTAAAACGTAAAGTGGGACTACGACGGAACGGTTTAAAACGTAAAGTGGGACTACGACGGAACGGTTTAAAACGTAAAGCGGGACTACGACGGAACGGTTTAAAACGTAACGCGGGACTACGACGGAACGGTTTAAAACGTAACGCGGGACTACGACGGAACGGTTTAAAACGTAAAGCGGGACTACGACGGAACGGTTTAAAACGTAACGCGGGACTACGACGGAACGGTTTAAAACGTAAAGCGGGACTACGACGGAACGGTTTAAAACGTAAAGCGGGACTACGACGGAACGGTTTAAAACGTAACGCGGGACTACGACGGAACGGTTTAAAACGTAAAGCGGGACTACGACGGAACGGTTTAAAACGTAAAGCGGCACTACGACGGAACGGTTAAAAACGTAACGCGGTACTACGACGGAACGGTTTAAAACGTAACGCGGTACTACGACGGAACGGTTTAAAACGTAAAGTGGGACTACGACGGAACGGTTTAAAACGTAACGCGGGACTACGACGGAACGGTTTAAAACGTAACGCGGGACTACGACGGAACGGTTTAAAACGTAAAGCGGGACTACGACGGAACGGTTTAAAACGTAACGCGGGACTATTACGGAACGGTTTAAAACGTAAAGCGGGAGTACGAAGGAACGGTTTAAAACGTAAAGCGGGACTACGACGGAACGGTTTAAAACGTAAAAGCGGTACTACAACGGAACGGTTTTAAAGGGAAAGCGGGGCTACGACGGACTGGTTTAAAACGTAAAGCGGGACTACGACGGAACGGTTTAAAACATACAGCGGGACTACGACGGAACGGTTTAAAATGTAACGCGGGACTACGACGGAACGGTTTAAAACGTAAAGCGGGACTACGACGGAACGGTTTAAAACGTAAAGCGGGACTACGACGGAACGGTTTAAAACGTAACGCGGGACTACGACGGAACGGTTTAAAACGTAAAGCGGGACTACGACGGAACGGTTTAAAACGTAAAGCGGCACTACGACGGAACGGTTAAAAACGTAACGCGGTACTACGACGGAACGGTTTAAAACGTAACGCGGTACTACGACGGAACGGTTTAAAACGTAAAGTGGGACTACGACGGAACGGTTTAAAACGTAACGCGGGACTACGACGGAACGGTTTAAAACGTAACGCGGGACTACGACGGAACGGTTTAAAACGTAAAGCGGGACTACGACGGAACGGTTTAAAACGTAACGCGGGACTATTACGGAACGGTTTAAAACGTAAAGCGGGAGTACGAAGGAACGGTTTAAAACGTAAAGCGGGACTACGACGGAACGGTTTAAAACGTAAAAGCGGTACTACAACGGAACGGTTTTAAAGGGAAAGCGGGGCTACGACGGACTGGTTTAAAACGTAAAGCGGGACTACGACGGAACGGTTTAAAACATACAGCGGGACTACGACGGAACGGTTTAAAATGTAAAGCGGGACTACGACGGAACGGTTTAAAATGTAAAGCGGGACTACGACGGAACGGTTTAAAACGTAAAGCGGGACTACGACGGAACGGTTTAAAACGTAATGCGGTACTACGACGGAACGGTTTAAAACGTAACGCGGGACTACGACGGAACGGTTTAAAACGTAAAGCGGGACTACGACGGAACGGTTTAAAACGTAAAGCGGGACTACGACGGAACGGTTTAAAACGTAACGCGGTACTACGACGGAACGGTTTAAAACGTAAAGCGGGACTACGACGGAACGGTTTAAAACGTAAAGCGGGACTACGACGGAACGGTTTAAAACGTAAAGCGGGACTACGACGGAACGGTTTAAAACGTTACGCGGGACTACGACGGAACGGTTTAAAACGTAAAGCGGGACTACGACGGAACGGTTTAAAACGTAAAGCGGCACTACGACGGAACGGTTTAAAACGTAACGCGGTACTACGACGGAACGGTTTAAAACGTAAAGTGGGACTACGACGGAACGGTTTAAAACGTAAAGTGGGACTACGACGGAACGGTTTAAAACGTAACGCGGTACTACGACGGAACGGTTTAAAACGTAAAGTGGGACTACGACGGAACGGTTTAAAACGTAAAGTGGGACTACGACGGAACGGTTTAAAACGTAAAGCGGGACTACGACGGAACGGTTTAAAACGTAACGCGGGACTACGACGGAACGGTTTAAAACGTAACGCGGGACTACGACGGAACGGTTTAAAACGTAAAGCGGGACTACGACGGAATGGTTTAAAACGTAAAGCGGGACTACGACGGAACGGTTTAAAACGTAACGCGGGACTATGACGGAACGGTTTAAAACGTAAAGCGGTACTATGACGGAACGGTTTAAAACGTAACGCGGTACTACGACGGAACGGTTTAAAACGTAAAGCGGGACTACGACGGAACGGTTTACAACATAAAGTGGGACTACGACGGAACGGTTTAAAACTTAAAGCGGGACTACGACGGAACGGTTTAAAACGTAAAGCGGGACTACGACGGAACGGTTTAAAACGTAAAGCGGTACTACGACGGAATGGTTTAAAAGATAAAGTGGGAATACGACGGACCGGTTTAAAACGTAAAGCGGGACTACGACGGAACGGTTTAAAACATACAGCGGGACTACGACAGAACGGTTTAAAATGTAAAGCGGGACTACGACGGAACGGTTTAAAATGTAAAGCGGGACTACGACGGAACGGTTTAAAACGTAAAGCGGGACTACGACGGAACGGTTTAAAACGTAATGCGGTACTACGACGGAACGGTTTAAAACGTAACGCGGTACTATGACGGAACGGTTTAAAACGTAAAGTGGGACTACGACGGAATGGTTTAAAACGTAACGCGGGACTACGACGGAACGGTTTAAAACGTAACGCGGGACTACGACGGAACGGTTTAAAACGTAAAGCGGGACTAGGACGGAACGGTTTAAAACGTAAAGCGGGACTACGACGGAACGGTTTAAAACGTAAAGCGGGACTACGACGGAACGGTTTAAAACGTAAAGTGGGACTACGACGGAACGGTTTAAAACGTAAAGCGGGACTACGACGGAACGGTTTAAAACGTAACGCGGTACTATGACGGAACGGTTTAAAACGTAACGCGGTACTACGACGGAACGGTTTAAAACGTAAAGAGGGACTACGACGGAACGGTTTACAACATAAAGTGGGACTACGACGGAACGGTTTAAAACATACAGCGGGACTACGACGGAACGGTTTAAAACGTAAAACGGGACTACGACGGACCGGTTTAGAACATAAAGCGGGACTACGACAGAACGGTTTAAAACGTAAAGCGGTACTACGACGGAATAGTTTAAAACATACAGCGGTACTACAACGGAACGGTTTTAAAGGTAAAGCGGGGCTACGACGGACTGGTTTAAAACGTAAAGCGGGACTACGACGGAACGGTTTAAAACATACAGCGGGACTGCGACGGAACGGTTTAAAATGTAAAGCGGGACTACGACGGAACGGTTTAAAATGTAAAGCGGGACTACGACGGAACGGTTTAAAACGTAAAGCGGGACTACGACGGAACGGTTTAAAACGTAATGCGGTACTACGACGGAACGGTTTAAAACGTAAAGAGGGACTACGACGGAATGGTTTAAAACGTAAAGCGGGACTACGACGGAACGGTTTAAAACGTAAAGCGGGACTAGGACGGAACGGTTTAAAACGTAAAGCGGGACTACGACGGAACGGTTTAAAACGTAAAGCGGGACTACGACGGAACGGTTTAAAACGTAAAGCGGGACTACGACGGAACGGTTTAAAACGTAAAGCGGGACTACGACGGAACGGTTTAAAACGTAACGCGGTGCTATGACGGAACGGTTTAAAACGTAACGCGGTACTACGACGGAACGGTTTAAAACGTAAAGAGGGACTACGACGGAACGGTTTACAACATAAAGTGGGACTACGACGGAACGGTTTAAAACTTAAAGCGGGACTACGACGGAACGGTTTAAAACGTAAAGCGGGACTACGACGGAACGGTTTAAAACATACAGCGGGACTACGACGGAACGGTTTAAAACGTAAAGCGGTACTACGACGGAATAGTTTAAAACATACAGCGGGACTACGACAGAACGGTTTAAAACGTGAAGCGGGACTATTACGGAACGGTTTAAAACGTAAAGCGGGAGTACGAACGAACGGTTTAAAACGTAAAGCGGGACTACGACGGAACGGTTTAAAACATAAAGCGGGCCTACGACGGAACGGTTTACAACGTAAAGCGGGACTACGACGGAACGGTTTAAAACGTAACGCGGGACTACGACGGAACGGTTTAAAACATACAGCGGGACTACGACGGAACGGTTTGAAACGTAAAGCGGGACTACGACGGAACGGTTTAAAACATACAGCGGGACTACGACGGAACGGTTTAAAACATACAGCGGGACTACGACGGAACGGTTTGAAACGTAAAGCGGGACTACGACGGAACGGTTTAAAACATACAGCGGGACTACGACGGAACGGTTTAAAATGTAAAGCGGGACTACGACGGAACGGTTTAAAACGTAAAGCGGGACTACGACGGAACGGTTTAAAACGTAAAGCGGGACTACGACGGAACGGTTTAAAACGTAACGCGGTACTACGACGGAACGGTTTAAAACATAACGCGGTACTACGACAGAACGGTTTAAAACGTAAAGTGGGACTACGACGGAACGGTTTAAAACGTAAAGCGGGACTACGACGGAATGGTTTAAAACGTAAAGCGGGACTACGACGGAACGGTTTAAAACGTAACGCGGTACTATGACGGAACGGTTTAAAACGTAACGCGGTACTACGACGGAACGGTTTAAAACGTAAAGTGGGACTACGACGGAACGGTTTACAACATAAAGTGGGACTACGACGGAACGGTTTAAAACTTAAAGCGGGACTACGACGGAACGGTTTAAAACGTAAAGCGGGACTACGACGGAACGGTTTAAAACGTAAAGCGGTACTACGACGGAATGGTTTAAAAGATAAAGTGGGAATACGACGGACCGGTTTAAAACGTAAAGCGGGACTACGACGGAACGGTTTAAAACATACAGCGGGACTACGACAGAACGGTTTAAAACGTAAAGCGGGACTATTACGGAACGGTTTAAAACGTAAAGCGGGAGTACGAAGGAACGGTTTAAAACGTAAAGCGGGACTACGACGGAACGGTTTAAAACGTAAAAGCGGTACTACAACGGAACGGTTTTAAAGGGAAAGCGGGGCTACGACGGACTGGTTTAAAACGTAAAGCGGGACTACGACGGAACGGTTTAAAACATACAGCGGGACTACGACGGAACGGTTTAAAATGTAAAGCGGGACTACGACGGAACGGTTTAAAATGTAAAGCGGGACTACGACGGAACGGTTTAAAACGTAAAGCGGGACTACGACGGAACGGTTTAAAACGTAAAGCGGGACTACGACGGAACGGTTTAAAACGTAAAGCGGGACTACGACGGAACGGTTTAAAACGTAACGCGGGACTACGACGGAACGGTTTAAAACGTAAAGCGGGACTACGACGGAACGGTTTAAAACGTAAAGCGGGACTACGACGGAACGGTTTAAAACGTAAAGCGGCACTACGACGGAACGGTTTAAAACGTAAAGCGGGACTACGACGGAACGGTTTAAAACGTAAAGCGGGACTACGACGGAACGGTTTAAAACGTAAAGCGGGACTACGACGGAACGGTTTAAAACGTAACGCGGTACTACGACGGAACGGTTTAAAACGTAACGCGGTACTACGACGGAACGGTTTAAAACGTAAAGTGGGACTACGACGGAACGGTTTAAAACGTAAAGTGGGACTACGACGGAACGGTTTAAAACGTAAAGCGGGACTACGACGGAACGGTTTAAAACGTAACGCGGGACTACGACGGAACGGTTTAAAACGTAACGCGGGACTACGACGGAACGGTTTAAAACGTAAAGCGGGACTACGACGGAATGGTTTAAAACGTAAAGCGGGACTACGACGGAACGGTTTAAAACGTAACGCGGGACTACGACGGAACGGTTTAAAACGTAAAGCGGTACTATGACGGAACGGTTTAAAACGTAACGCGGTACTACGACGGAACGGTTTAAAACGTAAAGCGGGACTACGACGGAACGGTTTACAACATAAAGTGGGACTACGACGGAACGGTTTAAAACTTAAAGCGGGACTACGACGGAACGGTTTAAAACGTAAAGCGGGACTACGACGGAACGGTTTAAAACGTAAAGCGGTACTACGACGGAATGGTTTAAAAGATAAAGTGGGAATACGACGGACCGGTTTAAAACGTAAAGCGGGACTACGACGGAACGGTTTAAAACATACAGCGGGACTACGACAGAACGGTTTAAAATGTAAAGCGGGACTACGACGGAACGGTTTAAAATGTAAAGCGGGACTACGACGGAACGGTTTAAAACGTAAAGCGGGACTACGACGGAACGGTTTAAAACGTAATGCGGTACTACGACGGAACGGTTTAAAACGTAACGCGGTACTATGACGGAACGGTTTAAAACGTAAAGTGGGACTACGACGGAATGGTTTAAAACGTAACGCGGGACTACGACGGAACGGTTTAAAACGTAACGCGGGACTACGACGGAACGGTTTAAAACGTAAAGCGGGACTAGGACGGAACGGTTTAAAACGTAAAGCGGGACTACGACGGAACGGTTTAAAACGTAAAGCGGGACTACGACGGAACGGTTTAAAACGTAAAGTGGGACTACGACGGAACGGTTTAAAACGTAAAGCGGGACTACGACGGAACGGTTTAAAACGTAACGCGGTACTATGACGGAACGGTTTAAAACGTAACGCGGTACTACGACGGAACGGTTTAAAACGTAAAGAGGGACTACGACGGAAAGGTTTACAACATAAAGTGGGACTACGACGGAACGGTTTAAAACTTAAAGCGGGACTACGACGGAACGGTTTAAAACATAAAGCGGGACTACGACGGAACGGTTTAAAACATACAGCGGGACTACGACGGAACGGTTTAAAACGTAAAACGGGACTACGACGGACCGGTTTAGAACATAAAGCGGGACTACGACAGAACGGTTTAAAACGTAAAGCGGTACTACGACGGAATAGTTTAAAACATACAGCGGTACTACAACGGAACGGTTTTAAAGGTAAAGCGGGGCTACGACGGACTGGTTTAAAACGTAAAGCGGGACTACGACGGAACGGTTTAAAACATACAGCGGGACTACGACGGAACGGTTTAAAATGTAAAGCGGGACTACGACGGAACGGTTTAAAATGTAAAGCGGGACTACGACGGAACGGTTTAAAACGTAAAGCGGGACTACGACGGAACGGTTTAAAACGTAATGCGGTACTACGACGGAACGGTTTAAAACGTAAAGAGGGACTACGACGGAATGGTTTAAAACGTAAAGCGGGACTACGACGGAACGGTTTAAAACGTAAAGCGGGACTAGGACGGAACGGTTTAAAACGTAAAGCGGGACTACGACGGAACGGTTTAAAACGTAAAGCGGGACTACGACGGAACGGTTTAAAACGTAAAGCGGGACTACGACGGAACGGTTTAAAACGTAAAGCGGGACTACGACGGAACGGTTTAAAACGTAACGCGGTACTATGACGGAACGGTTTAAAACGTAACGCGGTACTACGACGGAACGGTTTAAAACGTAAAGAGGGACTACGACGGAACGGTTTACAACATAAAGTGGGACTACGACGGAACGGTTTAAAACTTAAAGCGGGACTACGACGGAACGGTTTAAAACGTAAAGCGGGACTACGACGGAACGGTTTAAAACATACAGCGGGACTACGACGGAACGGTTTAAAACGTAAAGCGGTACTACGACGGAATAGTTTAAAACATACAGCGGGACTACGACAGAACGGTTTAAAACGTGAAGCGGGACTATTACGGAACGGTTTAAAACGTAAAGCGGGAGTACGAACGAACGGTTTAAAACGTAAAGCGGGACTACGACGGAACGGTTTAAAACATAAAGCGGGCCTACGACGGAACGGTTTAAAACGTAAAGCGGGACTACGACGGACTGGTTTAAAACGTAACGCGGGACTACGACGGAACGGTTTAAAACATACAGCGGGACTACGACGGAACGGTTTGAAACGTAAAGCGGGACTACGACGGAACGGTTTAAAACATACAGCGGGACTACGACGGAACGGTTTAAAACATACAGCGGGACTACGACGGAACGGTTTGAAACGTAAAGCGGGACTACGACGGAACGGTTTAAAACATACAGCGGGACTACGACGGAACGGTTTAAAATGTAAAGCGGGACTACGACGGAACGGTTTAAAACGTAAAGCGGGACTACGACGGAACGGTTTAAAACGTAAAGCGGGACTACGACGGAACGGTTTAAAACGTAACGCGGTACTACGACGGAACGGTTTAAAACATAACGCGGTACTACGACGGAACGGTTTAAAACGTAAAGTGGGACTACGACGGAACGGTTTAAAACGTAAAGTGGGACTACGACGGAATGGTTTAAAACGTAACGCGGGACTACGACGGAACGGTTTAAAACGTAAAGCGGGACTACGACGGAACGGTTTAAAACGTAAAGCGGGACTACGACGGAATGGTTTAAAACGTAAAGCGGGACTACGACGGAACGGTTTAAAACGTAACGCGGTACTATGACGGAACGGTTTAAAACGTAACGCGGTACTACGACGGAACGGTTTAAAACGTAAAGTGGGACTACGACGGAACGGTTTACAACATAAAGTGGGACTACGACGGAACGGTTTAAAACTTAAAGCGGGACTACGACGGAACGGTTTAAAACGTAAAGCGGGACTACGACGGAACGGTTTAAAACGTAAAGCGGTACTACGACGGAATGGTTTAAAAGATAAAGTGGGAATACGACGGACCGGTTTAAAACGTAAAGCGGGACTACGACGGAACGGTTTAAAACATACAGCGGGACTACGACAGAACGGTTTAAAACGTAAAGCGGGACTATTACGGAACGGTTTAAAACGTAAAGCGGGAGTACGAAGGAACGGTTTAAAACGTAAAGCGGGACTACGACGGAACGGTTTAAAACGTAAAAGCGGTACTACAACGGAACGGTTTTAAAGGGAAAGCGGGGCTACGACGGACTGGTTTAAAACGTAAAGCGGGACTACGACGGAACGGTTTAAAACATACAGCGGGACTACGACGGAACGGTTTAAAATGTAAAGCGGGACTACGACGGAACGGTTTAAAATGTAAAGCGGGACTACGACGGAACGGTTTAAAACGTAAAGCGGGACTACGACGGAACGGTTTAAAACGTAATGCGGTACTACGACGGAACGGTTTAAAACGTAACGCGGGACTATGACGGAACGGTTTAAAACGTAAAGCGGGACTACGACGGAACGGTTTAAAACGTAACGCGGTACTACGACGGAACGGTTTAAAACGTAACGCGGTACTACGACGGAACGGTTTAAAACGTAAAGTGGGACTACGACTGAACGGTTTAAAACGTAAAGTGGGACTACGACGGAACGGTTTAAAACGTATAGCGGGACTACGACGGAACGGTTTAAAACGTAACGCGGGACTACGACGGAACGGTTTAAAACGTAACGCGGTACTACGACGGAACGGTTTAAAACGTAACGCGGTACTACGACGGAACGGTTTAAAACGTAAAGCGGGACTACGACGGAACGGTTTAAAACGTAACGCGGTACTACGACGGAACGGTTTAAAACGTAACGCGGTACTACGACGGAACGGTTTAAAACGTAAAGTGGGACTACGACTGAACGGTTTAAAACGTAACGCGGGACTACGACGGAACGGTTTAAAACGTAAAGCGGGACTACGACGGAATGGTTTAAAACGTAAAGCGGGACTACGACGGAACGGTTTAAAACGTAACGCGGGACTACGACGGAACGGTTTAAAACGTAAAGCGGTACTATGACGGAACGGTTTAAAACGTAACGCGGTACTACGACGGAATGGTTTAAAACGTAAAGCGGGACTACGACGGAACGGTTTACAACATAAAGTGGGACTACGACGGAACGGTTTAAAACTTAAAGCGGGACTACGACGGAACGGTTTAAAACATAAAGCGGGACTACGACGGAACGGTTTAAAACGTAAAGCGGTACTACGACGGAATGGTTTAAAAGATAAAGTGGGAATACGACGGACCGGTTTAAAACGTAAAGCGGGACTACGACGGAACGGTTTAAAACATACAGCGGGACTACGACAGAACGGTTTAAAATGTAAAGCGGGACTACGACGGAACGGTTTAAAATGTAAAGCGGGACTACGACGGAACGGTTTAAAACGTAAAGCGGGACTACGACGGAACGGTTTAAAACGTAATGCGGTACTACGACGGAACGGTTTAAAACGTAACGCGGTACTATGACGGAACGGTTTAAAACGTAAAGTGGGACTACGACGGAATGGTTTAAAACGTAACGCGGGACTACGACGGAACGGTTTAAAACGTAACGCGGGACTACGACGGAACGGTTTAAAACGTAAAGCGGGACTAGGACGGAACGGTTTAAAACGTAAAGCGGGACTACGACGGAACGGTTTAAAACGTAAAGCGGGACTACGACGGAACGGTTTAAAACGTAAAGTGGGACTACGACGGAACGGTTTAAAACGTAAAGCGGGACTACGACTGAACGGTTTAAAACGTAACGCTGTACTATGACGGAACGGTTTAAAACGTAACGCGGTACTACGACGGAACGGTTTAAAACGTAAAGAGGGACTACGACGGAACGGTTTACAACATAAAGTGGGACTACGACGGAACGGTTTAAAACTTAAAGCGGGACTACGACGGAACGGTTTAAAACTTAAAGCGGGACTACGACGGAACGGTTTAAAACGTAAAGCGGGACTACGACGGAACGGTTTAAAACATACAGCGGGACTACGACGGAACGGTTTAAAACGTAAAACGGGACTACGACGGACCGGTTTAGAACATAAAGCGGGACTACGACAGAACGGTTTAAAACGTAAAGCGGTACTACGACGGAATAGTTTAAAACATACAGCGGTACTACAACGGAACGGTTTTAAAGGTAAAGCGGGGCTACGAGGGACTGGTTTAAAACGTAAAGCGGGACTACGACGGAACGGTTTAAAACATACAGCGGGACTACGACGGAACGGTTTAAAATGTAAAGCGGGACTACGACGGAACGGTTTAAAATGTAAAGCGGGACTACGACGGAACGGTTTAAAACGTAAAGCGGGACTACGACGGAACGGTTTAAAACGTAATGCGGTACTACGACGGAACGGTTTAAAACGTAACGCGGTACTACGACGGAACGGTTTAAAACGTAAAGAGGGACTACGACGGAATGGTTTAAAACGTAACGCGGGACTACGACGGAACGGTTTAAAACGTAAAGCGGGACTAGGACGGAACGGTTTAAAACGTAAAGCGGGACTACGACGGAACGGTTTAAAACGTAAAGCGGGACTACGACGGAACGGTTTAAAACGTAAAGCGGGACTACGACGGAACGGTTTAAAACGTAAAGCGGGACTACGACGGAACGGTTTAAAACGTAACGCGGTACTATGACGGAACGGTTTAAAACGTAACGCGGTACTACGACGGAACGGTTTAAAACGTAACGCGGGACTACGACGGAACGGTTTACAACATAAAGCGGGACTACGACGGAACGGTTTAAAACGTAAAGCGGGACTACGACGGAACGGTTTAAAACGTAAAGCGGGACTACGACGGAACGGTTTAAAACATACAGCGGGACTACGACGGAACGGTTTAAAACGTAAAGCGGTACTACGACGGAATACTTTAAAACATACAGCGGGACTACGACAGAACGGTTTAAAACGTGAAGCGGGACCATTACGGAACGGTTTAAAACGTAAAGCGGGAGTACGAACGAACGGTTTAAAACGTAAAGCGGGACTACGACGGAACGGTTTAAAACATACAGCGGGACTACAACGGAACGGTTTAAAATGTAAAGCGGGACTACGACGGAACGGTTTAAAATGTAAAGCGGGACTACGACGGAACGGTTTAAAACATACAGCGGGACTACGACGGAACGGTTTAAAACGTAATGCGGTACTACGACGGAACGGTTTAAAACGTAACGCGGTACTACGACGGAACGGTTTAAAACGTAAAGTGGGACTACGACGGAATGGTTTAAAACGTAACGCGGGACTACGACGGAACGGTTTAAAACGTACAGCGGGACTACGACGGAACGGTTTAAAACGTAAAGCGGGACTACGACGGAACGGTTTAAAACGTAAAGCGGGACTACGACGGAACGGTTTAAAACGTAAAGCGGGACTACGACGGAACGGTTTAAAACGTAACGCGGTACTACGACGGAACGGTTTAAAACATAACGCGGTACTACGACGGAACGGTTTAAAACGTAAAGTGGGACTACGACGGAACGGTTTAAAACGTAAAGTGGGACTACGACGGAACGGTTTAAAACGTAAAGTGGGACTACGACGGAATGGTTTAAAACGTAACGCGGGACTACGACGGAACGGTTTAAAACGTAAAGCGGGACTACGACGGAACGGTTTAAAACGTAAAGCGGGACTACGACGGAACGGTTTAAAACGTAAAGCGGGACTACGACGGAACGGTTTAAAACGTAACGCGGTACTATGACGGAACGGTTTAAAACGTAACGCGGTACTACGACGGAACGGTTTAAAACGTAAAGTGGGACTACGACGGAACGGTTTACAACATAAAGTGGGACTACGACGGAACGGTTTAAAACTTAAAGCGGGACTACGACGGAACGGTTTAAAACGTAAAGCGGGACTACGACGGAACGGTTTAAAACGTAAAGCGGTACTACGACGGAATGGTTTAAAAGATAAAGTGGGAATACGACGGACCGGTTTAAAACGTAAAGCGGGACTACGACGGAACGGTTTAAAACATACAGCGGGACTACGACAGAACGGTTTAAAACGTAAAGCGGGACTATTACGGAACGGTTTAAAACGTAAAGCGGGAGTACGAAGGAACGGTTTAAAACGTAAAGCGGGACTACGACGGAACGGTTTAAAACGTAAAAGCGGTACTACAACGGAACGGTTTTAAAGGGAAAGCGGGGCTACGACGGACTGGTTTAAAACGTAATGCGGTACTACGACGGAACGGTTTAAAACGTAACGCGGTACTACGACGGAACGGTTTAAAACGTAAAGCGGGACTACGACGGAATGGTTTAAAACGTAACGCGGGACTACGACGGAACGGTTTAAAACGTAAAGCGGGACTACGACGGAACGGTTTAAAACGTAAAGCGGGACTACGACGGAACGGTTTAAAACGTAAAGCGGGACTACGACGGAACGGTTTAAAACGTAAAGCGGGACTACGACGGAACGGTTTAAAACGTAAAGCGGGACTACGACGGAACGGTTTAAAACGTAACGCGGTACTATGACGGAACGGTTTAAAACGTAACGCGGTACTACGACGGAACGGTTTAAAACGTAAAGAGGGACTACGACGGAACGGTTTACAACATAAAGTGGGACTACGACGGAACGGTTTAAAACTTAAAGCGGGACTACGACGGAATGGTTTAAAACGTAAAGCGGGACTACGACGGAACGGTTTAAAACATACAGCGGGACTACGACGGAACGGTTTAAAACGTAAAACGGGACTACGACGGACCGGTTTAGAACATAAAGCGGGACTACGACAGAACGGTTTAAAACGTAAAGCGGTACTACGACGGAATGGTTTAAAAGATAAAGTGGGAATACGACGGACCGGTTTAAAACGTAAAGCGGGACTACGACGGAACGGTTTAAAACATACAGCGGGACTACGACAGAACGGTTTAAAATGTAAAGCGGGACTACGACGGAACGGTTTAAAATGTAAAGCGGGACTACGACGGTACGGTTTAAAACGTAAAGCGGGACTACGACGGAACGGTTTAAAACGTAATGCGGTACTACGACGGAACGGTTTAAAACGTAACGCGGTACTATGACGGAACGGTTTAAAACGTAAAGTGGGACTACGACGGAATGGTTTAAAACGTAACGCGGGACTACGACGGAACGGTTTAAAACGTAACGCGGGACTACGACGGAACGGTTTAAAACGTAAAGCGGGACTAGGACGGAACGGTTTAAAACGTAAAGCGGGACTACGACGGAACGGTTTAAAACGTAAAGCGGGACTACGACGGAACGGTTTAAAACGTAAAGCGGGACTACGACGAAACGGTTTAAAACGTAAAGCGGGACTACGACGGAACGGTTTAAAACGTAACGCGGTACTATGACGGAACGGTTTAAAACGTAACGCGGTACTACGACGGAACGGTTTAAAACGTAACGCGGGACTACGACGGAACGGTTTACAACATAAAGTGGGACTACGACGGAACGGTTTAAAACGTAAAGCGGGACTACGACGGAACGGTTTAAAACGTAAAGCGGTACTACGACGGAATAGTTTAAAACATACAGCGGGACTACGACAGAACGGTTTAAAACGTGAAGCGGGACCATTACGGAACGGTTTAAAACGTAAAGCGGGAGTACGAACGAACGGTTTAAAACGTAAAGCGGGACTACGACGGAACGGTTTAAAACATACAGCGGGACTACAACGGAACGGTTTAAAATGTAAAGCGGGACTACGACGGAACGGTTTAAAATGTAAAGCGGGACTACGACGGAACGGTTTAAAACATACAGCGGGACTACGACGGAACGGTTTAAAACGTAATGCGGTACTACGACGGAACGGTTTAAAACGTAACGCGGTACTACGACGGAACGGTTTAAAACGTAAAGTGGGACTACGACGGAATGGTTTAAAACGTAACGCGGGACTACGACGGAACGGTTTAAAACGTACAGCGGGACTACGACGGAACGGTTTAAAACGTAAAGCGGGACTACGACGGAACGGTTTAAAACGTAAAGCGGGACTACGACGGAACGGTTTAAAACGTAAAGCGGGACTACGACGGAACGGTTTAAAACGTAACGCGGTACTACGACGGAACGGTTTAAAACATAACGCGGTACTACGACGGAACGGTTTAAAACGTAAAGTGGGACTACGACGGAACGGTTTAAAACGTAAAGTGGGACTACGACGGAACGGTTTAAAACGTAAAGTGGGACTACGACGGAATGGTTTAAAACGTAACGCGGGACTACGACGGAACGGTTTAAAACGTAAAGCGGGACTACGACGGAACGGTTTAAAACGTAAAGCGGGACTACGACGGAACGGTTTAAAACGTAAAGCGGGACTACGACGGAACGGTTTAAAACGTAACGCGGTACTATGACGGAACGGTTTAAAACGTAACGCGGTACTACGACGGAACGGTTTAAAACGTAAAGTGGGACTACGACGGAACGGTTTACAACATAAAGTGGGACTACGACGGAACGGTTTAAAACTTAAAGCGGGACTACGACGGAACGGTTTAAAACGTAAAGCGGGACTACGACGGAACGGTTTAAAACGTAAAGCGGTACTACGACGGAATGGTTTAAAAGATAAAGTGGGAATACGACGGACCGGTTTAAAACGTAAAGCGGGACTACGACGGAACGGTTTAAAACATACAGCGGGACTACGACAGAACGGTTTAAAACGTAAAGCGGGACTATTACGGAACGGTTTAAAACGTAAAGCGGGAGTACGAAGGAACGGTTTAAAACGTAAAGCGGGACTACGACGGAACGGTTTAAAACGTAAAAGCGGTACTACAACGGAACGGTTTTAAAGGGAAAGCGGGGCTACGACGGACTGGTTTAAAACGTAAAGCGGGACTACGACGGAACGGTTTAAAACATACAGCGGGACTACGACGGAACGGTTTAAAATGTAAAGCGGGACTACGACGGAACGGTTTAAAATGTAAAGCGGGACTACGACGGAACAGTTTAAAACGTAAAGCGGGACTACGACGGAACGGTTTAAAACGTAATGCGGTACTACGACGGAACGGTTTAAAACGTAACGCGGTACTACGACGGAACGGTTTAAAACGTAAAGTGGGACTACGACGGAATGGTTTAAAACGTAACGCGGGACTACGACGGAACGGTTTAAAACGTAAAGCGGGACTACGACGGAACGGTTTAAAACGTAAAGCGGGACTACGACGGAACGGTTTAAAACGTAAAGCGGGACTACGACGGAACGGTTTAAAACGTAAAGCGGGACTACGACGGAACGGTTTAAAACGTAAAGCGGGACTACGACGGAACGGTTTAAAACGTAACGCGGTACTATGACGGAACGGTTTAAAACGTAACGCGGTACTACGACGGAACGGTTTAAAACGTAAAGAGGGACTACGACGGAACGGTTTACAACATAAAGTGGGACTACGACGGAACGGTTTAAAACTTAAAGCGGGACTACGACGGAACGGTTTAAAACGTAAAGCGGGACTACGACGGAACGGTTTAAAACATACAGCGGGACTACGACGGAACGGTTTAAAACGTAAAACGGGACTACGACGGACCGGTTTAGAACATAAAGCGGGACTACGACAGAACGGTTTAAAACGTAAAGCGGTACTACGACGGAATGGTTTAAAAGATAAAGTGGGAATACGACGGACCGGTTTAAAACGTAAAGCGGGACTACGACGGAACGGTTTAAAACATACAGCGGGACTACGACAGAACGGTTTAAAATGTAAAGCGGGACTACGACGGAACGGTTTAAAATGTAAAGCGGGACTACGACGGTACGGTTTAAAACGTAAAGCGGGACTACGACGGAACGGTTTAAAACGTAATGCGGTACTACGACGGAACGGTTTAAAACGTAACGCGGTACTATGACGGAACGGTTTAAAACGTAAAGTGGGACTACGACGGAATGGTTTAAAACGTAACGCGGGACTACGACGGAACGGTTTAAAACGTAACGCGGGACTACGACGGAACGGTTTAAAACGTAAAGCGGGACTAGGACGGAACGGTTTAAAACGTAAAGCGGGACTACGACGGAACGGTTTAAAACGTAAAGCGGGACTACGACGGAACGGTTTAAAACGTAAAGTGGGACTACGACGGAACGGTTTAAAACGTAAAGCGGGACTACGACGGAACGGTTTAAAACGTAACGCGGTACTATGACGGAACGGTTTAAAACGTAACGCGGTACTACGACGGAACGGTTTAAAACGTAAAGAGGGACTACGACGGAACGGTTTACAACATAAAGTGGGACTACGACGGAACGGTTTAAAACTTAAAGCGGGACTACGACGGAACGGTTTAAAACGTAAAGCGGGACTACGACGGAACGGTTTAAAACATACAGCGGGACTACGACAGAACGGTTTAAAACGTAAAACGGGACTACGACGGACCGGTTTAGAACATAAAGCGGGACTACGACAGAACGGTTTAAAACGTAAAGCGGTACTACGACGGAATAGTTTAAAACATACAGCGGTACTACAACGGAACGGTTTTAAAGGTAAAGCGGGGCTACGACGGACTGGTTTAAAACGTAAAGCGGGACTACGACGGAACGGTTTAAAACATACAGCGGGACTACGACGGAACGGTTTAAAATGTAAAGCGGGACTACGACGGAACGGTTTAAAATGTAAAGCGGGACTACGACGGAACGGTTTAAAACGTAAAGCGGGACTACGACGGAACGGTTTAAAACGTAATGCGGTACTACGACGGAACGGTTTAAAACGTAACGCGGTACTACGACGGAACGGTTTAAAACGTAAAGAGGGACTACGACGGAATGGTTTAAAACGTAACGCGGGACTACGACGGAACGGTTTAAAACGTAAAGCGGGACTACGACGGAACGGTTTAAAACGTAAAGCGGGACTACGACGGAACGGTTTAAAACGTAAAGCGGGACTACGACGGAACGGTTTAAAACGTAACGCGGTACTACGACGGAACGGTTTAAAACGTAACGCGGTACTACGACGGAACGGTTTAAAACGTAAAGAGGGACTACGACGGAACGGTTTACAACATAAAGTGGGACTACGACAGAACGGTTTAAAACTTAAAGCGGGACTACGACGGAACGGTTTAAAACGTAAAGCGGGACTACGACGGAACGGTTTAAAACATACAGCGGGACTACGACGGAACGGTTTAAAACGTAAAGCGGTACTACGACGGAATAGTTTAAAACATACAGCGGGACTACGACAGAACGGTTTAAAACGTGAAGCGGGACCATTACGGAACGGTTTAAAACGTAAAGCGGGAGTACGAACGAACGGTTTAAAACGTAAAGCGGGACTACGACGGAACGGTTTAAAACATAAAGCGGGCCTACGACGGAACGGTTTAAAACGTAAAGCGGGACTACGACGGAACGGTTTAAAACGTAACGCGGGACTACGACGGAACGGTTTAAAACATACAGCGGGACTACGACGGAACGGTTTGAAACGTAAAGCGGGACTACGACGGAACGGTTTAAAACATACAGCGGGACTACGACGGAACGGTTTAAAACATACAGCGGGACTACGACGGAACGGTTTGAAACGTAAAGCGGGACTACGACGGAACGGTTTAAAACATACAGCGGGACTACGACGGAACGGTTTAAAATGTAAAGCGGGACTACGACGGAACGGTTTAAAACGTAAAGCGGGACTACGACGGAACGGTTTAAAATGTAAAGCGGGACTACGACGGAACGGTTTAAAACGTAACGCGGTACTACGACGGAACGGTTTAAAACATAACGCGGTACTACGACGGAACGGTTTAAAACGTAAAGTGGGACTACGACGGAACGGTTTAAAACGTAAAGTGGGACTACGACGGAACGGTTTAAAACATAAAGTGGGACTACGACGGAATGGTTTAAAACGTAACGCGGGACTACGACGGAACGGTTTAAAACGTAAAGCGGGACTACGACGGAACGGTTTAAAACGTAAAGCGGGACTACGACGGAACGGTTTAAAACGTAAAGCGGGACTACGACGGAACGGTTTAAAACGTAACGCGGTACTATGACGGAACGGTTTAAAACGTAACGCGGTACTACGACGGAACGGTTTAAAACGTAAAGTGGGACTACGACGGAACGGTTTACAACATAAAGTGGGACTACGACGGAACGGTTTAAAACTTAAAGCGGGACTACGACGGAACGGTTTAAAACGTAAAGCGGGACTACGACGGAACGGTTTAAAACGTAAAGCGGTACTACGACGGAATGGTTTAAAAGATAAAGTGGGAATACGACGGACCGGTTGAAAACGTAAAGCGGGACTACGACGGAACGGTTTAAAACATACAGCGGGACTACGACGGAACGGTTTAAAATGTAAAGCGGGACTACGACGGAACGGTTTAAAACGTAAAGCGGGACTACGACGGAACGGTTTAAAACGTAAAGCGGGACTACGACGGAACGGTTTAAAACGTAACGCGGTACTACGACGGAACGGTTTAAAACATAACGCGGTACTACGACGGAACGGTTTAAAACGTAAAGTGGGACTACGACGGAACGGTTTAAAACGTAAAGTGGGACTACGACGGAACGGTTTAAAATGTAAAGCGGGACTACGACGGAACGGTTTAAAACGTAAAGCGGGACTACGACGGAACGGTTTAAAACGTAAAGCGGGACTACGACGGAACGGTTTAAAACGTAACGCGGTACTACGACGGAACGGTTTAAAACATAACGCGGTACTACGACGGAACGGTTTAAAACGTAAAGTGGGACTACGACGGAACGGTTTAAAACGTAACGCGGGACTACGACGGAACGGTTTAAAACGTAAAGCGGGACTACGACGGAACGGTTTAAAACGTAAAGCGGGACTACGACGGAACGGTTTGAAACGTAAAGCGGGACTACGACGGAACGGTTTAAAACTTAAAGCGGGACTACGACGGAACGGTTTAAAACGTAAAACGGGACTACGACGGAACGGTTTAAAACATACAGCGGGACTACGACGGAACGGTTTAAAACGTAAAACGGGACTACGACGGACCGGTTTAGAACATAAAGCGGGACTACGACAGAACGGTTTAAAACGTAAAGCGGTATTACGACGGAATAGTTTAAAACATACAGCGGTACTACAACGGAACGGTTTTAAAGGTAAAGCGGGGCTACGACGGACTGGTTTAAAACGTAAAGCGGGACTACGACGGAACGGTTTAAAACATACAGCGGGACTACGACGGAACGGTTTAAAATGTAAAGCGGGACTACGACGGAACGGTTTAAAACGTAAAGCGGGACTACGACGGAACGGTTTAAAACGTAAAGCGGGACTACGACGGAACGGTTTAAAACGTAATGCGGTACTACGACGGAACGGTTTAAAACGTAACGCGGTACTACGACGGAACGGTTTAAAACGTAAAGAGGGACTACGACGGAATGGTTTAAAACGTAACGCGGGACTACGACGGAACGGTTTAAAACGTAAAGCGGGACTACGACGGAACGGTTTAAAACGTAAAGCGGGACTACGACGGAACGGTTTAAAACGTAAAGCGGGACTACGACGGAACGGTTTAAAACGTAACGCGGTACTACGACGGAACGGTTTAAAACGTAACGCGGTACTACGACGGAACGGTTTAAAACGTAAAGAGGGACTACGACGGAACGGTTTACAACATAAAGTGGGACTACGACGGAACGGTTTAAAACTTAAAGCGGGACTACGACGGAACGGTTTAAAACGTAAAGCGGGACTACGACGGAACGGTTTAAAACATACAGCGGGACTACGACGGAACGGTTTAAAACGTAAAGCGGTACTACGACGGAATAGTTTAAAACATACAGCGGGACTACGACAGAACGGTTTAAAACGTGAAGCGGGACCATTACGGAACGGTTTAAAACGTAAAGCGGGAGTACGAACGAACGGTTTAAAACGTAAAGCGGGACTACGACGGAACGGTTTAAAACATAAAGCGGGCCTACGACGGAACGGTTTAAAACGTAAAGCGGGACTACGACGGAACGGTTTAAAACGTAACGCGGGACTACGACGGAACGGTTTAAAACATACAGCGGGACTACGACGGAACGGTTTGAAACGTAAAGCGGGACTACGACGGAACGGTTTAAAACATACAGCGGGACTACGACGGAACGGTTTAAAACATACAGCGGGACTACGACGGAACGGTTTGAAACGTAAAGCGGGACTACGACGGAACGGTTTAAAACATACAGCGGGACTACGACGGAACGGTTTAAAATGTAAAGCGGGACTACGACGGAACGGTTTAAAACGTAAAGC
Organism: Telmatherina bonti; assembly: GCF_933228915.1. Lineage (NCBI taxonomy): Eukaryota > Metazoa > Chordata > Actinopteri > Atheriniformes > Telmatherinidae > Telmatherina > Telmatherina bonti. The sequence goes on along the minus strand of NC_136629.1, from coordinate 1,717,792 downwards.
GGGACTACGACGGAACGGTTTAAAACGTAAAGCGGGACTACGACGGAACGGTTTAAAACGTAACGCGGTACTACAACGGAACGGTTTAAAACATAACGCGGTACTACGACGGAACGGTTTAAAACGTAAAGTGGGACTACGACGGAACGGTTTAAAACGTAAAGTGGGACTACGACGGAACGGTTTAAAACGTAAAGTGGGACTACGACGGAACGGTTTAAAACGTAACGCGGGACTACGACGGAACGGTTTAAAACGTAAAGCGGGACTACGACGGAACGGTTTAAAACGTAAAGCGGGACTACGACGGAACGGTTTAAAACGTAAAGCGGGACTACGACGGAACGGTTTAAAACGTAACGCGGTACTATGACGGAACGGTTTAAAACGTAACGCGGTACTACGACGGAACGGTTTAAAACGTAAAGTGGGACTACGACGGAACGGTTTACAACATAAAGTGGGACTACGACGGAACGGTTTAAAACTTAAAGCGGGACTACGACGGAACGGTTTAAAACGTAAAGCGGGACTACGACGGAACGGTTTAAAACGTAAAGCGGTACTACGACGGAATGGTTTAAAAGATAAAGTGGGAATACGACGGACTGGTTTAAAACGTAAAGCGGGACTACTACAGAACGGTTTAAAACGTAAAGCAGGACTACGACGGAACGGTTTAAAACGTAACGTGGGACTACGACGGAACGGTTTAAAACATACAGCGGGACTACGACGGAACGGTTTGAAACGTAAAGCGGGACTACGACGGAACGGTTTAAAACATACAGCGGGACTACGACGGAACGGTTTAAAACATACAGCGGGACTACGACGGAACGGTTTGAAACGTAAAGCGGGACTACGACGGAACGGTTTAAAACATACAGCGGGACTACGACGGAACGGTTTAAAATGTAAAGCGGGACTACGACGGAACGGTTTAAAACGTAAAGCGGGACTACGACGGAACGGATTAAAACGTAACGTTGGACTACGACGGAACGGTTTAAAACGTAAAGCGGGACTACGACGGAATGGTTTAAAACGTAACGCGGGACTACGACGGAACGGTTTAAAACGTAAAGCGGGACTACGACGGAACGGTTTAAAACGTAAAGCGGGACTACGACGGAACGGTTTAAAACGTAAAGCGGGACTACGACGGAACGGTTTAAAACGTAAAGCGGGACTACGACGGAACGGTTTAAAACGTAAAGCGGGACTACGACGGAACGGTTTACAACATAAAGTGGGACTACGACGGAACGGTTTAAAACTTAAAGCGGGACTACGACGGAACGGTTTAAAACGTAAAGCGGGACTACGACGGAACGGTTTAAAACATACAGCGGGACTACGACGGAACGGTTTAAAACGTAAAACGGGACTACGACGCACCGGTTTAGAACATAAAGCGGGACTACGACAGAACGGTTTAAAACGTAAAGCGGTACTACGACGGAATAGTTTAAAACATACAGCGGGACTACGACAGAACGGTTTAAAACGTGAAGCGGGACTATTACGGAACGGTTTAAAACGTAAAGCGGGAGTACGAACGAACGGTTTAAAACGTAAAGCGGGACTACGACGGAACGGTTTAAAACATAAAGCGGGCCTACGACGGAACGGTTTAAAACGTAAAGCGGGACTACGACGGAACGGTTTAAAACGTAACGCGGGACTACGACGGAACGGTTTAAAACGTAAAGCGGGACTACGACGGAACGGTTTAAAATGTAAAGCGGGTCTACGACGTAACGGTTTAAAACGTAACGCGGGACTACTACGTAACGGTTTAAAACGTAAAACTGGACTACGACGGACCGGTTTAGAACATAAAGCGGGACTACGACGGAACGGTTTAAAACGTAAAGCGGTACTACGACGGAATAGTTTAAAACATACAGCGGGACTACGACAGAACGGTTTAAAACGTGAAGCGGGACTATTACGGAACGGTTTAAAACGTAAAGCGGGAGTACGAACGAACGGTTTAAAACGTAAAGCGGGACTACGACGGAACGGTTTAAAACGTAAAGCGGTACTACAACGGAACGGTTTTAAAGGTAAAGCGGGGCTACGACGGACTGGTTTAAAACGTAAAGCGGGACTACTACAGAACGGTTTAAAACGTAAAGCAGGACTACGACGGAACGGTTTAAAACGTAACGCGGGACTACGACGGAACGGTTTAAAACATACAGCGGGACTACGACGGAACGGTTTGAAACGTAAAGCGGGACTACGACGGAACGGTTTAAAACATACAGCGGGACTACGACGGAACGGTTTAAAACATACAGCGGGACTACGACGGAACGGTTTGAAACGTAAAGCGGGACTACGACGGAACGGTTTAAAACATACAGCGGGACTACGACGGAACGGTTTAAAATGTAAAGCGGGACTACGACGGAACGGTTTAAAACGTAAAGCGGGACTACGACGGAACGGTTTAAAACGTAAAGTGGGACTACGACGGAACGGTTTAAAACGTAAAGTGGTACTACGACGGAATGGTTTAAAACGTAACGCGGGACTACGACGGAACGGTTTAAAACGTAAAGCGGGACTACGACGGAACGGTTTAAAACGTAAAGCGGGACTACGACGGAACGGTTTAAAACGTAAAGCGGGACTACGACGGAACGGTTTAAAACGTAACGCGGTACTATGACGGAACGGTTTAAAACGTAAAGCGGTACTACGACGGAACGGTTTAAAACGTAAAGTGGGACTACGACGGAACGGTTTACAACATAAAGTGGGACTACGACGGAACGGTTTAAAACGTAAAGCGGGACTACGACGGAACGGTTTAAAACGTAAAGCGGGACTACGACGGAACGGTTTAAAACGTAAAGCGGGACTACGACGGAACGGTTTAAAACGTAAAGCGGGACTACGACGGAACGGTTTAAAACGTAAAGCGGGACTACGACGGAACGGTTTAAAACATACAGCGGGACTACGACGGAACGGTTTAAAACGTAAAGCGGGACTACGCCGGAACGGTTTAAAACGTAAAGCGGGACTACGAATGAATGGTTTAAAACGTAAAGCGGGACTACGACGGAACGGTTTAAAACGTAAAGCGGGCCTACGACGGAACGGTTTAAAATGTAAAGCGGGACTACGACGGAACGGTTTAAAACGTAAAGCGGGCCTACGACGGAACGGTTTAAAATGTAAAGCGGGACTACGACGGAACGGTTTAAAACGTAACGCGGGACTACGACGTAACGGTTTAAAACGTAAAGCGGGACTACGACGGAACAGTTTAAAACGTAAAGCGGGACTACGACGGAACGGTTTAAAACGTAAAGCGGGACTACGACGGAACGGTTTAAAACATAAAGCGGGCCTACGACTGAACGGTTTAAAATGTAAAGCGGGACTACGACGTAACGGTTTAAAACGTAACGCGGGACTACGACGTAACGGTTTAAAACGTAAAGCGGGACTACGATGGAACGGTTTAAAACGTAAAGCGGGACTACGACGGAACGGTTTAAAACACAAAGCAGGACTACGAAGGAACGGTTTAAAACGTAAAGCGGGACTACGACGGAACGGATTAAAACGTAACGTTGGACTACGACGAACGGTTTAAAAGGTAAAGCGGGGCTACGACGGACCGGTGTAAAACGTAAAGCGGGACTACTACAGAACGGTTTAAAACGTAAAGCAGGACTACGACGTAACGGTTTAAAACGTAAAGCGGGACTACGACGGAACGGTTTAAAACGTAAAGCGGGACTACGACGGAACGGTTTAAAACGTAAAGCGGGACTACGACGGAACGGTTTAAAACATAAAGCAGGACTACGAAGGAACGGTTTAAAACGTAAAGCGGGACTACGACGGAACGGTTTAAAACGTAAAGCAGTACTACAACGGAACGGTTTTAAAGGTAAAGCGGGGCTACGACGGACTGGTTTAAAACGTAAAGCGGGACTACGACGGAATGGATTAAAACGTAACGTTGGACTACGACGGAACGGTTTAAAACGTAAAGCGGTACTACGACGGAACGGTTTAAAACGTAAAGCAGGACTACGAAGGAGCGGTTTAAAACGTAAAGCGGGACTACGACGGAACGGTTTAAAACGTAACGCGGGACTACGACGGAACGGTTTAAAACGTAAAGCGGGACTACGACGGAACGGTTTAAAACGTAAAGCGGGACTACGACGGAACGGTTTAAAACGTAAAGCGGGACTACGACGGAACGGTTTAAAACGTAACGCGGTACTATGACGGAACGGTTTAAAACGTAACGCGGTACTACGACGGAACGGTTTAAAACGTAAAGTGGGACTACGACGGAACGGTTTACAACATAAAGTGGGACTACGACGGAACGGTTTAAAACTTAAAGCGGGACTACGACGGAACGGTTTAAAACGTAAAGCGGGACTACGACGGAACGGTTTAAAACGTAAAGCGGTACTACGACGGAATGGTTTAAAAGATAAAGTGGGAATACGACGGACTGGTTTAAAACGTAAAGCGGGACTACTACAGAACGGTTTAAAACGTAAAGCAGGACTACGACGGAACGGTTTAAAACGTAACGTGGGACTACGACGGAACGGTTTAAAACATACAGCGGGACTACGACGGAACGGTTTGAAACGTAAAGCGGGACTACGACGGAACGGTTTAAAACATACAGCGGGACTACGACGGAACGGTTTAAAACATACAGCGGGACTACGACGGAACGGTTTGAAACGTAAAGCGGGACTACGACGGAACGGTTTAAAACATACAGCGGGACTACGACGGAACGGTTTAAAATGTAAAGCGGGACTACGACGGAACGGTTTAAAACGTAAAGCGGGACTACGACGGAACGGATTAAAACGTAACGTTGGACTACGACGGAACGGTTTAAAACGTAAAGCGGGACTACGACGGAATGGTTTAAAACGTAACGCGGGACTACGACGGAACGGTTTAAAACGTAAAGCGGGACTACGACGGAACGGTTTAAAACGTAAAGCGGGACTACGACGGAACGGTTTAAAACGTAAAGCGGGACTACGACGGAACGGTTTAAAACGTAAAGCGGGACTACGACGGAACGGTTTAAAACGTAAAGCGGGACTACGACGGAACGGTTTACAACATAAAGTGGGACTACGACGGAACGGTTTAAAACTTAAAGCGGGACTACGACGGAACGGTTTAAAACGTAAAGCGGGACTACGACGGAACGGTTTAAAACATACAGCGGGACTACGACGGAACGGTTTAAAACGTAAAACGGGACTACGACGCACCGGTTTAGAACATAAAGCGGGACTACGACAGAACGGTTTAAAACGTAAAGCGGTACTACGACGGAATAGTTTAAAACATACAGCGGGACTACGACAGAACGGTTTAAAACGTGAAGCGGGACTATTACGGAACGGTTTAAAACGTAAAGCGGGAGTACGAACGAACGGTTTAAAACGTAAAGCGGGACTACGACGGAACGGTTTAAAACATAAAGCGGGCCTACGACGGAACGGTTTAAAACGTAAAGCGGGACTACGACGGAACGGTTTAAAACGTAACGCGGGACTACGACGGAACGGTTTAAAACGTAAAGCGGGACTACGACGGAACGGTTTAAAATGTAAAGCGGGTCTACGACGTAACGGTTTAAAACGTAACGCGGGACTACTACGTAACGGTTTAAAACGTAAAACTGGACTACGACGGACCGGTTTAGAACATAAAGCGGGACTACGACGGAACGGTTTAAAACGTAAAGCGGTACTACGACGGAATAGTTTAAAACATACAGCGGGACTACGACAGAACGGTTTAAAACGTGAAGCGGGACTATTACGGAACGGTTTAAAACGTAAAGCGGGAGTACGAACGAACGGTTTAAAACGTAAAGCGGGACTACGACGGAACGGTTTAAAACGTAAAGCGGTACTACAACGGAACGGTTTTAAAGGTAAAGCGGGGCTACGACGGACTGGTTTAAAACGTAAAGCGGGACTACTACAGAACGGTTTAAAACGTAAAGCAGGACTACGACGGAACGGTTTAAAACGTAACGCGGGACTACGACGGAACGGTTTAAAACATACAGCGGGACTACGACGGAACGGTTTGAAACGTAAAGCGGGACTACGACGGAACGGTTTAAAACATACAGCGGGACTACGACGGAACGGTTTAAAACATACAGCGGGACTACGACGGAACGGTTTGAAACGTAAAGCGGGACTACGACGGAACGGTTTAAAACATACAGCGGGACTACGACGGAACGGTTTAAAATGTAAAGCGGGACTACGACGGAACGGTTTAAAACGTAAAGCGGGACTACGACGGAACGGTTTAAAACGTAAAGTGGGACTACGACGGAACGGTTTAAAACGTAAAGTGGTACTACGACGGAATGGTTTAAAACGTAACGCGGGACTACGACGGAACGGTTTAAAACGTAAAGCGGGACTACGACGGAACGGTTTAAAACGTAAAGCGGGACTACGACGGAACGGTTTAAAACGTAAAGCGGGACTACGACGGAACGGTTTAAAACGTAACGCGGTACTATGACGGAACGGTTTAAAACGTAAAGCGGTACTACGACGGAACGGTTTAAAACGTAAAGTGGGACTACGACGGAACGGTTTACAACATAAAGTGGGACTACGACGGAACGGTTTAAAACGTAAAGCGGGACTACGACGGAACGGTTTAAAACGTAAAGCGGGACTACGACGGAACGGTTTAAAACGTAAAGCGGGACTACGACGGAACGGTTTAAAACGTAAAGCGGGACTACGACGGAACGGTTTAAAACGTAAAGCGGGACTACGACGGAACGGTTTAAAACATACAGCGGGACTACGACGGAACGGTTTAAAACGTAAAGCGGGACTACGCCGGAACGGTTTAAAACGTAAAGCGGGACTACGAATGAATGGTTTAAAACGTAAAGCGGGACTACGACGGAACGGTTTAAAACGTAAAGCGGGCCTACGACGGAACGGTTTAAAATGTAAAGCGGGACTACGACGGAACGGTTTAAAACGTAAAGCGGGCCTACGACGGAACGGTTTAAAATGTAAAGCGGGACTACGACGGAACGGTTTAAAACGTAACGCGGGACTACGACGTAACGGTTTAAAACGTAAAGCGGGACTACGACGGAACAGTTTAAAACGTAAAGCGGGACTACGACGGAACGGTTTAAAACGTAAAGCGGGACTACGACGGAACGGTTTAAAACATAAAGCGGGCCTACGACTGAACGGTTTAAAATGTAAAGCGGGACTACGACGTAACGGTTTAAAACGTAACGCGGGACTACGACGTAACGGTTTAAAACGTAAAGCGGGACTACGATGGAACGGTTTAAAACGTAAAGCGGGACTACGACGGAACGGTTTAAAACACAAAGCAGGACTACGAAGGAACGGTTTAAAACGTAAAGCGGGACTACGACGGAACGGATTAAAACGTAACGTTGGACTACGACGAACGGTTTAAAAGGTAAAGCGGGGCTACGACGGACCGGTGTAAAACGTAAAGCGGGACTACTACAGAACGGTTTAAAACGTAAAGCAGGACTACGACGTAACGGTTTAAAACGTAAAGCGGGACTACGACGGAACGGTTTAAAACGTAAAGCGGGACTACGACGGAACGGTTTAAAACGTAAAGCGGGACTACGACGGAACGGTTTAAAACATAAAGCAGGACTACGAAGGAACGGTTTAAAACGTAAAGCGGGACTACGACGGAACGGTTTAAAACGTAAAGCAGTACTACAACGGAACGGTTTTAAAGGTAAAGCGGGGCTACGACGGACTGGTTTAAAACGTAAAGCGGGACTACGACGGAATGGATTAAAACGTAACGTTGGACTACGACGGAACGGTTTAAAACGTAAAGCGGGACTACGACGGAACGGTTTAAAACGTAAAGCAGGACTACGAAGGAGCGGTTTAAAACGTAAAGCGGGACTACGACGGAACGGATTAAAACGTAAAGCGGGACTACGACGGAACGGTTTAAAACGTAAAGCGGGACTACGACGGAACGGTTTAAAACATAAAGCAGGACTACGAAGGAACGGTTTAAAACGTAAAGCGGGACTACGACGGAACGGTTTAAAACGTAAAGCGGGACTACGACGGAACGGTTTAAAACGTAAAGCAGGACTACAAAGGAACGGTTTAAAACGGAAAGCGGGACTACGACGGAATGGTTTAAAACGTAACGCGGTACTATGGCGGAACGGTTTAAAACGTAACGCGGGACTACGACGTAACGGTTTAAAACGTAAAGCGGGACTACGACGGAACGGTTTAAAACGTAAAGCGGGACTACGACGGAACGGTTTAAAACGTAAAGCGGGACTACGACGGAACGGTTTAAAACGTAAAGCGGGACTACGACGGAACGGTTTAAAACGTAAAGCGGGACTACGACGGAACGGTTTAAAACGTAAAGCGGGCCTACGACGGAACGGTTTAAAATGTAAAGCGGGACTACGACGGAACGGTTTAAAACATAAAGCAGGACTACGAAGGAACGGTTTAAAACGTAAAGCGGGACTACGACGGAACGGTTTAAAACGTAAAGCAGGACTACGAAGGAACGGTTTAAAACGTAAAGCGGGACTACGACGGAACGGTTTAAAACGTAAAGCGGTACTACAACGGAACGGTTTTAAAGGTAAAGCGGGGCTACGACGGACTGGTTTAAAACGTAAAGCGGGACTACGACGGAATGGATTAAAACGTAACTTTGGACTACGACGGAACGGTTTAAAACGTAAAGCGGGACTACGACGGAACGGTTTAAAACGTAAAGCAGGACTACGAAGGAACGGTTTAAAACGTAAAGCGGGACTACGACGGAACGGATTAAAACGTAAAGCGGGACTACGACGGAACGGTTTAAAACGTAAAGCGGGACTACGACGGAACGGTTTAAAACATAAAGCAGGACTACGAAGGAACGGTTTAAAACGTAAAGCGGGACTACGACGGAACGGTTTAAAACGTAAAGCGGTACTACAACGGAACGGTTTTAAAGGTAAAGCGGGGCTACGACGCACTGGTTTAAAACGTAAAGCGGGACTACGACGGAATGGATTAAAACGTAACGTTGGACTACGACGGAACGGTTTAAAACGTAAAGCGGGACTACGACGGAACGGTTTAAAACGTAAAGCAGGACTACAAAGGAACGGTTTAAAACGGAAAGCGGGACTACGACGGAATGGTTTAAAACGTAACGCGGTACTATGGCGGAACGGTTTAAAACGTAACGCGGGACTACGACGGAACGGTTTAAAACGTAAAGCGGGACTACGACGGAACGGTTTAAAACGTAAAGCGGGACTACGACGGAACGGTTTAAAACGTAAAGCGGGACTACGACGGAACGGTTTAAAACGTAAAGCGGGACTACGACGGAACGGTTTAAAACGTAAAGCGGGCCTACGACGGAACGGTTTAAAACGTAAAGCGGGACTACGACGGAATGGTTTAAAACATAAAGCAGGACTACGAAGGAACGGTTTAAAACGTAAAGCGGGACTACGACGGAACGGTTTAAAACGTAAAGCAGGACTACGAAGGAACGGTTTAAAACGTAAAGCGGGACTACGACGGAACGGTTTAAAACGTAAAGCGGTACTACAACGGAACGGTTTTAAAGGTAAAGCGGGGCTACGACGGACTGGTTTAAAACGTAAAGCGGGACTACGACGGAATGGATTAAAACGTAACTTTGGACTACGACGGAACGGTTTAAAACGTAAAGCGGGACTACGACGGAACGGTTTAAAACGTAAAGCAGGACTACGAAGGAACGGTTTAAAACGTAAAGCGGGACTACGACGGAACGGATTAAAACGTAAAGCGGGACTACGACGGAACGGTTTAAAACGTAAAGCGGGACTACGACGGAACGGTTTAAAACATAAAGCAGGACTACGAAGGAACGGTTTAAAACGTAAAGCGGGACTACGACGGAACGGTTTAAAACGTAAAGCGGTACTACAACGGAACGGTTTTAAAGGTAAAGCGGGGCTACGACGCACTGGTTTAAAACGTAAAGCGGGACTACGACGGAATGGATTAAAACGTAACGTTGGACTACGACGGAACGGTTTAAAACGTAAAGCGGGACTACGACGGAACGGTTTAAAACGTAAAGCAGGACTACAAAGGAACGGTTTAAAACGTAAAGCGGGACTACGACGGAACGGATTAAAACGTAACGTTGGAATACGACGGAACGGTTTTAAAGGTAAAGCGGGGCTACGACGGACCGGTGTAAAACGGAAAGCGGGACTACTACAGAACGGTTTAAAACGTAAAGCAGGATTACGAAGGAACGGTTTAAAACGTAAAGCGGGACTACGACGGAACGGTTTAAAACGTAAAGTGGGACTACGACGGAACGGTTTAAAACGTAACGCGGGCCTACGACGGAACGGTTTAAAATGTAAAGCGGGACTACGACGTAACGGTTTAAAACGTAACGTGGGACTACGACGTAACGGTTTAAAACGTAAAGCGGGACTACGACGGAACGGTTTAAAACGTAAAGCGGGACTACGACGGAACGGTTTAAAACGTAAAGCGGGACTACGACGGAACGGTTTAAAACATAAAGCAGGACTACGAAGGAACGGTTTAAAACGTAAAGCGGGACTACGACGGAACGGTTTAAAACGTAAAGCAGTACTACAACGGAACGGTTTTAAAGGTAAAGCGGGGCTACGACGGACTGGTTTAAAACGTAAAGCGGGACTACGACGGAATGGATTAAAACGTAACGTTGGACTACGACGGAACGGTTTAAAACGTAAAGCGGGACTACGACGGAACGGTTTAAAACGTAAAGCAGGACTACGAAGGAGCGGTTTAAAACGTAAAGCGGGACTACGACGGAACGGATTAAAACGTAAAGCGGGACTACGACGGAACGGTTTAAAACGTAAAGCGGGACTACGACGGAACGGTTTAAAACATAAAGCAGGACTACGAAGGAACGGTTTAAAACGTAAAGCGGGACTACGACGGAACGGTTTAAAACGTAAAGCGGTACTACAACGGAACGGTTTTAAAGGTAAAGCGGGGCTACGACGGACTGGTTTAAAACGTAAAGCGGGACTACGACGGAATGGATTAAAACGTAACGTTGGACTACGACGGAACGGTTTAAAACGTAAAGCGGGACTACGACGGAACGGTTTAAAACGTAAAGCAGGACTACAAAGGAACGGTTTAAAACGGAAAGCGGGACTACGACGGAATGGTTTAAAACGTAACGCGGTACTATGGCGGAACGGTTTAAAACGTAACGCGGGACTACGACGTAACGGTTTAAAACGTAAAGCGGGACTACGACGGAACGGTTTAAAACGTAAAGCGGGACTACGACGGAACGGTTTAAAACGTAAAGCGGGACTACGACGGAACGGTTTAAAACGTAAAGCGGGACTACGACGGAACGGTTTAAAACGTAAAGCGGGACTACGACGGAACGGTTTAAAACGTAAAGCGGGCCTACGACGGAACGGTTTAAAATGTAAAGCGGGACTACGACGGAACGGTTTAAAACATAAAGCAGGACTACGAAGGAACGGTTTAAAACGTAAAGCGGGACTACGACGGAACGGTTTAAAACGTAAAGCAGGACTACGAAGGAACGGTTTAAAACGTAAAGCGGGACTACGACGGAACGGTTTAAAACGTAAAGCGGTACTACAACGGAACGGTTTTAAAGGTAAAGCGGGGCTACGACGGACTGGTTTAAAACGTAAAGCGGGACTACGACGGAATGGATTAAAACGTAACTTTGGACTACGACGGAACGGTTTAAAACGTAAAGCGGGACTACGACGGAACGGTTTAAAACGTAAAGCAGGACTACGAAGGAACGGTTTAAAACGTAAAGCGGGACTACGACGGAACGGATTAAAACGTAAAGCGGGACTACGACGGAACGGTTTAAAACGTAAAGCGGGACTACGACGGAACGGTTTAAAACATAAAGCAGGACTACGAAGGAACGGTTTAAAACGTAAAGCGGGACTACGACGGAACGGTTTAAAACGTAAAGCGGTACTACAACGGAACGGTTTTAAAGGTAAAGCGGGGCTACGACGCACTGGTTTAAAACGTAAAGCGGGACTACGACGGAATGGATTAAAACGTAACGTTGGACTACGACGGAACGGTTTAAAACGTAAAGCGGGACTACGACGGAACGGTTTAAAACGTAAAGCAGGACTACAAAGGAACGGTTTAAAACGTAAAGCAGGACTACGACGGAACGGATTAAAACGTAACGTTGGAATACGACGGAACGGTTTTAAAGGTAAAGCGGGGCTACGACGGACCGGTGTAAAACGGAAAGCGGGACTACTACAGAACGGTTTAAAACGTAAAGCAGGATTACGAAGGAACGGTTTAAAACGTAAAGCGGGACTACGACGGAACGGTTTAAAACGTAAAGTGGGACTACGACGGAACGGTTTAAAACGTAACGCGGGACTACGACGGAACGGTTTAAAACGTAAAGCGGGACTACGACGGAACGGTTTAAAACGTAAAGCGGGACTACGACGGAACGGTTTAAAACGTAAAGCGGGACTACGACGGAATGGTTTAAAACGTAACGCGGTACTATGGCGGAACGGTTTAAAACGTAAAGCGGGACTACGACGGAACGGTTTAAAACGTAAAGCAGGACTACGAAGGAACGGTTTAAAACGTAAAGCGGGACTACGACGGAACGGATTAAAACGTAACGTTGGAATACGACGGAACGGTTTTAAAGGTAAAGCGGGGCTACGACGGACCGGTGTAAAACGGAAAGCGGGACTACTACAGAACGGTTTAAAACGTAAAGCAGGATTACGAAGGAACGGTTTAAAACGTAAAGCGGGACTACGACGGAACGGTTGAAAACGTAAAGTGGGACTACGACGGAACGGTTTAAAACGTAACACGGGACTACGACGGAACGGTTTAAAAGGTAAAGCGGGACTACGACGGAACGGTTTAAAACGTAAAGCGGGACTACGACGGAACGGTTTAAAACGTAAAGCGGGACTACGACGGAATGGTTTAAAACGTAACGCGGTACTATGGCGGAACGGTTTAAAACGTAACGCGGTACTACGAAGGAACGGTTTAAAACGTAAAGTGGGACTACGACGGAACGGTTTACAACATAAAGCGGGGCTACGACGGACTGGTTTAAAACGTAAAGCGGGACTACGACGGAACGGATTAAAACGTAACGTTGGACTACGACGGAACGGTGTAAAACGTAAAGCGGGACTACGACGGAACGGTTTAAAACGTAAAGCGGGACTACGACGGAACGGTTTAAAACGTAAAGCGGGACTACGACGGAACGGTTTAAAACATAAAGCGGGCCTACGACGGAACGGTTTAAAATGTAAAGTGGGACTACGACGTAACGGTTTAAAACGTAACGCGGGACTACGACGGAACGGTTTAAAACGTAAAGCGGGACTACGACGGAACGGTTTAAAACGTAAAGCGGGACTACGACGGAACGGTTTAAAACATAAAGCGGGACTACGACGGAACGGTTTAAAACGTAAAGCGGGACTACGACGGAACGTTTTAAAACACAAAGCAGGACTACGAAGGAACGGTTTAAAACGTAAAGCGGGACTACGACGGAACGGATTAAAACGTAACGTTGGACTACGACGGAACGGTTTTAAAGGTAAAGCGGGGCTACGACGGACCGGTGTAAAACGGAAAGCGGGACTACTACAGAACGGTTTAAAACGTAAAGCAGGATTACGAAGGAACGGTTTAAAACTTAAAGCGGGACTACGACGGAACGGATTAAAGCGTAACGTTGGACTACGACGGAACGGTTTAAAACGTAAAGTGGGACTACGACGGAACGGTTTAAAACGTAAAGCGGGACTACGACGGAACGGTTTAAAACGTAAAGCGGGACTACGACGGAACGGTTTAAAACATACAGCGGGACTACGACGGAACGGTTTAAAACGTAAAGCGGGACTACGACGGAACGGTTTGAAACGTAAAGCGGGACTACGACGGAACGGTTTAAAACATACAGCGGGACTACGACGGAACGGTTTAAAATGTAAAGCGGGACTACGACGGAACGGTTTAAAACGTAAAGCGGGACTACGACGGAACGGTTTAAAACGTAAAGCGGGACTACGACGGAACGGTTTAAAACGTAAAGCGGGCCTACGACGGAACGGTTTAAAATGTAAAGCGGGACTACGACGTAACGGTTTAAAACGTAACGCGGGACTACGACGTAACGGTTTAAAACGTAAAGCGGGACTACGACGGAACGGTTTAAAACGTAAAGCGGGACTACGACGGAACGGTTTAAAACGTAAAGCGGGACTACGACGGAACGGTTTAAAACATAAAGCAGGACTACGAAGGAACGGTTTAAAACGTAAAGCGGGACTACGACGGAACGGTTTAAAACGTAAAGCGGTACTACAACGGAACGGTTTTAAAGGTAAAGCGGGGCTACGACGGACTGGTTAAAAAACGTAAAGCGGGACTACGACGGAATGGATTAAAACGTAACGTTGGACTACGACGGAACGGTTTAAAACGTAAAGCGGGACTACGACGGAACGGTTTAAAACGTAAAGCAGGACTACGAAGGAACGGTTTAAAACGTAAAGCAGGACTACGACGGAACGGATTAAAACGTAACGTTGGAATACGACGGAGCGGTTTTAAAGGTAAAGCGGGGCTACGACAGACCGGTGTAAAACGGAAAGCGGGACTACTACAGAACGGTTTAAAACGTAAAGCAGGATTACGAAGGAACGGTTTAAAACGTAAAGCGAGACTACGACGGAACGGTTTAAAACGTAAAGTGGGACTACGACGGAACGGTTTAAAACGTAACACGGGACTACGACGGAACGGTTTAAAACGTAAAGCGGGACTACGACGGAACGGTTTAAAACGTAAAGCGGGACTACGACGGAACGGTTTAAAACGTAAAGCGGGACTACGACGGAATGGTTTAAAACGTAACGCGGTACTATGGCGGAACGGTTTAAAACGTAACGCGGTACTACGAAGGAACGGTTTAAAACGTAAAGTGGGACTACGACGGAACGGTTTACAACATAAAGCGGGGCTACGACGGACTGGTTTAAAACGTAAAGCGGGACTACGACGGAACGGATTAAAACGTAACGTTGGACTACGACGGAACGGTTTAAAATGTAAAGCGGGACTACGACGGAACGGTTTAAAACGTAAAGCGGGACTACGACGGAACGGTTTAAAACGTAAAGCGGGACTACGACGGAACGGTTTAAAACATAAAGCGGGCCTACGACGGAACGGTTTAAAATGTAAAGCGGGACTACGACGTAACGGTTTAAAACGTAACGCGGGACTACGACGTAACCGTTTAAAACGTAAAGCGGGACTACGACGGAACGGTTTAAAACGTAAAGCGGGACTACGATGGAACGGTTTAAAACGTAAAGCGGGACTACGACGGAACGGTTTAAAACACAAAGCAGGACTACGAAGGAACGGTTTAAAACGTAAAGCGGGACTACGACGGAACGGATTAAAACGTAACGCTGGACTACGACGGAACGGTTTAAAACGTAAAGTGGGACTACGACGGAACGGTTTAAAACGTAAAGCGGGACTACGACGGAACGGTTTAAAACGTAAAGCGGGACTACGACGGAACGGTTTAAAACATACAGCGGGACTACGACGGAACGGTTTAAAACGTAAAGCGGGACTACGACGGAACGGTTTGAAACGTAAAGCGGGACTACGACGGAACGGTTTAAAACATACAGCGGGACTACGACGGAACGGTTTAAAACGTAAAGCGGGATTACGACTGAACGGTTTAAAACGTAAAGCGGGACTACGACGGAACGGTTTAAAACGTAAAGCGGGACTACGACGGAACGGTTTAAAACGTAAAGCGGGCCTACGACGGAACGGTTTAAAATGTAAAGCGGGACTACGACGTAACGGTTTAAAACGTAACGCGGGACTACGACGTAACGGTTTAAAACGTAAAGCGGGACTACGACGGAACGGTTTAAAACGTAAAGCGGGACTACGACGGAATGGATTAAAACGTAACGTTGGACTACGACGGAACGGTTTAAAACGTAAAGCGGGACTGCGACGGAACGGTTTAAAACGTAACGCAGGACTACGAAGGAACGGTTTAAAACGTAAAGCGGGACTACGACGGAACGGATTAAAACGTAACGTTGGAATACGACGGAACGGTTTTAAAGGTAAAGCGGGGCTACGACGGACCGGTGTAAAACGGAAAGCGGGACTACTACAGAACGGTTTAAAACGTAAAGCAGGATTACGAAGGAACGGTTTAAAACGTAAAGCGGGACTACGACGGAACGCTTTAAAACGTAAAGCGGGACTACGACGGAACGGTTTAAAACGTAAAGCGGGACTACGACGGAACGGTTTAAAACGTAAAGCGGGACTACGACGGAATGGTTTAAAACGTAACGCGGTACTATGGCGGAACGGTTTAAAACGTAACGCAGTACTACGAAGGAACGGTTTAAAACGTAAAGTGGGACTACGACGGAACGGTTTACAACATAAAGCGGGGCTACGACGGACTGGTTTAAAACGTAAAGCGGGACTACGACGGAACGGTTTAAAACGTAAAGCGGGACTACGACGGAACGGATTAAAACGTAACGTTGGACTACGACGGAACGGTTTAAAACGTAAAGCGGGACTACGACGGAACGGTTTAAAACGTAAAGCGGGACTACGACGGAACGGTTTAAAACGTAAAGCGGGACTACGACGGAACGGTTTAAAACGTAAAGCGGGACTACGATGGAATGGTTTAAAACGTAAAGTGGGACTACGACGGAACGGATTAAAACGTAACGTTGGAATACGACGGAACGGTTTTAAAGGTAAAGCGGGGCAACGACGGACCGGTGTAAAACGGAAAGCGGGACTACGACAGAACGGTTTAAAACGTAAAGCAGGATTACAAAGGAACGGTTTAAAACGTAAAGCGGGACTACGACGGAACGGTTTAAAACGTAAAGCGGTACTACAACGGAACGGTTTTAAAGGTAAAGCGGGGCTACGACGGACTGGTTTAAAACGTAAAGCGGGACTACGACGGAATAGATTAAAACGTAACGTTGGACTACGACGGAACGGTTTAAAACGTAAAGCGGGACTACGACGGAACGGTTTAAAACGTAAAGCAGGACTACGAAGGAACGGTTTAAAACGTAAAGCGGGACTACGACGGAACGGATTAAAACGTAACGTTGGAATACGACGGAACGGTTTTAAAGGTAAAGCGGGGCTACGACGGACCGGTGTAAAACGGAAAGCGGGACTACTACAGAACGGTTTAAAACGTAAAGCAGGATTACGAAGGAACGGTTTAAAACCTAAAGCGGGACTACGACGGAACGGTTTAAAACGTAAAGCGGGACTACGACGGAACGGTTTAAAACGTAAAGCGGGACTACGACGGAACGGTTTAAAACGTAAAGCGGGACTACGACGGAATGGTTTAAAACGTAAAGCGGTACTACGAAGGAACGGTTTAAAACGTAAAGTGGGACTACGACGGAACGGTTTACAACATAAAGCGGGGCTACGACGGAACGGATTAAAACGTAACGTTGGAATACGACGGAACGGTTTTAAAGGTAAAGCGGGGCTACGACGGACCGGTGTAAAACGGAAAGCGGGACTACTACAGAACGGTTTAAAACGTAAAGCAGGATTACGAAGGAACGGTTTAAAACGTAAAGCGGGACTACGACGGAACGGATTAAAACGTAACGTTGGAATACGACGGAACGGTTTTAAAGGTAAAGCGGGGCTACGACGGACCGGTGTAAAACGGTTTAAAACGTAAAGCAGGATTACGAAGGAACGGTTTAAAACGTAAAGCGGGACTACGACGGAACGCTTTAAAACGTAAAGCGGGACTACGACGGAACGGTTTAAAACGTAAAGCGGGACTACGACGGAACGGTTTAAAACGTAAAGCGGGACTACGACGGAATGGTTTAAAACGTAACGCGGTACTATGGCGGAACGGTTTAAAACGTAACGCGGTACTACGAAGGAACGGTTTAAAACGTAAAGTGGGACTACGACGGAACGGTTTACAACATAAAGCGGGGCTACGACGGACTGGTTTAAAACGTAAAGCGGGACTACGACGGAACGGTTTAAAACGTAAAGCGGGACTACGACGGAACGGATTAAAACGTAACGTTGGACTACGACGGAACGGTTTAAAACGTAAAGCGGGACTACGACGGAACGGTTTAAAACGTAAAGCGGGACTACGACGGAACGGTTTAAAACGTAAAGCGGGACTACGACGGAACGGTTTAAAACGTAAAGCGGGACTACGACGGAACGGTTTAAAACGTAAAGCGGGACTACGATGGAATGGTTTAAAACGTAAAGTGGGACTACGACGGAACGGATTAAAACGTAACGTTGGAATACGACGGAACGGTTTTAAAGGTAAAGCGGGGCAACGACGGACCGGTGTAAAACGGAAAGCGGGACTACGACAGAACGGTTTAAAACGTAAAGCAGGATTACAAAGGAACGGTTTAAAACGTAAAGCGGGACTACGACGGAACGGTTTAAAACGTAAAGCGGGACTACGACGGAATAGATTAAAACGTAACGTTGGACTACGACGGAACGGTTTAAAACGTAAAGCGGGACTACGACGGAACGGTTTAAAACGTAAAGCAGGACTACGAAGGAACGGTTTAAAACGTAAAGCGGGACTACGACGGAACGGATTAAAACGTAACGTTGGAATACGACGGAACGGTTTTAAAGGTAAAGCGGGGCTACGACGGACCGGTGTAAAACGGAAAGCGGGACTACTACAGAACGGTTTAAAACGTAAAGCAGGATTACGAAGGAACGGTTTAAAACGTAAAGCGGGACTACGACGGAACGGTTTAAAACGTAAAGCGGGACTACGACGGAACGGTTTAAAACGTAAAGCGGGACTACGACGGAACGGTTTAAAACGTAAAGCGGGACTACGACGGAATGGTTTAAAACGTAACGCGGTACTATGGCGGAACGGTTTAAAACGTAAAGCGGTACTACGAAGGAACGGTTTAAAACGTAAAGTGGGACTACGACGGAACGGTTTACAACATAAAGCGGGGCTACGACGGACTGGTTTAAAACGTAAAGCGGGACTACGACGGAACGGATTAAAACGTAACGTTGGACTACGACGGAACGGTTTTAAAGGTAAAGCGGGGCAACGACGGACCGGTGTAAAACGGAAAGCGGGACTACGACAGAACGGTTTAAAACGTAAAGCAGGATTACAAAGGAACGGTTTAAAACGTAAAGCGGGACTACGACGGAACGGTTTAAAACGTAAAGCGGGACTACGACGGAATAGATTAAAACGTAACGTTGGACTACGACGGAACGGTTTAAAACGTAAAGCGGGACTACGACGGAACGGTTTAAAACGTAAAGCAGGACTACGAAGGAACGGTTTAAAACGTAAAGCGGGACTACGACGGAACGGATTAAAACGTAACGTTGGAATACGACGGAACGGTTTTAAAGGTAAAGCGGGGCTACGACGGACCGGTGTAAAACGGAAAGCGGGACTACTACAGAACGGTTTAAAACGTAAAGCAGGATTACGAAGGAACGGTTTAAAACGTAAAGCGGGACTACGACGGAACGGTTTAAAACGTAAAGCGGGACTACGACGGAACGGTTTAAAACGTAAAGCGGGACTACGACGGAACGGTTTAAAACGTAAAGCGGGACTACGACGGAATGGTTTAAAACGTAACGCGGTACTATGGCGGAACGGTTTAAAACGTAAAGCGGTACTACGAAGGAACGGTTTAAAACGTAAAGTGGGACTACGACGGAACGGTTTACAACATAAAGCGGGGCTACGACGGACTGGTTTAAAACGTAAAGCGGGACTACGACGGAACGGATTAAAACGTAACGTTGGACTACGACGGAACGGTTTAAAACGTAAAGCGGGACTACGACGGAACGGTTTAAAACGTAAAGCGGGACTACGACGGAACGGTTTAAAACGTAAAGCGGGACTACGACGGAACGGTTTAAAACGTAAAGCGGGACTACGACGGAACGGTTTAAAACGTAAAGCAGGACTACGAAGGAACGGTTTAAAACGTAAAGCGGGACTACGACGGAACGGTTTAAAACGTAAAGCGGGACTACGACGGAACGGTTTAAAACGTAACGCGGTACTATGGCGGAACGGTTTAAAACGTAACGCGGTAATACGAAGGAACGGTTTAAAACGTAAAGTGGGACTACGACGGAACGGTTTACAACATAAAGCGGGGCTACGACGGACTGGATTTAAAACGACGGAACGGTTTAAAACGTAAAGTGGGACTACGACGGAACGGTTTACAACGCTTTACGGTTTAAAACGTAAAGCGGGACTACGACGGAACGGTTTAAAACGTAAAGCGGGACTACGACGGAACGGTTTAAAACGTAAAGCAGGACTACGAAGGAACGGTTTAAAACGTAAAGCGGGACTACGACGGAACGGATTAAAACGTAACGTTGGAATACGACGGAACGGTTTTAAAGGTAAAGCGGGGCTACGACGGACCGGTGTAAAACGGAAAGCGGGACTACTACAGAACGGTTTACAACGTAAAGCGGGACTACGACGGAACGGATTAAAACGTAACGTTGGACTACGACGGAACGGTTTAAAACGTAAAGCGGGACTACGACGGAACGGTTTAAAACGTAAAGCGGGACTACGACGGAACGGTTTAAAACGTAAAGCGGGACTACGACGGAACGGTTTAAAACGTAAAGCGGGACTACGACGGAACGGTTTAAAACGTAAAGGGGGACTACGACGGAATGGTTTAAAACGTAAAGCGGGACTACGACGGAACGGTTTAAAACATAAAGCGGGCCTACGACGGAACGGTTTAAAATGTAAAGCGGGACTACGACGGAACGGTTTAAAACGTAACGCGGGACTACGACAGAACGGTTTAAAACGTAAAGCGGGACTACGACGGAACGGTTTAAAACGTAAAGCGGGACTATGACGGAACGGTTTAAAACGTAAAGCGGGACTACGACGGAACGGTTTAAAACATAAAGCGGGCCTACGACGGAACGGTTTAAAATGTAAAGCGGGACTACGACGTAACGGTTTAAAACATAACGCGGGACTACGACGGAACGGTTTAAAACGTAAAGCGGGACTACGATGGAACGGTTTAAAACGTAAAGCGGGACTACGACGGAACGGTTTAAAACACAAAGCAGGACTACGAAGGAACGGTTTAAAACGTAAAGCGGGACTACGACGGAACGGTTTAAAACATAAAGCGGGCCTACGACGGAACGGTTTAAAATGTAAAGCGGCACTACGACGTAACGGTTTAAAACGTAACGCGGGACTACGACGGAACGGATTAAAACGTAACGTTGGACTACGACGAACGGTTTTAAAGGTAAAGCGGGGCTACGACGGACCGGTGTAAAACGGAAAGCGGGACTACTACAGAACGGTTTAAAACGTAAAGCAGGATTACGAAGGAACGGTTTAAAACGTAAAGCGGGACTACGACGGAACGGATTAAAACGTAACGTTGGACTGCGACGGAACGGTTTAAAACGTAAAGTGGGACTACGACGGAACGGTTTAAAACGTAAAGCGGGACTACGACGGACCGGTGTAAAACGGAAAGCGGGACTACTACAGAACGGTTTAAAACGTAAAGCAGGATTACGAAGGAACGGTTTAAAACGTAAAGCGGGACTACGACGGAACGCTTTAAAACGTAAAGCGGGACTACGACGGAACGGTTTAAAACGTAAAGCGGGACTACGACGGAACGGTTTAAAACGTAAAGCGGGACTACGACGGAATGGTTTAAAACGTAACGCTGTACTATGGCGGAACGGTTTAAAACGTAACGCGGTACTACGAAGGAACGGTTTAAAACGTAAAGTGGGACTACGACGTAACGGTTTACAACATAAAGCGGGGCTACGACGGACTGGTTTAAAACGTAAAGCGGGACTACGACGGAACGGTTTAAAACGTAAAGCGGGACTACGACGGAACGGATTAAAACGTAACGTTGGACTACGACGGAACGGTTTAAAACGTAAAGCGGGACTACGACGGAACGGTTTAAAACGTAAAGCGGGACTACGACGGAACGGTTTAAAACGTAAAGCGGGACTACGACGGAACGGTTTAAAACGTAAAGCGGGACTACGACGGAACGGTTTAAAACGTAAAGCGGGACTACGATGGAATGGTTTAAAACGTAAAGCGGGACTACGACGGAACGGATTAAAACGTAACGTTGGAATACGACGGAACGGTTTTAAAGGTAAAGCGGGGCAACGACGGACCGGTGTAAAACGGAAAGCGGGACTACGACAGAACGGTTTAAAACGTAAAGCAGGATTACAAAGGAACGGTTTAAAACGTAAAGCGGGACTACGACGGAACGGTTTAAAACGTAAAGCGGTACTACAACGGAACGGTTTTAAAGGTAAAGCGGGGCTACGACGGACTGGTTTAAAACGTAAAGCGGGACTACGACGGAATAGATTAAAACGTAACGTTGGACTACGACGGAACGGTTTAAAACGTAACGCGGGACTACGACGGACTGGTTTAAAACGTAAAGCGGGACTACGACGGAATAGATTAAAACGTAACGTTGGAATACGACGGAACGGTTTTAAAGGTAAAGCGGGGCTACGACGGACCGGTGTAAAACGGAAAGCGGGACTACTACAGAACGGTTTTAAACGTAAAGCAGGATTACGAAGGAACGGTTTAAAACGTAAAGCGGGACTACGACGGAACGGTTTAAAACGTAAAGCGGGACTACGACGGAACGGTTTAAAACGTAAAGCGGGACTACGACGGAACGGTTTAAAACGTAAAGCGGGACTACGACGGAATGGTTTAAAACGTAACGCGGTACTATGGCGGAACGGTTTAAAACGTAAAGCGGTACTACGAAGGAACGGTTTAAAACGTAAAGTGGGACTACGACGGAACGGTTTACAACATAAAGCGGGGCTACGACGGACTGGTTTAAAACGTAAAGCGGGACTACGACGGAACGGATTAAAACGTAACGTTGGACTACGACGGAACGGTTTAAAACGTAAAGCGGGACTACGACGGAACGGTTTAAAACGTAAAGCGGGACTACGACGGAACGGTTTAAAACGTAAAGCGGGACTACGACGGAACGGTTTAAAACGTAAAGCGGGACTACGACGGAACGGTTTAAAACGTAACGCGGTACTATGGCGGAACGGTTTAAAACGTAACGCGGTAATACGACGGAACGGTTTACAACATAAAGCGGGGCTACGACGGACTGGATTTAAAACGAAGGAACGGTTTAAAACGTAAAGTGGGACTACGACGGAACGGTTTACAACGCTTTACGGTTTAAAACGTAAAGCGGGACTACGACGGAACGGTTTAAAACGTAAAGCGGGACTACGACGGAACGGATTAAAACGTAACGTTGGACTACGACGGAACTGTTTAAAACGTAAAGCGGGACTACGACGGAACGGTTTAAAACGTAAAGCGGGACTACGACGGAACGGTTTAAAACGTAAAGCGGGACTACGACGGAACGGTTTAAAACGTAAAGCGGGACTACGACGGAACGGTTTAAAACGTAAAGGGGGACTACGACGGAATGGTTTAAAACGTAGAGCAGGACTACGACGGAACGGTTTAAAACATAAAGCGGGCCTACGACGGAACGGTTTAAAATGTAAAGCGGGACTACGACGGAACGGTTTAAAACGTAACGCGGGACTACGACGGAACGGTTTAAAACGTAAAGCGGGACTACGACGGAACGGTTTAAAACGTAAAGCGGGACTACGACGGAACGGTTTAAAACGTAAAGCGGGACTACGACGGAACGGTTTAAAACATAAAGCGGGCCTACGACGGAACGGTTTAAAATGTAAAGCGGGACTACGACGTAACGGTTTAAAACATAACGCGGGACTACGACGGAACGGTTTAAAACGTAAAGCGGGACTACGATGGAATGGTTTAAAACGTAAAGCGGGACTACGACGGAACGGTTTAAAACACAAAGCAGGACTACGAAGGAACGGTTTAAAACGTAAAGCGGGACTACGACGGAACGGTTTAAAACATAAAGCGGGCCTACGACGGAACGGTTTAAAATGTAAAGCGGGACTACGACGTAACGGTTTAAAACGTAACGCGGGACTACGACGGAACGGATTAAAACGTAACGTTGGACTACGACGAACGGTTTTAAAGGTAAAGCGGGGCTACGACGGACCGGTGTAAAACGGAAAGCGGGACTACTACAGAACGGTTTAAAACGTAAAGCAGGATTACGAAGGAACGGTTTAAAACGTAAAGCGGGACTACGACGGAACGGATTAAAACGTAACGTTGGACTACGACGGAACGGTTTAAAACGTAAAGTGGGACTACGACGGAACGGTTTAAAACGTAAAGCGGGACTACGACGGAACGGTTTAAAACGTAAAGCGGGACTACGACGGAACGGTTTAAAACGTAAAGCGGGACTACAACGGAACGGTTTTAAAGGTAAAGCGGGGCTACGACGGACCGGTTTAAAACGTAAAGCGGGACTACTACAGAACGGTGTAAAACGTAAAGCGGAACTACGACGGAACGGATTAAAACGTAACGTTGGACTACAACGGAACGGTTTATAACGTAAAGCGGGACTACTACGGAACGGTTTAAAACGTAAAGCGGGACTACGACGGAACGGTTTAAAACGTAAAGCGGGACTACGACGGAACGGTTTAAAACGTAAAGCGGGACTACGACGGAACGGTTTAAAACGTAAAGCGGGACTACGACGGAACGGTTTAAAACGTAAAGCGGGACTACGACGGAACGGTTTAAAACGTAAAGCGGGACTACGACAGAACTGTTTAAAATGTAAAGCGGGACTACGACGGAACGGTTTAAAACGTAACGCGGGACTACGACGGAACGGTTTAAAACGTAAAGCGGGACTACGACGGAACGGTTTAAAACGTAAAGCGGGACTACGACGGAACGGTTTAAAACGTAAAGCGGGACTACGACGGAACGGTTTAAAACATAAAGCGGGCCTACGACGGAACGGTTTAAAATGTAAAGCGGGACTACGACGTAACGGTTTAAAACATAACTCGGGACTACGACGGAACGGTTTAAAACGTAAAGCGGGACTACGATGGAATGGTTTAAAACGTAAAGCGGGACTACGACGGAACGGTTTAAAACACAAAGCAGGACTACGAAGGAACGGTTTAAAACGTAAAGCGGGACTACGACGGAACGGTTTAAAACATAAAGCGGGCCTACGACGGAACGGTTTAAAATGTAAAGCGGGACTACGACGTAACGGTTTAAAACGTAACGCGGGACTACGACGGAACGGATTAAAACGTAACGTTGGACTACGACGAACGGTTTTAAAGGTAAAGCGGGGCTACGACGGACCGGTGTAAAACGGAAAGCGGGACTACTACAGAACGGTTTAAAACGTAAAGCAGGATTACGAAGGAACGGTTTAAAACGTAAAGCGGGACTACGACGGAACGGATTAAAACGTAACGTTGGACTACGACGGAACGGTTTAAAACGTAAAGTGGGACTACGACGGAACGGTTTAAAACGTAAAGCGGGACTACGACGGAACGGTTTAAAACGTAAAGCGGGACTACGACGGAACGGTTTAAAACGTAAAGCGGGACTACAACGGAACGGTTTTAAAGGTAAAGCGGGGCTACGACGGACCGGTTTAAAACGTAAAGCGGGACTACTACAGAACGGTGTAAAACGTAAAGCGGAACTACGACGGAACGGATTAAAACGTAACGTTGGACTACAACGGAACGGTTTATAACGTAAAGCGGGACTACTACGGAACGGTTTAAAACGTAAAGCGGGACTACGACGGAACGGTTTAAAACGTAAAGCGGGACTACGACGGAACGGTTTAAAACGTAAAGCGGGACTACGACGGAACGGTTTAAAACGTAAAGCGGGACTACGACGGAACGGTTTAAAACGTAAAGCGGGACTACGACGGAACGGTTTAAAACGTAAAGCGGGACTACGACGGAACGGTTTAAAACGTAAAGCGGGACTACGACGGAATGGTTTAAAACGTAAAGCGGGACTACGACAGAACGGATTAAAACGTAACGTTGGAATACGACGGAACGGTTTTAAAGGTAAAGCGGGGCTACGACGGACCGGTTTAAAACGTAAAGTGGGACTACGACGGAACTGTTTAAAATGTAAAGCGGGACTACGACGGAACGGTTTAAAACGTAACGCGGGACTACGACGGAACGGTTTAAAACGTAAAGCGGGACTACGACGGAACGGTTTAAAACGTAAAGCGGGACTACGACGGAACGGTTTAAAACGTAAAGCGGGACTACGACGGAACGGTTTAAAACATAAAGCGGGCCTACGACGGAACGGTTTAAAATGTAAAGCGGGACTACGACGTAACGGTTTAAAACATAACTCGGGACTACGACGGAACGGTTTAAAACGTAAAGCGGGACTACGATGGAATGGTTTAAAACGTAAAGCGGGACTACGACGGAACGGTTTAAAACACAAAGCAGGACTACGAAGGAACGGTTTAAAACGTAAAGCGGGACTACGACGGAACGGTTTAAAACATAAAGCGGGCCTACGACGGAACGGTTTAAAATGTAAAGCGGGACTACGACGTAACGGTTTAAAACGTAACGCGGGACTACGACGGAACGGATTAAAACGTAACGTTGGACTACGACGAACGGTTTTAAAGGTAAAGCGGGGCTACGACGGACCGGTGTAAAACGGAAAGCGGGACTACTACAGAACGGTTTAAAACGTAAAGCAGGATTACGAAGGAACGGTTTAAAACGTAAAGCGGGACTACGACGGAACGGATTAAAACGTAACGTTGGACTACGACGGAACGGTTTAAAACGTAAAGTGGGACTACGACGGAACGGTTTAAAACGTAAAGCGGGACTACGACGGAACGGTTTAAAACGTAAAGCGGGACTACGACGGAACGGTTTAAAACGTAAAGCGGGACTACAACGGAACGGTTTTAAAGGTAAAGCGGGGCTACGACGGACCGGTTTAAAACGTAAAGCGGGACTACTACAGAACGGTGTAAAACGTAAAGCGGAACTACGACGGAACGGATTAAAACGTAACGTTGGACTACAACGGAACGGTTTATAACGTAAAGCGGGACTACTACGGAACGGTTTAAAACGTAAAGCGGGACTACGACGGAACGGTTTAAAACGTAAAGCGGGGCTACGACGGACTGGTTTAAAACGTAAAGCGGGACTACGACGGAATGGATTAAAACGTAACGTTGGACTACGACGGAACGGTTTAAAACGTAAAGCGGGACTACGACGGAACGGTTTAAAACGTAAAGCAGGACTACGAAGGAACGGTTTAAAACGTAAAGCGGGACTACGACGGAACGGATTAAAACGTAACGTTGGAATACGACGGAACGGTTTTAAAGGTAAAGCGGGGCTACGACGGACCGGTGTAAAACGGAAAGCGGGACTACTACAGAACGGTTTAAAACGTAAAGCAGGATTACGAAGAACGGTTTAAAACGTAAAGCGGGACTACGACGGAACGGTTTAAAACGTAAAGCGGGACTACGACGGAACGGATTAAAACGTAACGTTGGAATACGACGGAACGGTTTTAAAGGTAAAGCGGGGCTACGACGGACCGGTGTAAAACGGAAAGCGGGACTACTACAGAACGGTTTAAAACGTAAAGCAGGATTACGAAGAACGGTTTAAAACGTAAAGCGGGACTACGACGGAACGGTTTAAAACGTAAAGCGGGACTACGACGGAACGGTTTAAAACGTAAAGCGGGACTACGACGGAACGGTTTAAAACGTAAAGCGGGACTACGACGGAACGGTTTAAAACGTAAAGCGGGACTACGACGGAATGGTTTAAAACGTAAAGCGGGACTACGACAGAACGGATTAAAACGTAACGTTGGAATACGACGGAACGGTTTTAAAGGTAAAGCGGGGCTACGACGGACCGGTTTAAAACGTAAAGTGGGACTACGACGGAACGGTTTAAAATGTAAAGCGGGACTACGACGGAACGGTTTAAAACGTAACGCGGGACTACGACGGAACGGTTTAAAACGTAAAGCGGGACTACGACGGAACGGTTTAAAACGTAAAGCGGGACTACGACGGAACGGTTTAAAACGTAAAGCGGGACTACGACGGAACGGTTTAAAACATAAAGCGGGCCTACGACGGAACGGTTTAAAATGTAAAGCGGGACTACGACGTAACGGTTTAAAACATAACTCGGGACTACGACGGAACGGTTTAAAACGTAAAGCGGGACTACGATGGAATGGTTTAAAACGTAAAGCGGGACTACGACGGAACGGTTTAAAACACAAAGCAGGACTACGAAGGAACGGTTTAAAACGTAAAGCGGGACTACGACGGAACGGTTTAAAACATAAAGCGGGCCTACGACGGAACGGTTTAAAATGTAAAGCGGGACTACGACGTAACGGTTTAAAACGTAACGCGGGACTACGACGGAACGGATTAAAACGTAACGTTGGACTACGACGAACGGTTTTAAAGGTAAAGCGGGGCTACGACGGACCGGTGTAAAACGGAAAGCGGGACTACTACAGAACGGTTTAAAACGTAAAGCAGGATTACGAAGGAACGGTTTAAAACGTAAAGCGGGACTACGACGGAACGGATTAAAACGTAACGTTGGACTACGACGGAATGGTTTAAAACGTAAAGTGGGACTACGACGGAACGGTTTAAAACGTAAAGCGGGACTACGACGGAACGGTTTAAAACGTAAAGCGGGACTACGACGGAACGGTTTAAAACGTAAAGCGGGACTACAACGGAACGGTTTTAAAGGTAAAGCGGGGCTACGACGGACCGGTTTAAAACGTAAAGCGGGACTACTACAGAACGGTGTAAAACGTAAAGCGGAACTACGACGGAACGGATTAAAACGTAACGTTGGACTACAACGGAACGGTTTATAACGTAAAGCGGGACTACTACGGAACGGTTTAAAACGTAAAGCGGGACTACGACGGAACGGTTTAAAACGTAAAGCGGGGCTACGACGGACTGGTTTAAAACGTAAAGCGGGACTACGACGGAATGGATTAAAACGTAACGTTGGACTACGACGGAACGGTTTAAAACGTAAAGCGGGACTACGACGGAACGGTTTAAAACGTAAAGCAGGACTACGAAGGAACGGTTTAAAACGTAAAGCGGGACTACGACGGAACGGATTAAAACGTAACGTTGGAATACGACGGAACGGTTTTAAAGGTAAAGCGGGGCTACGACGGACCGGTGTAAAACGGAAAGCGGGACTACTACAGAACGGTTTAAAACGTAAAGCAGGATTACGAAGAACGGTTTAAAACGTAAAGCGGGACTACGACGGAACGGTTTAAAACGTAAAGCGGGACTACCACGGAACGGTTTAAAACGTAAAGCGGGACTACGACGGAACGGTTTAAAACGTAAAGCGGGACTACGACGGAATGGTTTAAAACGTAACGCGGTACTATGGCGGAACGGTTTAAAACGTAACGCGGTAATACGAAGGAACGGTTTAAAACGTAAAGTGGGACTACGACGGAACGGTTTACAACATAAAGCGGGGCTACGACGGACTGGTTTAAAACGTAAAGCGGGACTACGACGGAACGGATTAAAACGTAACGTTGGACTACGACGGAACGGTTTAAAACGTAAAGCGGGACTACGACGGAACGGTTTAAAACGAAAAGCGGGACTACGACGGAACGGTTTAAAACATAAAGCGGGACTACGACGGAACGGTTTAAAACGTAAAGCGGGACTACGACGGAACGGTTTAAAACGTAAAGGGGGACTACGACGGAAGGGACTACGACGGAACGGTTTAAAACATAAAGCGGGCCTACGACGGAACGGTTTAAAATGTAAAGCGGGACTACGACGGAACGGTTTAAAACGTAAAGCGGGACTACGACGGAACGGTTTAAAACGTAAAGCGGGACTACGACGGAACGGTTTAAAACGTAAAGCGGGACTACGACGGAACGGTTTAAAACGTAAAGCGGGACTACGACGGAACGGTTTAAAACGTAAAGCGGGCCTACGACGGAACGGTTTAAAATGTAAAGCGGGACTACGACGTAACGGTTTAAAACATAACGCGGGACTACGACGTAACGGTTTAAAACGTAAAGCGGGACTACGATGGAACGGTTTAAAACGTAAAGCGGGACTACGACGGAACGGTTTAAAACACAAAGCAGGACTACGAAGGAACGGTTTAAAACGTAAAGCGGGACTACGACGGAACGGTTTTAAACATAAAGCGGGCCTACGACGGAACGGTTTAAAATGTAAAGCGGGACTACGACGTAACGGTTTAAAACGTAACGCGGGACTACGACGGAACGGATTAAAACGTAACGTTGGACTACGACGAACGGTTTTAAAGGTAAAGCGGGGCTACGACGGACCGGTGTAAAACGGAAAGCGGGACTACTACAGAACGGTTTAAAACGTAAAGCAGGATTACGAAGGAACGGTTTAAAACGTAAAGCGGGACTACGACGGAACGGATTAAAACGTAACGTTGGACTACGACGGAACGGTTTAAAACGTAAAGTGGGACTACGACGGAACGGTTTAAAACGTAAAGCGGGACTACGACGGAACGGTTTAAAACGTAAAGCGGGACTACGACGGAACGGTTTAAAACGTACAGCGGGACTACGACGGAACGGTTTAAAACGTAAAGCGGGACTACGACGGAACGGTTTAAAACGTAAAGCGGGACTACGACGGAATGGTTTAAAACGTAAAGCGGGACTACGACGGAACGGTTTAAAACATAAAGCGGGCCTACGACGGAACGGTTTAAAATGTAAAGCGGGACTACGACGGAACGGTTTAAAACGTAACGCGGGACTACGACGTAACGGTTTAAAACGTAAAGCGGGACTACGACGGAACAGTTTAAAACGTAAAGCGGGACTACGACGGAACGGTTTAAAACGTAAAGCGGGACTACGACGGAATGGTTTAAAACATAAAGCGGGCCTACGACTGAACGGTTTAAAATGTAAAGCGGGACTACGACGTAACGGTTTAAAACGTAACGCGGGACTACGACGTAACGGTTTAAAACGTAAAGCGGGACTACGACGGAACGGTTGAAAACGTAAAGCGGGACTACGATGGAACGGTTTAAAACGTAAAGCGGGACTACGATGGAACGGTTTAAAACGTAAAGCGGGACTGCGACGGAACGGTTTAAAACACAAAGCAGGACTACGAAGGAACGGTTTAAAACGTAAAGCGGGACTACGACGGAACGGATTAAAACGTAACGTTGGACTACGACGAACGGTTTTAAAGGTAAAGCGGGGCTACGACGGACCGGTGTAAAACGGAAAGCGGGACTACTACAGAACGGTTTAAAACGTAAAGCAGGATTACGAAGGAACGGTTTAAAACGTAAAGCGGGACTACGACGGAACGGATTAAAACGTAACGTTGGACTACGACGGAACGGTTTAAAACGTAAAGTGGGACTACTACGGAACGGTTTAAAACGTAAAGCGGGACTACGACGGAACGGTTTAAAACGTAAAGCGGGACTACGACGGAACGGGTTTAAAACATAAAGCGGGCCTACGACGGAACGGTTTAAAATGTAAAGCGGGACTACGACGTAACGGTTTAAAACGTAACGCGGGACTACGACGTAACGGTTTAAAACGTAAAGCGGGACTACGACGGAACGGTTTAAAACGTAAAGCGGGACTACGATGGAACGGTTTAAAACGTAAAGCGGGACTACGACGGAACGGTTTAAAACGCAAAGCAGGACTACGAAGGAACGGTTTAAAACGTAAAGCGGGACTACGACGGAACGGATTAAAACGTAACGTTGGACTACGACGAACGGTTTTAAAGGTAAAGCGGGGCTACGACGGACCGGTGTAAAACGGAAAGCGGGACTACTACAGAACGGTTTAAAACGTAAAGCAGGATTACGAAGGAACGGTTTAAAACGTAAAGCGGGACTACGACGGAACGGATTAAAACGTAACGTTGGACTACGACGGAACGGTTTAAAACGTAAAGTGGGACTACGACGGAACGGTTTAAAACGTAAAGCGGGACTACGACGGAACGGTTTAAAACGTAAAGCGGGCCTACGACGGAACGGTTTAAAATGTAAAGCGGGACTACGACGTAACGGTTTAAAACGTAACGCGGGACTACGACGGAACGGTTTAAAACGTAAAGCGGGACTACGACGGAACGGTTTAAAACGTAAAGCGGGACTACGACGGAACGGTTTAAAACGTAAAGCGGGACTACGACGGAATGGTTTAAAACGTAACGCGGTACTATGGCGGAACGGTTTAAAACGTAACGCGGTAATACGAAGGAACGGTTTAAAACGTAAAGTGGGACTACGACGGAACGGTTTACAACATAAAGCGGGGCTACGACGGACTGGTTTAAAACGTAAAGCGGGACTACGACGGAACGGATTAAAACGTAACGTTGGACTACGACGGAACGGTTTAAAACGTAAAGCGGGACTACGACGGAACGGTTTAAAACGTAAAGCGGGACTACGACGGAACGGTTTAAAACGTAAAGCGGGACTACGACGGAACGGTTTAAAACGTAAAGCGGGACTACGACGGAACGGTTTAAAACGTAAAGGGGGACTACGACGGAACGGTTTAAAACGTAAAGCGGGACTACGACGGAACGGTTTAAAACATAAAGCGGGCCTACGACGGAACGGTTTAAAACGTAAAGCGGGACTACGACGGAACGGTTTAAAACGTAAAGCGGGACTACGACGGAACGGTTTAAAACGTAAAGCGGGACTACGACGGAACGGTTTAAAACATAAAGCGGGCCTACGACGGAACGGTTTAAAATGTAAAGCGGGACTACGACGTAACGGTTTAAAACATAACGCGGGACTACGACGTAACGGTTTAAAACGTAAAGCGGGACTACGATGGAACGGTTTAAAACGTAAAGCGGGACTACGACGGAACGGTTTAAAACACAAAGCAGGACTACGAAGGAACGGTTTAAAACGTAAAGCGGGACTACGACGGAACGGTTTAAAACATAAAGCGGGCCTACGACGGAACGGTTTAAAATGTAAAGCGGGACTACGACGTAACGGTTTAAAACGTAACGCGGGACTACGACGGAACGGATTAAAACGTAACGTTGGACTACGACGAACGGTTTTAAAGGTAAAGCGGGGCTACGACGGACCGGTGTAAAACGGAAAGCGGGACTACTACAGAACGGTTTAAAACGTAAAGCAGGATTACGAAGGAACGGTTTAAAACGTAAAGCGGGACTACGACGGAACGGATTAAAACGTAACGTTGGACTACGACGGAACGGTTTAAAACGTAAAGTGGGACTACGACGGAACGGTTTAAAACGTAAAGCGGGACTACGACGGAACGGTTTAAAACGTAAAGCGGGACTACGACGGAACGGTTTAAAACATACAGCGGGACTACGACGGAACGGTTTAAAACGTAAAGCGGGACTACGACGGAACGGTTTAAAACGTAAAGCGGGACTACGACGGAATGGTTTAAAACGTAAAGCGGGACTACGACGGAACGGTTTAAAACATAAAGCGGGCCTACGACGGAACGGTTTAAAATGTAAAGCGGGACTACGACGGAACGGTTTAAAACGTAACGCGGGACTACGACGTAACGGTTTAAAACGTAAAGCGGGACTACGACGGAACAGTTTAAAACGTAAAGCGGGACTACGACGGAACGGTTTAAAACGTAAAGCGGGACTACGACGGAACGGTTTAAAACATAAAGCGGGCCTACGACTGAACGGTTTAAAATGTAAAGCGGGACTACGACGTAACGGTTTAAAACGTGACGCGGGACTACGACGTAACGGTTTAAAACGTAAAGCGGGACTACGACGGAACGGTTTAAAACGTAAAGCGGGACTACGATGGAACGGTTTAAAACGTAAAGCGGGACTGCGACGGAACGGTTTAAAACACAAAGCAGGACTACGAAGGAACGGTTTAAAACGTAAAGCGGGACTACGACGGAACGGATTAAAACGTAACGTTGGACTACGACGAACGGTTTTAAAGGTAAAGCGGGGCTACGACGGACCGGTGTAAAACGGAAAGCGGGACTACTACAGAACGGTTTAAAACGTAAAGCAGGATTACG
Organism: Telmatherina bonti; assembly: GCF_933228915.1. Taxonomy (NCBI): domain Eukaryota; kingdom Metazoa; phylum Chordata; class Actinopteri; order Atheriniformes; family Telmatherinidae; genus Telmatherina; species Telmatherina bonti. Next base: position 1,683,313 of record NC_136629.1, on the reverse strand, counting down.
AAGGAACGGTTTAAAACGTAAAGCGGGACTACGACGGAACGGATTAAAACGTAACGTTGGACTACGACGGAACGGTTTAAAACGTAAAGTGGGACTACGACGGAACGGTTTAAAACGTAAAGCGGGACTACGACGGAACGGTTTAAAACGTAAAGCGGGACTACGACGGAACGGGTTTAAGACATAAAGCGGGCCTACGACGGAACGGTTTAAAATGTAAAGCGGGACTACGACGTAACGGTTTAAAACGTAACGCGGGACTACGACGTAACGGTTTAAAACGTAAAGCGGGACTACGACGGAACGGTTTAAAACGCAAAGCGGGACTACGATGGAACGGTTTAAAACGTAAAGCGGGACTACGACGGAACGGTTTAAAACACAAAGCAGGACTACGAAGGAACGGTTTAAAACGTAAAGCGGGACTACGACGGAACGGATTAAAACGTAACGTTGGACTACGACGAACGGTTTTAAAGGTAAAGCGGGGCTACGACGGACCGGTGTAAAACGGAAAGCGGGACTACTACAGAACGGTTTAAAACGTAAAGCAGGATTACGAAGGAACGGTTTAAAACGTAAAGCGGGACTACGACGGAACGGATTAAAACGTAACGTTGGACTACGACGGAACGGTTTAAAACGTAAAGTGGGACTACGACGGAACGGTTTAAAACGTAAAGCGGGACTACGACGGAACGGTTTAAAACGTAAAGCGGGACTACGACGGAACGGTTTAAAATGTAAAGCGGGACTACGACGTAACGGTTTAAAACGTAACGCGGGACTACGACGTAACAGTTTAAAACGTAAAGCGGGACTACGACGGAACGGTTTAAAACGTAAAGCGGGACTACGACGGAACGGTTTAGAACGTAAAGCGGGACTACGACGGAACGGTTTAAAACGTAAAGCGGGACTACGACGGAACGGTTTAAAACGTAAAGCGGGACTACGACGGAATGGTTTAAAACGTAACGCGGTACTATGGCGGAACGGTTTAAAACGTAACGCGGTAATACGAAGGAACGGTTTAAAACGTAAAGTGGGACTACGACGGAACGGTTTACAACATAAAGCGGGGCTACGACGGACTGGTTTAAAACGTAAAGCGGGACTACGACGGAACGGATTAAAACGTAACGTTGGACTACGACGGAACGGTTTAAAACGTAAAGCGGGACTACGACGGAACGGTTTAAAACGTAAAGCGGGACTACGACGGAACGGTTTAAAACGTAAAGCGGGACTACGACGGAACGGTTTAAAACGTAAAGCGGGACTACGACGGAACGGTTTAAAACGTAAAGGGGGACTACGACGGAACGGTTTAAAACGTAAAGCGGGACTACGACGGAACGGTTTAAAACATAAAGCGGGCCTACGACGGAACGTTTAAAATGTAAAGCGGGACTACGACGGAACGGTTTAAAACGTAAAGCGGGACTACGACGGAACGGTTTAAAACGTAAAGCGGGACTACGACGGAACGGTTTAAAACGTAAAGCGGGACTACGACGGAACGGTTTAAAACGTAAAGCGGGACTACGACGGAACGGTTTAAAACATAAAGCGGGCCTACGACGGAACGGTTTAAAATGTAAAGCGGGACTACGACGTAACGGTTTAAAACATAACGCGGGACTACGACGTAACGGTTTAAAACGTAAAGCGGGACTACGATGGAACGGTTTAAAACGTAAAGCGGGACTACGACGGAACGGTTTAAAACACAAAGCAGGACTACGAAGGAACGGTTTAAAACGTAAAGCGGGACTACGACGGAACGGTTTAAAACATAAAGCGGGCCTACGACGGAACGGTTTAAAATGTAAAGCGGGACTACGACGTAACGGTTTAAAACGTAACGCGGGACTACGACGGAACGGATTAAAACGTAACGTTGGACTACGACGAACGGTTTTAAAGGTAAAGCGGGGCTACGACGGACCGGTGTAAAACGGAAAGCGGGACTACTACAGAACGGTTTAAAACGTAAAGCAGGATTACGAAGGAACGGTTTAAAACGTAAAGCGGGACTACGACGGAACGGATTAAAACGTAACGTTGGACTACGACGGAACGGTTTAAAACGTAAAGTGGGACTACGACGGAACGGTTTAAAACGTAAAGCGGGACTACGACGGAACGGTTTAAAACGTAAAGCGGGACTACGACGGAACGGTTTAAAACATACAGCGGGACTACGACGGAACGGTTTAAAACGTAAAGCGGGACTACGACGGAACGGTTTAAAACGTAAAGCGGGACTACGACGGAATGGTTTAAAACGTAAAGCGGGACTACGACGGAACGGTTTAAAACATAAAGCGGGCCTACGACGGAACGGTTTAAAATGTAAAGCGGGACTACGACGGAACGGTTTAAAACGTAACGCGGGACTACGATGTAACGGTTTAAAACGTAAAGCGGGACTACGACGGAACAGTTTAAAACGTAAAGCGGGACTACGACGGAACGGTTTAAAACGTAAAGCGGGACTACGACGGAACGGTTTAAAACATAAAGCGGGCCTACGACTGAACGGTTTAAAATGTAAAGCGGGACTACGACGTAACGGTTTAAAACGTAACGCGGGACTACGACGTAACGGTTTAAAACGTAAAGCGGGACTACGACGGAACGGTTTAAAACGTAAAGCGGGACTACGATGGAACGGTTTAAAACGTAAAGCGGGACTGCGACGGAACGGTTTAAAACACAAAGCAGGACTACGAAGGAACGGTTTAAAACGTAAAGCGGGACTACGACGGAACGGATTAAAACGTAACGTTGGACTACGACGAACGGTTTTAAAGGTAAAGCGGGGCTACGACGGACCGGTGTAAAACGGAAAGCGGGACTACTACAGAACGGTTTAAAACGTAAAGCAGGATTACGAAGGAACGGTTTAAAACGTAAAGCGGGACTACGACGGAACGGATTAAAACGTAACGTTGGACTACGACGGAACGGTTTAAAACGTAAAGTGGGACTACGACGGAACGGTTTAAAACGTAAAGCGGGACTACGACGGAACGGTTTAAAACGTAAAGCGGGACTACGACGGAACGGGTTTAAAACATAAAGCGGGCCTACGACGGAACGGTTTAAAATGTAAAGCGGGACTACGACGTAACGGTTTAAAACGTAACGCGGGACTACGACGTAACGGTTTAAAACGTAAAGCGGGACTACGACGGAACGGTTTAAAACGTAAAGCGGGACTACGATGGAACGGTTTAAAACGTAAAGCGGGACTACGACGGAACGGTTTAAAACACAAAGCAGGACTACGAAGGAACGGTTTAAAACGTAAAGCGGGACTACGACGGAACGGATTAAAACGTAACGTTGGACTACGACGAACGGTTTTAAAGGTAAAGCGGGGCTACGACGGACCGGTGTAAAACGGAAAGCGGGACTACTACAGAACGGTTTAAAACGTAAAGCAGGATTACGAAGGAACGGTTTAAAACGTAAAGCGGGACTACGACGGAACGGATTAAAACGTAACGTTGGACTACGACGGAACGGTTTAAAACGTAAAGTGGGACTACGACGGAACGGTTTAAAACGTAAAGCGGGCCTACGACGGAACGGTTTAAAATGTAAAGCGGGACTACGACGTAACGGTTTAAAACGTAACGCGGGACTACGACGTAACGGTTTAAAACGTAAAGCGGGACTACGACGGAACGGTTTAAAACGTAAAGCGGGACTACGACGGAACGGTTTAAAACGTAAAGCGGGACTACGACGGAACGGTTTAAAACATAAAGCAGGACTACGAAGGAACGGTTTAAAACGTAAAGCGGGACTACGACGGAACGGTTTAAAACGTAAAGCGGTACTACAACGGAACGGTTTTAAAGGTAAAGCGGGGCTACGACGGACTGGTTTAAAACGTAAAGCGGGACTACGACGGAATGGATTAAAACGTAACGTTGGACTACGACGGAACGGTTTAAAACGTAAAGCGGGACTACGACGGAACGGTTTAAAACGTAAAGCGGGACTACGACGGAATGGTTTAAAACGTAACGCGGTACTATGGCGGAACGGTTTAAAACGTAACGCGGTACTACGAAGGAACGGTTTAAAACGTAAAGTGGGACTTCGACGGAACGGTTTACAACATAAAGCGGGGCTAGGACGGACTGGTTTAAAACGTAAAGCGGGACTACGACGGAACGGATTAAAACGTAACGTTGGACTACGACGGAACGGTTTAAAACGTAAAGCGGGACTACGACGGAACGGTTTAAAACGTAAAGCGGGACTACGACGGAACGGTTTAAAACGTAAAGCGGGACTACGACGGAACGGTTTAAAACATAAAGCGGGCCTACGACGGAACGGTTTAAAATGTAAAGCGGGACTACGACGTAACGGTTTAAAACGTAACGCGGGACTACGACGTAACGGTTTAAAACGTAAAGCGGGACTACGACGGAACGGTTTAAAACGTAAAGTGGGACTACGATGGAACGGTTTAAAACGTAAAGCGGGACTACGACGGAACGGTTTAAAACACAAAGCAGGACTACGAAGGAACGGTTTGAAACGTAAAGCGGGACTACGACGGAACGGATTAAAACGTAACATTGAACTACGACGGAACGGTTTTAAAGGTAAAGCGGGGCTACGACGGACCGGTGTAAAACGTAAAGCGGTACTACAACGGAACGGTTTTAAAGGTAAAGCGGGGCTACGACGGACCGGTTTAAAACGTAAAGCGGGACTACTACAGAACGGTTTAATACGTAAAGCGGGACTACGACGGAACGGATTAAAACGTAACGTTGGACTACGACGGAACGGTTTAAAACGTAAAGCGGGACTACGACGGAACGGTTTAAAACGTAAAGCGGGACTACGACGGAACGGTTTAAAACGTAAAGCGGGACTACGACGGAACGGTTTAAAACGTAAAGCGGGACTACGACGGAACGGTTTAAAACATACAGCGGGACTACGACGGAACGGTTTAAAACGTAAAGCGGGACTACGACGGAACGGTTTGAAACGTAAAGCGGGACTACGACGGAACGGTTTAAAACATACAGCGGGACTACGATGGAACGGTTTAAAATGTAAAGCGGGACTACGACGGAACGGTTTAAAACGTAAAGCGGGACTACGACATAACGGTTTAAAACGTAACGCGGGACTACTACGGAACGGTTTAAAACGTAAAGCGGGACTACGACGGAACGGTTTAAAACGTAAAGCGGGACTACGACGGAACGGTTTAAAACGTAAAGCGGGACTACGACGGAACGGTTTAAAACGTAAAGCGGGACTACGAAGGAACGGTTTAAAACGTAAAGCGGGACTACGACGGAACGGTTTTAAAGGTAAAGTGAGGCTACGACGGACCAGTTTAAAACGTAAAGCGGGACTACTACAGAACGGTTTAAAACGTCAAGCAGGACTACTAAGTAACGGTTTAAAACGTAAAGCGGGACTACGACGGAACGGATTAAAATGTAACGTTGGACTACGACGGAACGGTTTTAAAGGTAAAGCGGGACTACTACAGAACGGTTTAAAACATAAAGCGGGACTACGACGGAACGGTTTAAAACGTAACGCGGGACTACGACGGAACGGTTTAAAACGTAACGCGGTACTATGACGGAACGGTTTAAAACGTAACGCGGTACTACGACGGAACGGTTTAAAACGTAAAGTGGGACTACGACGGAACGGTTTAAAACTTAAAGCGGGACTGCGACGGAACGGTTTAGAACGTAAAGCGGGACTACGACGGAACGGTTTAAAACATACAGCGGGACTACGACGGAACGGTTTAAAACGTAAAACGGGACTACGACGGACCGGTTTAAAACGTAAAGCGGTACTACGACGGAACGGTTTAAAACGTAAAGCGGTACTACGACGGAACGGTTTAAAAGATAAAGTGGGAATACGACGGACCGGTTTAAAACGTAAAGCGGGACTACGACGGAACGGTTTAAAACATACAGCGGGACTACGACAGAACGGTTTAGAACGTAAAGCGGGACTACGACGGAACGGTTTAAAACGTAAAGCGGGACTACGATGGAACGGTTTAAAACGTAAAGCGGGACTACGACGGAACGGTTTAAAACACAAAGCAGGACTACGAAGGAACGGTTTAAAACGTAACGCGGGACTACGACGGAACGGATTAAAACGTAACGTTGGACTACGACGAACGGTTTTAAAGGTAAAGCGGGGCTACGACGGACCGGTGTAAAACGGAAAGCGGGACTACTACAGAACGGTTTAAAACGTAAAGCAGGATTACGAAGGAACGGTTTAAAACGTAAAGCGGGACTACGACGGAACGGATTAAAACGTAATGTTGGACTACGACGGAACGGTTTAAAACGTAAAGTGGGACTACGACGGAACGGTTTAAAACGTAAAGCGGGACTACGACGGAACGGTTTAAAACGTAAAGCGGGCCTACGACGGAACGGTTTAAAATGTAAAGCGGGACTACGACGTAACGGTTTAAAACGTAACGCGGGACTACGACGTAACGGTTTAAAACGTAAAACGGGACTACGACGGAACGGTTTAAAACGTAAAGCGGGACTACGACGGAACGGTTTAAAACGTAAAGCGGGACTACGACGGAACGGTTTAAAACATAAAGCAGGACTACGAAGGAACGGTTTAAAACGTAAAGCGGGACTACGACGGAACGGTTTAAAACGTAAAGCGGTACTACAACGGAACGGTTTTAAAGGTAAAGCGGGGCTACGACGGACTGGTTTAAAACGTAAAGCGGGACTACGACGGAATGGATTAAAACGTAACGTTGGACTACGACGGAACGGTTTAAAACGTAAAGCGGGACTACGACGGAATGGTTTAAAACGTAAAGCGGGACTACGACGGAATGGTTTAAAACGTAACGCGGTACTATGGCGGAACGGTTTAAAACGTAACGCGGTACTACGAAGGAACGGTTTAAAACGTAAAGTGGGACTTCGACGGAACGGTTTACAACATAAAGCGGGGCTAGGACGGACTGGTTTAAAACGTAAAGCGGGACTACGACGGAACGGTTTAAAACGTAAAGCGGGACTACGACGGAACGGTTTAAAACGTAAAGCGGGACTACGACGGAACGGTTTAAAACATAAAGCGGGCCTACGACGGAACGGTTTAAAATGTAAAGCGGGACTACGACGTAACGGTTTAAAACGTAACGCGGGACTACGACGGAACGGTTTAAAACGTAAAGCGGGACTACGACGGAACGGTTTAAAACGTAAAGTGGGACTACGATGGAACGGTTTAAAACGTAAAGCGGGACTACGACGGAACGGTTTAAAACACAAAGCAGGACTACGAAGGAACGGTTTAAAACGTAAAGCGGGACTACGACGGAACGGATTAAAACGTAACATTGGACTACGACGGAACGGTTTTAAAGGTAAAGCGGGGCTACGACGGACAGGTGTAAAACGTAAAGCGGTACTACAACGGAACGGTTTTAAAGGTAAAGCGGGGCTACGACGGACCGGTTTAAAACGTAAAGCGGGACTACTACAGAACGGTTTAAAACGTAAAGCGGGACTACGACGGAACGGATTAAAACGTAACGTTGGACTACGACGGAACGGTTTAAAACGTAAAGCGGGACTACGACGGAACGGTTTAAAACGTAAAGCGGGACTACGACGGAACGGTTTAAAACGTAAAGCGGGACTACGACGGAACGGTTTAAAACGTAAAGCGGGACTACGACGGAACGGTTTAAAACGTACAGCGGGACTACGACGGAACGGTTTAAAACGTAAAGCGGGACTACGACGGAACGGTTTGAAACGTAAAGCGGGACTACGATGGAACGGTTTAAAACATACAGCGGGACTACGATGGAACGGTTTAAAATGTAAAGCGGGACTACGACGGAACGGTTTAAAACGTAAAGCGGGACTACGACATAACGGTTTAAAACGTAACGCGGGACTACGACGGAACGGTTTAAAACGTAAAGCGGGACTACGACGGAACGGTTTAAAACGTAAAGCGGGACTACGACGGAACGGTTTAAAACGTAAATCGGGACTACGACGGAACGGTTTAAAACGTAAAGCGGGACTACGAAGGAACGGTTTAAAACGTAAAGCGGGACTACGACGGAACGGTTTTAAAGGTAAAGTGAGGCTACGACGGACCAGTTTAAAACGTAAAGCGGGACTACTACAGAACGGTTTAAAACGTCAAGCAGGACTACTAAGGAACGGTTTAAAACGTAAAGCGGGACTACGACGGAACGGATTAAAATGTAACGTTGGACTACGACGGAACGGTTTTAAAGGTAAAGCGGGACTACTACAGAACGGTTTAAAACATAAAGCGGGACTACGACGGAACGGTTTAAAACGTAACGCGGGACTACGACGGAACGGTTTAAAACGTAACGCGGTACTATGACGGAACGGTTTAAAACGTAACGCGGTACTACGACGGAACGGTTTAAAACGTAAAGTGGGACTACGACGGAACGGTTTAAAACTTAAAGCGGGACTGCGACGGAACGGTTTAGAACGTAAAGCGGGACTACGACGGAACGGTTTAAAACATACAGCGGGACTACGACGGAACGGTTTAAAACGTAAAACGGGACTACGACGGACCGGTTTAAAACGTAAAGCGGGACTACGACGGAACGGTTTAAAACGTAAAGCGGTACTACGACGGAACGGTTTAAAAGATAAAGTGGGAATACGACGGACCGGTTTAAAACGTAAAGCGGGACTACGACGGAACGGTTTAAAACATACAGCGGGACTACGACAGAACGGTTTAGAACGTAAAGCGGGACTATTACGGAACGGTTTAAAACGTAAAGCGGGAGTACGAAGGAACGGTTTAAAACGTAAAGCGGGACTACGACGGAAAGGTTTAAAACGTAAAGCGGTACTACAACTGAACGGTTTTAAAGGTAAAGCGGGGCTACGACGGACCGGTTTAAAACGTAAAGCGGGACTACTACAGAACGGTGTAAAACGTAAAGCGGAACTACGACGGAACGGATTAAAACGTAACGTTGGACTACAACGGAATGGTTTAAAACGTAAAGCGGGACTACGACGGAACGGATTAAAACGTATCGTTGGAATACGACGGAACGGTTTTAAAGGTAAAGCGGGGCTACGACGGACCGGTGTAAAACGGAAAGCGGGACTACGACAGAACGGTTTAAAACGTAAAACAGGATTACGAAGGAACGGTTTAAAACGTAAAGCGGGACTACTACAGAACGGTGTAAAACGTAAAGCGGAACTACGACGGAACGGATTAAAACGTAACGTTGGACTACAACGGAATGGTTTAAAACGTAAAGCGGGACTACGACGGAACGGTTTAAAACGTAACGTTGGAATACGACGGAACGGTTTTAAAGGTAAAGCGGGGCTACGACGGAACGGTGTAAAACGGAAAGCGGGACTACGACAGAACGGTTTAAAACGTAAAGCAGGATTACGAAGGAACGGTTTAAAACGTAAAGCGGGACTACGACGGAACGGTTTAAAACGTAAAGCGGTACTACAACGGAACGGTTTTAAAGGTAAAGCGGGGCTACGACGGACTGGTTTAAAACGTAAAGCGGGACTACGACGGAATGGATTAAAACGTAACGTTGGACTACGACGGAACGGTTTAAAACGTAAAGCGGGACTACGACGGAACGGTTTAAAACGTAAAGCGGGACTACGACGGAACGGTTTAAAACGTAAAGCGGGACTACGACGGAACGGTTTAAAACGTAAAGCGGGACTACGACGGAACGGTTTAAAACGTAAAGGGGGACTACGACGGAATGGTTTAAAACGTAAAGCGGGACTACGACGCAACGGTTTAAAACATAAAGCGGGACTACGACGGAACGGTTTAAAATGTAAAGCGGGACTACGACGGAACGGTTTAAAACGTAACGCGGGACTACGACGGAACGGTTTAAAACGTAAAGCGGGACTACGACGGAACGGTTTAAAACGTAAAGCGGGACTACGACGGAACGGTTTAAAACATAAAGCGGGCCTACGACGGAACGGTTTAAAATGTAAAGCGGGACTACGACGTAACGGTTTAAAACATAACGCGGGACTACGACGTAACGGTTTAAAACGTAAAGCGGGACTACGATGGAACGGTTTAAAACGTAAAGCGGGACTACGACGGAACGGTTTAAAACACAAAGCAGGACTACGAAGGAACGGTTTAAAACGTAAAGCGGGACTATGACGGAACGGTTTAAAACATAAAGCGGGCCTACGACGGAACGGTTTAAAATGTAAAGCGGGACTACGACGTAACGGTTTAAAACGTAACGCGGGACTACGACGGAACGGATTAAAACGTAACGTTCGACTACGACGAACGGTTTTAAAGGTAAAGCGGGGCTACGACGGACCGGTGTAAAACGGAAAGCGGGACTACTACAGAACGGTTTAAAACGTAAAGCAGGATTACGAAGGAACGGTTTAAAACGTAAAGCGGTACTACGACGGAACGGATTAAAACGTAACGTTGGACTACGACGGAACGGTTTAAAACGTAAAGTGGGACTACGACGGAACGGTTTAAAACGTAAAGCGGGACAACGACGGAACAGTTTAAAACGTAAAGCGGGACTACGACGGAACGGTTTAAAACGTAAAGCGGGACTACGACGGAACGGTTTAAAACATAAAGCGGGCCTACGACTGAACGGTTTAAAATGTAAAGCGGGACTACGACGTAACGGTTTAAAACGTAACGCGGGACTACGACGTAACGGTTTAAAACGTAAAGCGGGACTACGACGGAACGGTTTAAAACGTAAAGCGGGACTACGATGGAACGGTTTAAAACGTAAAGCGGGACTACGACGGAACGGTTTAAAACACAAAGCAGGACTACGAAGGAACGGTTTAAAACGTAAAGCGGGACTACGACGGAACGGATTAAAACGTAACGTTGGACTACGACGAACGGTTTTAAAGGTAAAGCGGGGCTACGACGGACCGGTGTAAAACGGAAAGCGGGACTACTACAGAACGGTTTAAAACGTAAAGCAGGATTACGAAGGAACGGTTTAAAACGTAAAGCGGGACTACGACGGAACGGATTAAAACGTAAAGTGGGACTACGACGGAACGGTTTAAAACGTAAAGTGGGACTACGACGGAACGGTTTAAAACGTAAAGCGGGACTACGACGGAACGGTTTAAAACGTAAAGCGGGACTACGACGGAACGGTTTAAAACATAAAGCGGGCCTACGACGGAACGGTTTAAAATGTAAAGCGGGACTACGACGTAACGGTTTAAAACGTAACGCGGGACTACGACGTAACGGTTTAAAACGTAAAGCGGGACTACGACGGAACGGTTTAAAACGTAAAGCGGGACTACGATGGAACGGTTTAAAACGTAAAGCGGGACTACGACGGAACGGTTTAAAACACAAAGCAGGACTATGAAGGAACGGTTTAAAACGTAAAGCAGGACTACGACGGAACGGATTAAAACGTAACGTTGGACTACGACGAACGGTTTTAAAGGTAAAGCGGGGCTACGACGGACCGGTGTAAAACGGAAAGCGGGACTACTAATGAACGGTTTAAAACGTAAAGCAGGATTACGAAGGAACGGTTTAAAACGTAAAGCGGGACTACGACGGAACGGATTAAAACGTAAAGTGGGACTACGACGGAACGGTTTAAAACGTAAAGTGGGACTACGACGGAACGGTTTAAAACGTAAAGCGGGACTACGACGGAACGGTTTAAAACGTAAAGCGGGACTACGACGGAACGGTTTAAAACATAAAGCGGGCCTACGACGGAACGGTTTAAAATGTAAAGCGGGACTACGACGTAACGGTTTAAAACGTAACGCGGGACTACGACGTAACGGTTTAAAACGTAAAGCGGGACTACGACGGAACGGTTTAAAACGTAAAGCGGGACTACGATGGAACGGTTTAAAACGTAAAGCGGGACTACGACGGAACGGTTTAAAACACAAAGCAGGACTACGAAGGAACGGTTTAAAACGTAAAGCGGGACTACGACGGAACGGATTAAAACGTAAAGGGGGACTACGACGGAATGGTTTAAAACGTAAAGCGGGACTACGACGCAACGGTTTAAAACATAAAGCGGGACTACGACGGAACGGTTTAAAATGTAAAGCGGGACTACGACGGAACGGTTTAAAACGTAACGCGGGACTACGACGGAACGGTTTAAAACGTAAAGCGGGACTACGACGGAACGGTTTAAAACGTAAAGCGGGACTACGACGGAACGGTTTAAAACATAAAGCGGGCCTACGACGGAACGGTTTAAAATGTAAAGCGGGACTACGACGTAACGGTTTAAAACATAACGCGGGACTACGACGTAACGGTTTAAAACGTAAAGCGGGACTACGATGGAACGGTTTAAAACGTAAAGCGGGACTACGACGGAACGGTTTAAAACACAAAGCAGGACTACGAAGGAACGGTTTAAAACGTAAAGCGGGACTATGACGGAACGGTTTAAAACATAAAGCGGGCCTACGACGGAACGGTTTAAAATGTAAAGCGGGACTACGACGTAACGGTTTAAAACGTAACGCGGGACTACGACGGAACGGATTAAAACGTAACGTTCGACTACGACGAACGGTTTTAAAGGTAAAGCGGGGCTACGACGGACCGGTGTAAAACGGAAAGCGGGACTACTACAGAACGGTTTAAAACGTAAAGCAGGATTACGAAGGAACGGTTTAAAACGTAAAGCGGTACTACGACGGAACGGATTAAAACGTAACGTTGGACTACGACGGAACGGTTTAAAACGTAAAGTGGGACTACGACGGAACGGTTTAAAACGTAAAGCGGGACAACGACGGAACAGTTTAAAACGTAAAGCGGGACTACGACGGAACGGTTTAAAACGTAAAGCGGGACTACGACGGAACGGTTTAAAACATAAAGCGGGCCTACGACTGAACGGTTTAAAATGTAAAGCGGGACTACGACGTAACGGTTTAAAACGTAACGCGGGACTACGACGTAACGGTTTAAAACGTAAAGCGGGACTACGACGGAACGGTTTAAAACGTAAAGCGGGACTACGATGGAACGGTTTAAAACGTAAAGCGGGACTACGACGGAACGGTTTAAAACACAAAGCAGGACTACGAAGGAACGGTTTAAAACGTAAAGCGGGACTACGACGGAACGGATTAAAACGTAACGTTGGACTACGACGAACGGTTTTAAAGGTAAAGCGGGGCTACGACGGACCGGTGTAAAACGGAAAGCGGGACTACTACAGAACGGTTTAAAACGTAAAGCAGGATTACGAAGGAACGGTTTAAAACGTAAAGCGGGACTACGACGGAACGGATTAAAACGTAAAGTGGGACTACGACGGAACGGTTTAAAACGTAAAGTGGGACTACGACGGAACGGTTTAAAACGTAAAGCGGGACTACGACGGAACGGTTTAAAACGTAAAGCGGGACTACGACGGAACGGTTTAAAACATAAAGCGGGCCTACGACGGAACGGTTTAAAATGTAAAGCGGGACTACGACGTAACGGTTTAAAACGTAACGCGGGACTACGACGTAACGGTTTAAAACGTAAAGCGGGACTACGACGGAACGGTTTAAAACGTAAAGCGGGACTACGATGGAACGGTTTAAAACGTAAAGCGGGACTACGACGGAACGGTTTAAAACACAAAGCAGGACTATGAAGGAACGGTTTAAAACGTAAAGCAGGACTACGACGGAACGGATTAAAACGTAACGTTGGACTACGACGAACGGTTTTAAAGGTAAAGCGGGGCTACGACGGACCGGTGTAAAACGGAAAGCGGGACTACTAATGAACGGTTTAAAACGTAAAGCAGGATTACGAAGGAACGGTTTAAAACGTAAAGCGGGACTACGACGGAACGGATTAAAACGTAAAGTGGGACTACGACGGAACGGTTTAAAACGTAAAGTGGGACTACGACGGAACGGTTTAAAACGTAAAGCGGGACTACGACGGAACGGTTTAAAACGTAAAGCGGGACTACGACGGAACGGTTTAAAACATAAAGCGGGCCTACGACGGAACGGTTTAAAATGTAAAGCGGGACTACGACGTAACGGTTTAAAACGTAACGCGGGACTACGACGTAACGGTTTAAAACGTAAAGCGGGACTACGACGGAACGGTTTAAAACGTAAAGCGGGACTACGATGGAACGGTTTAAAACGTAAAGCGGGACTACGACGGAACGGTTTAAAACACAAAGCAGGACTACGAAGGAACGGTTTAAAACGTAAAGCGGGACTACGACGGAACGGATTAAAACGTAACGTTGGACTACGACGAACGGTTTTAAAGGTAAAGCGGGGCTACGACGGACCGGTGTAAAACGGAAAGCGGGACTACTACAGAACGGTTTAAAACGTAAAGCAGGCTTACGAAGGAACGGTTTAAAACGTAAAGCGGGACTACGACGGAACGGATTAAAACGTAACGTTGGACTACGACGGAACGGTTTAAAACGTAAAGTGGGACTACGACGGAACGGTTTAAAACGTAAAGCGGGACTACGACGGAACGGTTTAAAACGTAAAGCGGGCCTACGACGGAACGGTTTAAAATGTAAAGCGGGACTACGACGTAACGGTTTAAAACGTAACGCGGGACTACGACGTAACGGTTTAAAACGTAAAGCGGGACTACGACGGAACGGTTTAAAACGTAAAGCGGGACTACGACGGACTGGTTTAAAACGTAAAGCGGGACTACGACGGAACGGTTTAAAACATAAAGCAGGACTACGAAGGAACGGTTTAAAACGTAAAGCGGGACTACGACGGAACGGTTTAAAACGTAAAGCGGTACTACAACGGAACGGTTTTAAAGGTAAAGCGGGGCTACGACGGACTGGTTTAAAACGTAAAGCGGGACTACGACGGAATGGATTAAAACGTAACGTTGGACTACGACGGAACGGTTTAAAACGTAAAGCGGGACTACGACGGAACGGTTTAAAACGTAAAGCAGGACTACAAAGGAACGGTTTAAAACGTAAAGCGGGACTACGACGGAATGGATTAAAACGTAACGTTGGAATACGACGGAACGGTTTTAAAGGTAAAGCGGGGCTACGACGGACCGGTGTAAAACGGAAAGCGGGACTACTACAGAACGGTTTAAAACGTAAAGCAGGATTACGAAGGAACGGTTTAAAACGTAAAGCGGGACTAAGACGGAACGGTTTAAAACGTAAAGCGGGACTACGACGGAACGGTTTAAAACGTAAAGCGGGACTACGACGGAACGGTTTAAAACGTAAAGCGGGACTACGACGGAATGGTTTAAAACGTAACGCGGTACTGTGGCGGAACGGTTTAAAACGTAACGCGGTACTACGAAGGAACGGTTTAAAACGTAAAGTGGGACTACGACGGAACGGTTTACAACATAAAGCGGGGCTACGACGGACTGGTTTAAAACGTAAAGCGGGACTACGACGGAACGGATTAAAACGTAACGTTGGACTACGACGGTACGGTTTAAAACGTAAAGCGGGACTACAATTGAACGGTTTAAAACGTAAAGCGGGACTACGACGGAACGGTTTAAAACGTAAAGCGGGACTACTACGGAACGGTTTAAAACATAAAGCGGGCCTACGACGGAACGGTTTAAAATGTAAAGCGGGACTACGACGTAACGGTTTAAAACATAACGCGGGACTACGACGTAACGGTTTAAAACGTAAAGCGGGACTACGACGGAACGGTTTAAAACGTAAAGCGGGACTACGATGGAACGGTTTAAAACGTAAAGCGGGACTACGACGGAACGGTTTAAAACACAAAGCAGGACTACGAAGGAACGGTTTAAAACGTAAAGCGGGACTACGACGGAACGGATTAAAACGTAACGTTGGACTACGACGGAACGGTTTTAAAGGTAAAGCGGGGCTACGACGGACCGGTGTAAAACGTAAAGCGGTACTACAACGGAACGGTTTTAAAGGTAAAGCGGGGCTACGACGGACCGGTGTAAAACGTAAAGCGGTACTACAACGGAACGGTTTTAAAGGTAAAGCGGGGCTACGACGGACCGGTTTAAAACGTAAAGCGGGACTACTACAGAACGGTTTAAAACGTAAAGCGGGACTACGACGGAACGGATTAAAACGTAACGGTGGACTACGACGGAACGGTTTAAAACGTAAAGCGGGACTACGACGGAACGGTTTAAAACGTAAAGCGGGACTACGACGGAACGGTTTAAAACGTAAAGCGGGACTACGACGGAACGGTTTAAAACGTAAAGCGGGACTACGACGGAACGGTTTAAAACATACAGCGGGACTACGACGGAACGGTTTAAAACGTAAAGCGGGACTACGACGGAACGGTTTGAAACGTAAAGCGGGACTACGACGGAACGGTGTAAAACGTAAAGCGGAACTACGACGGAACGGATTAAAACGTAACGTTGGACTACAACGGAATGGTTTAAAACGTAAAGCGGGACTACGACGGAACGGATTAAAACGTAACGTTGGAATACGACGGAACGGTTTTAAAGGTAAAGCGGGGCTACGACGGACCGGTGTAAAACGGAAAGCGGGACTACGACAGAACGGTTTAAAACGTAAAGCAGGATTACGAAGGAACGGTTTAAAACGTAAAGCGGGACTACTACAGAACGGTGTAAAACGTAAAGCGGAACTACGACGGAACGGATTAAAACGTAACGTTGGACTACAACGGAATGGTTTAAAACGTAAAGCGGGACTACGACGGAACGGATTAAAACGTAACGTTGGAATACGACGGAACGGTTTTAAAGGTAAAGCGGGGCTACGACGGACCGGTGTAAAACGGAAAGCGGGACTACGACAGAACGGTTTAAAACGTAAAGCAGGATTACGAAGGAACGGTTTAAAACGTAAAGCGGGACTACGACGGAACGGTTTAAAACGTAAAGCGGTACTACAACGGAACGGTTTTAAAGGTAAAGCGGGGCTACGACGGACTGGTTTAAAACGTAAAGCGGGACTACGACGGAATGGATTAAAACGTAACGTTGGACTACGACGGAACGGTTTAAAACGTAAAGCGGGACTACGACGGAACGGTTTAAAACGTAAAGCAGGACTACGAAGGAACGGTTTAAAACGTAAAGCGGGACTACGACGGAACGGATTAAAACGTAACGTTGGAATACGACGGAACGGTTTTAAAGGTAAAGCGGGGCTACGACGGACCGGTGTAAAACGGAAAGTGGGACTACTACAGAACGGTTTAAAACGTAAAGCAGGATTACGAAGGAACGGTTTAAAACGTAAAGCGGGACTACGACGGAACGGTTTAAAACGTAAAGCGGGACTACGACGGAACGGTTTAAAACGTAAAGCGGGACTACGACGGAACGGTTTAAAACGTAAAGCGGGACTACGACGGAACGGTTTAAAACGTAAAGCGGGACTACGACGGAACGGTTTAAAACGTAAAGCGGGACTACGACGGAACGGTTTAAAACGTAAAGCGGGACTACGACGGAACGGTTTAAAACGTAAAGCGGGACTACGACGGAATGGTTTAAAACGTAAAGCGGGACTACGACGGAACGGTTTAAAACATAAAGCGGGCCTACGACGGAACGGTTTAAAATGTAAAGCGGGACTACGACGGAACGGTTTAAAACGTAACGCGGGACTACGACGGAACGGTTTAAAACGTAAAGCGGGACTACGACGGAACGGTTTAAAACGTAAAGCGGGACTACGACGGAACGGTTTAAAACATAAAGCGGGCCTACGACGGAACGGTTTAAAATGTAAAGCGGGACTACGACGTAACGGTTTAAAACATAACGCGGGACTACGACGTAACGGTTTAAAACGTAAAGCGGGACTACGATGGAACGGTTTAAAACGTAAAGCGGGACTACGACGGAACGGTTTAAAACACAAAGCAGGACTACGAAGGAACGGTTTAAAACGTAAAGCGGGACTATGACGGAACGGTTTAAAACATAAAGCGGGCCTACGACGGAACGGTTTAAAATGTAAAGCGGGACTACGACGTAACGGTTTAAAACGTAACGCGGGACTACGACGGAACGGATTAAAACGTAACGTTCGACTACGACGAACGGTTTTAAAGGTAAAGCGGGGCTACGACGGACCGGTGTAAAACGGAAAGCGGGACTACTACAGAACGGTTTAAAACGTAAAGCAGGATTACGAAGGAACGGTTTAAAACGGAAAGCGGGACTACTACAGAACGGTTTAAAACGTAAAGCAGGATTACGAAGGAACGGTTTAAAACGTAAAGCGGGACTACGACGGAACGGATTAAAACGTAACGTTGGACTACGACGGAACGGTTTAAAACGTAAAGTGGGACTACGACGGAACGGTTTAAAACACAAAGCAGGACTACGAAGGAACGGTTTAAAACGTAAAGCGGGACTACGACGGAACGGATTAAAACGTAACGTTGGAATACGACGGAACGGTTTTAAAGGTAAAGCGGGGCTACGACGGACCGGTGTAAAACGGAAAGTGGGACTACTACAGAACGGTTTAAAACGTAAAGCAGGATTACGAAGGAACGGTTTAAAACGTAAAGCGGGACTACGACGGAACGGTTTAAAACGTAAAGCGGGACTACGACGGAACGGTTTAAAACGTAAAGCGGGACTACGACGGAACGGTTTAAAACGTAAAGCGGGACTACGACGGAACGGTTTAAAACGTAAAGCGGGACTACGAAGGAACGGTTTAAAACGTAAAGCGGGACTACGACGGAACGGTTTAAAACGTAAAGCGGGACTACGACGGAACGGTTTAAAACGTAAAGGGGGACTACGACGGAATGGTTTAAAACGTAAAGCGGGACTACGACGGAACGGTTTAAAACATAAAGCGGGCCTACGACGGAACGGTTTAAAATGTAAAGCGGGACTACGACGGAACGGTTTAAAACGTAACGCGGGACTACGACGGAACGGTTTAAAACGTAAAGCGGGACTACGACGGAACGGTTTAAAACGTAAAGCGGGACTACGACGGAACGGTTTAAAACATAAAGCGGGCCTACGACGGAACGGTTTAAAATGTAAAGCGGGACTACGACGTAACGGTTTAAAACATAACGCGGGACTACGACGTAACGGTTTAAAACGTAAAGCGGGACTACGATGGAACGGTTTAAAACGTAAAGCGGGACTACGACGGAACGGTTTAAAACACAAAGCAGGACTACGAAGGAACGGTTTAAAACGTAAAGCGGGACTATGACGGAACGGTTTAAAACATAAAGCGGGCCTACGACGGAACGGTTTAAAATGTAAAGCGGGACTACGACGTAACGGTTTAAAACGTAACGCGGGACTACGACGGAACGGATTAAAACGTAACGTTCGACTACGACGAACGGTTTTAAAGGTAAAGCGGGGCTACGACGGACCGGTGTAAAACGGAAAGCGGGACTACTACAGAACGGTTTAAAACGTAAAGCAGGATTACGAAGGAACGGTTTAAAACGTAAAGCGGGACTACGACGGAACGGATTAAAACGTAACGTTGGACTACGACGGAACGGTTTAAAACGTAAAGTGGGACTACGACGGAACGGTTTAAAATGTAAAGCGGGACTACGACGGAACGGTTTAAAACGTAAAGCGGGACTACGACGGAACGGTTTAAAACATACAGCGGGACTACGACGGAACGGTTTAAAACGTAAAGCGGGACTACGACGGAACGGTTTAAAACGTAAAGCGGGACTACGACGGAATGGTTTAAAACGTAAAGCGGGACTACGACGGAACGGTTTAAAATGTAAAGCGGGACTACGACGGAACGGTTTAAAACGTAACGCGGGACTACGACGTAACGGTTTAAAACGTAAAGCGGGACAACGACGGAACAGTTTAAAACGTAAAGCGGGACTACGACGGAACGGTTTAAAACGTAAAGCGGGACTACGACGGAACGGTTTAAAACATAAAGCGGGCCTACGACTGAACGGTTTAAAATGTAAAGCGGGACTACGACGTAACGGTTTAAAACGTAACGCGGGACTACGACGTAACGGTTTAAAACGTAAAGCGGGACTACGACGGAACGGTTTAAAACGTAAAGCGGGACTACGATTGAACGGTTTAAAACGTAAAGCGGGACTATGACGGAACGGTTTAAAACACAAAGCAGGACTACGAAGGAACGGTTTAAAACGTAAAGCGGGACTACGACGGAACGGATTAAAACGTAACGTTGGACTACGACGAACGGTTTTAAAGGTAAAGCGGGGCTACGACGGACCGGTGTAAAACGGAAAGCGGGACTACTACAGAACGGTTTAAAACGTAAAGCAGGACTACGAAGGAACGGTTTAAAACGTAAAGCGGGACTACGACGGAACGGATTAAAACGTAAAGTGGGACTACGACGGAACGGTTTAAAACGTAAAGTGGGACTACGACGGAACGGTTTAAAACGTAAAGCGGGACTACGACGGAACGGTTTAAAACGTAAAGCGGGACTACGACGGAACGGTTTAAAACATAAAGCGGGCCTACGACGGAACGGTTTAAAATGTAAAGCGGGACTACGACGTAACGGTTTAAAACGTAACGCGGGACTACGACGTAACGGTTTAAAACGTAAAGCGGGACTACGACGGAACGGTTTAAAACGTAAAGCGGGACTACGATGGAACGGTTTAAAACGTAAAGCGGGACTACGACGGAACGGTTTAAAACACAAAGCAGGACTACGAAGGAACGGTTTAAAACGTAAAGCGGGACTACGACGGAACGGATTAAAACGTAACGTTGGACTACGACGAACGGTTTTAAAGGTAAAGCGGGGCTACGACGGACCGGTGTAAAACGGAAAGCGGGACTACTACAGAACGGTTTAAAACGTAAAGCAGGCTTACGAAGGAACGGTTTAAAACGTAAAGCGGGACTACGACGGAACGGATTAAAACGTAACGTTGGACTACGACGGAACGGTTTAAAACGTAAAGTGGGACTACGACGGAACGGTTTAAAACGTAAAGCGGGACTACGACGGAACGGTTTAAAACGTAACGCGGGACTACGACGTAACGGTTTAAAACGTAAAGCGGGACTACGACGGAACGGTTTAAAACGTAAAGCGGGACTACGACGGACTGGTTTAAAACGTAAAGCGGGACTACGACGGAACGGTTTAAAACATAAAGCAGGACTACGAAGGAACGGTTTAAAACGTAAAGCGGGACTACGACGGAACGGTTTAAAACGTAAAGCGGTACTACAACGGAACGGTTTTAAAGGTAAAGCGGGGCTACGACGGACTGGTTTAAAACGTAAAGCGGGACTACGACGGAATGGATTAAAACGTAACGTTGGACTACGACGGAACGGTTTAAAACGTAAAGCGGGACTACGACGGAACGGTTTAAAACGTAAAGCAGGACTACAAAGGAACGGTTTAAAACGTAAAGCGGGACTACGACGGAACGGATTAAAACGTAACGTTGGAATACGACGGAACGGTTTTAAAGGTAAAGCGGGGCTACGACGGACCGGTGTAAAACGGAAAGCGGGACTACTACAGAACGGTTTAAAACGTAAAGCAGGATTACGAAGGAACGGTTTAAAACGTAAAGCGGGACTAAGACGGAACGGTTTAAAACGTAAAGTGGGACTACGACGGAACGGTTTAAAACGTAACGCGGGACTACGACGGAACGGTTTAAAACGTAAAGCGGGACTACGACGGAACGGTTTAAAACGTAAAGCGGGACTACGACGGAACGGTTTAAAACGTAAAGCGGGACTACGACGGAATGGTTTAAAACGTAACGCGGTACTATGGCGGAACGGTTTAAAACGTAACGCGGTACTACGAAGGAACGGTTTAAAACGTAAAGTGGGACTACGACGGAACGGTTTACAACATAAAGCGGGGCTACGACGGACTGGTTTAAAACGTAAAGCGGGACTACGACGGAACGGATTAAAACGTAACGTTGGACTACGACGGAACGGTTTAAAACGTAAAGCGGGACTACGATTGAACGGTTTAAAACGTAAAGCGGGACTACGACGGAACGGTTTAAAACGTAAAGCGGGACTACGACGGAACGGTTTAAAACATAAAGCGGGCCTACGACGGAACGGTTTAAAATGTAAAGCGGGACTACGACGTAACGGTTTAAAACATAACGCGGGACTACGACGTAACGGTTTAAAACGTAAAGCGGGACTACGACAGAACGGTTTAAAACGTAAAGCGGGACTACGATGGAACGGTTTAAAACGTAAAGCGGGACTACGACGGAACGGTTTAAAACACAAAGCAGGACTACGAAGGAACGGTTTAAAACGTAAAGCGGGACTACGACGGAACGGATTAAAACGTAACGTTGGACTACGACGGAACGGTTTTAAAGGTAAAGCGGGGCTACGACGGACCGGTGTAAAACGTAAAGCGGTACTACAACGGAACGGTTTTAAAGGTAAAGCGGGGCTACGACGGACCGGTTTAAAACGTAAAGCGGGACTACTACAGAACGGTTTAAAACGTAAAGCGGGACTACGACGGAACGGATTAAAACGTAACGTTGGACTACGACGGAATGGTTTAAAACGTAAAGCGGGACTACGACGGAACGGTTTAAAACGTAAAGCGGGACTACGACGGAACGGTTTAAAACGTAAAGCGGGACTACGACGGAACGGTTTAAAACGTAAAGCGGGACTACGACGTAACGGTTTAAAACATAACGCGGGACTACGACGTAACGGTTTAAAACGTAAAGCGGGCCTACGACTGAACGGTTTAAAATGTAAAGCGGGACTACGACGTAACGGTTTAAAACGTAACGCGGGACTACGACGTAACGGTTTAAAACGTAAAGCGGGACTACGACGGAACGGTTTAAAACGTAAAGCGGGACTACGATTGAACGGTTTAAAACGTAAAGCGGGACTATGACGGAACGGTTTAAAACACAAAGCAGGACTACGAAGGAACGGTTTAAAACGTAAAGCGGGACTACGACGGAACGGATTAAAACGTAACGTTGGACTACGACGAACGGTTTTAAAGGTAAAGCGGGGCTACGACGGACCGGTGTAAAACGGAAAGCGGGACTACTACAGAACGGTTTAAAACGTAAAGCAGGATTACGAAGGAACGGTTTAAAACGTAAAGCGGGACTACGACGGAACGGATTAAAACGTAAAGTGGGACTACGACGGAACGGTTTAAAACGTAAAGTGGGACTACGACGGAACGGTTTAAAACGTAAAGCGGGACTACGACGGAACGGTTTAAAACGTAAAGCGGGACTACGACGGAACGGTTTAAAACATAAAGCGGGCCTACGACGGAACGGTTTAAAATGTAAAGCGGGACTACGACGTAACGGTTTAAAACGTAACGCGGGACTACGACGTAACGGTTTAAAACGTAAAGCGGGACTACGACGGAACGGTTTAAAACGTAAAGCGGGACTACGATGGAACGGTTTAAAACGTAAAGCGGGACTACGACGGAACGGTTTAAAACACAAAGCAGGACTACGAAGGAACGGTTTAAAACGTAAAGCGGGACTACGACGGAACGGATTAAAACGTAACGTTGGACTACGACGAACGGTTTTAAAGGTAAAGCGGGGCTACGACGGACCGGTGTAAAACGGAAAGCGGGACTACTACAGAACGGTTTAAAACGTAAAGCAGGCTTACGAAGGAACGGTTTAAAACGTAAAGCGGGACTACGACGGAACGGATTAAAACGTAACGTTGGACTACGACGGAACGGTTTAAAACGTAAAGTGGGACTACGACGGAACGGTTTAAAACGTAAAGCGGGACTACGACGGAACGGTTTAAAACGTAACGCGGGACTACGACGTAACGGTTTAAAACGTAAAGCGGGACTACGACGGAACGGTTTAAAACGTAAAGCGGGACTACGACGGACTGGTTTAAAACGTAAAGCGGGACTACGACGGAACGGTTTAAAACATAAAGCAGGACTACGAAGGAACGGTTTAAAACGTAAAGCGGGACTACGACGGAACGGTTTAAAACGTAAAGCGGTACTACAACGGAACGGTTTTAAAGGTAAAGCGGGGCTACGACGGACTGGTTTAAAACGTAAAGCGGGACTACGACGGAATGGATTAAAACGTAACGTTGGACTACGACGGAACGGTTTAAAACGTAAAGCGGGACTACGACGGAACGGTTTAAAACGTAAAGCAGGACTACAAAGGAACGGTTTAAAACGTAAAGCGGGACTACGACGGAACGGATTAAAACGTAACGTTGGAATACGACGGAACGGTTTTAAAGGTAAAGCGGGGCTACGACGGACCGGTGTAAAACGGAAAGCGGGACTACTACAGAACGGTTTAAAACGTAAAGCAGGATTACGAAGGAACGGTTTAAAACGTAAAGCGGGACTAAGACGGAACGGTTTAAAACGTAAAGTGGGACTACGACGGAACGGTTTAAAACGTAACGCGGGACTACGACGGAACGGTTTAAAACGTAAAGCGGGACTACGACGGAACGGTTTAAAACGTAAAGCGGGACTACGACGGAACGGTTTAAAACGTAAAGCGGGACTACGACGGAATGGTTTAAAACGTAACGCGGTACTATGGCGGAACGGTTTAAAACGTAACGCGGTACTACGAAGGAACGGTTTAAAACGTAAAGTGGGACTACGACGGAACGGTTTACAACATAAAGCGGGGCTACGACGGACTGGTTTAAAACGTAAAGCGGGACTACGACGGAACGGATTAAAACGTAACGTTGGACTACGACGGAACGGTTTAAAACGTAAAGCGGGACTACGATTGAACGGTTTAAAACGTAAAGCGGGACTACGACGGAACGGTTTAAAACGTAAAGCGGGACTACGACGGAACGGTTTAAAACATAAAGCGGGCCTACGACGGAACGGTTTAAAATGTAAAGCGGGACTACGACGTAACGGTTTAAAACATAACGCGGGACTACGACGTAACGGTTTAAAACGTAAAGCGGGACTACGACAGAACGGTTTAAAACGTAAAGCGGGACTACGATGGAACGGTTTAAAACGTAAAGCGGGACTACGACGGAACGGTTTAAAACACAAAGCAGGACTACGAAGGAACGGTTTAAAACGTAAAGCGGGACTACGACGGAACGGATTAAAACGTAACGTTGGACTACGACGGAACGGTTTTAAAGGTAAAGCGGGGCTACGACGGACCGGTGTAAAACGTAAAGCGGTACTACAACGGAACGGTTTTAAAGGTAAAGCGGGGCTACGACGGACCGGTTTAAAACGTAAAGCGGGACTACTACAGAACGGTTTAAAACGTAAAGCGGAACTACGACGGAACGGATTAAAACGTAACGTTGGACTACGACGGAATGGTTTAAAACGTAAAGCGGGACTACGACGGAACGGTTTAAAACGTAAAGCGGGACTACGACGGAACGGTTTAAAACGTAAAGCGGGACTACGACGGAACGGTTTAAAACGTAAAGCGGGACTACGACGGAACGGTTTAAAACATACAGCGGGACTACGACGGAACGGTATAAAACGTAAAGCGGGACTACGACGGAACGGTTTGAAACGTAAAGCGGGACTACGACGGAACGGTTTAAAACATATAGCGGGACTACGATGGAACGGTTTAAAATGTAAAGCGGGACTACGACGGAACGGTTTAAAACGTAAAGCGGGACTACGACATAACGGTTTAAAACGTAACGCGGGACTACGACGGAACGGTTTAAAACGTAAAGCGGGACTACGACGGAACGGTTTAAAACGTAAAGCGGGACTACGACGGAACGGTTTAAAACGTAAAGCGGGACTACGACGTAACGGTTTAAAACGTAAAGCGGGACTACGACGGAACGGTTTAAAACGTAAAGCGGGACTACGACGGAACGGTTTTAAAGGTAAAGTGAGGCTACGACGGACCAGTTTAGAACGTAAAGCGGGACTACTACAGAACGGTTTAAAACGTCAAGCAGGACTACTAAGGAACGGTTTAAAACGTAAAGCGGGACTACGACGGAACGGATTAAAATGTAACGTTGGACTACGACGGAACGGTTTTAAAGGTAAAGCGGGACTACTACAGAACGGTTTAAAACATAAAGCGGGACTACGACGGAACGGTTTAAAACGTAACGCGGGACTACGACGGAACGGTTTAAAACGTAACGCGGTACTATGACGGAACGGTTTAAAACGTAACGCGGTACTACGACGGAACGGCTTAAAACGTAAAGTGGGACTACGACGGAACGGTTTAAAACTTAAAGCGGGACTGCGACGGAACGGTTTAGAACGTAAAGCGGGACTACGACGGAACGGTTTAAAACATACAGCGGGACTACGACGGAACGGTTTAAAACGTAAAACGGTACTACGACGGACCGGTTTAAAACGTAAAGCGGGACTACGACGGAACGGTTTAAAACGTAAAGCGGTACTACGACGGAACGGTTTAAAAGATAAAGTGGGAATACGACGGACCGGTTTAAAACGTAAAGCGGGACTACGACGGAACGGTTTAAAACATACAGCGGGACTACGACAGAACGGTTTAAAACGTAAAGCGGGACTATTACGGAACGGTTTAAAACGTAAAGCGGGAGTACGAAGGAACGGTTTAAAACGTAAAGCGGGACTACGACGGAAAGGTTTAAAACGTAAAGTGGTACTACAACGGAACGGTTTTAAAGGTAAAGCGGGGCTACGACGGACCGGTTTAAAACGTAAAGCGGGACTACTACAGAACGGTGTAAAACGTAAAGCGGGACTATGGCGGAACGGTTTAAAACGTAACGCGGTACTACGAAGGAACGGTTTAAAACGTAAAGTGGGACTACGACGGAACGGTTTACAACATAAAGCGGGGCTACGACGGACTGGTTTAAAACGTAAAGCGGGACTACGACGGAACGGATTAAAACGTAACGTTGGACTACGACTGAACGGTTTAAAACGTAAAGCGGGACTACGATTGAACGGTTTAAAACGTAAAGCGGGACTACGAATGAACGGTTTAAAACGTAAAGCGGGACTACGACGGAACGGTTTAAAACATAAAGCGGGCCTACGACGGAACGGTTTAAAATGTAAAGCGGGACTACGACGTAACGGTTTAAAACATAACGCGGGACTACGACGTAACGGTTTAAAACGTAAAGCGGGACTACGACGGAACGGTTTAAAACGTAAAGCGGGACTACGACGGAACGGTTTAAAACGTAAAGCGGGACTACGACGGAACGGTTTAAAACGTAAAGCGGGACTACGACGGAACGGTTTAAAACGTAAAGCGGGACTATTACGGAACGGTTTAAAACGTAAAGCGGGCGTACGAAGGAACGGTTTAAAACGTAAAGCGGGACTACGACGGAAAGGTTTAAAACGTAAAGCGGTACTACAACGGAACGGTTTTAAAGGTAAAGCGGGGCTACGACGGACCGGTTTAAAACGTAAAGCGGGACTACTACAGAACGGTTTAAAACGTAAAGCGGGACTACGACGGAACGGATTAAAACGTAACGTTGGACTACGACGGAACGGTTTAAAACGTAAAGCGGGACTACGACGGAACGGTTTAAAACGTAAAGCGGGACTACGACGGAACGGTTTAAAACGTAAAGCGGGACTACGACGGAACGGTTTAAAACGTAAAGCGGGACTACAACGGAACGGTTTAAAACGTAAAGCGGGACTACAACGGAACGGTTTAAAATGTAAAGCGGGAGTACGAAGGAACGGTTTAAAACGTAAAGCGGGACTACGACGGAAAGGTTTAAAACGTAAAGCGGTACTACAACGGAACGGTTTTAAAGGTAAAGCGGGGCTACGACGGACCGGTTTAAAACGTAAAGCGGGACTACTACAGAACGGTGTAAAACGTAAAGCGGAACTACGACGGAACGGATTAAAACGTAACGTTGGACTACAACGGAACGGTTTATAACGTAAAGCGGGACTACAACGGAACGGTTTAAAACGTAAAGCGGGACTACAACGGAACGGTTTAAAACGTAAAGCGGGACTACGACGGAACGGTTTAAAACGTAAAGCGGGACTACGACGGAACGGTTTTAAAGGTAAAGTGGGGCTACGAAGGAACGGTTTAAAACGTAAAGCGGGACTACGACGGAACGGATTAAAATGTAACGTTGGACTACGACGGAACGGTTTTAAAGGTAAAGCGGGACTACTACAGAACGGTTTAAAACATAAAGCGGGACTACGACGGAACGGTTTAAAACGTAAAGCGGGACTACGACGGAACGGTTTAAAACGTAAAGCGGGACTACGACGGAACGGTTTAAAACGTAAAGCGGGACTACGACGGAACGGTTTAAAACGTAAAGCGGGACTACGATGGAACGGTTTAAAACGTAAAGCGGGACTACGACGGAACGGTTTAAAACACAAAGCAGGACTACGAAGGAACGGTTTAAAACGTAAAGCGGGACTATTACGGAACGGTTTAAAATGTAAAGCGGGAGTACGAAGGAACGGTTTAAAACGTAAAGCGGGACTACGACGGAAAGGTTTAAAACGTAAAGCGGTACTACAACGGAACGGTTTTAAAGGTAAAGCGGGGCTACGACGGACCGGTTTAAAACGTAAAGCGGGACTACTACAGAACGGTGTAAAACGTAAAGCGGAACTACGACGGAACGGATTAAAACGTAACGTTGGACTACAACGGAACGGTTTATAACGTAAAGCGGGACTACGACGGAACGGTTTAAAACGTAAAGCGGGACTACGATGGAACGGTTTAAAACGTAAAGCGGGACTACGACGGAACGGTTTAAAACACAAAGCGGGACTACGACGGAACGGTTTAAAACATACAGCGGGACTACGACGGAACGGTTTAAAATGTAAAGCGTGACTACGACGGAACGGTTTGAAACGTAAAGCGGGACTACGACGGAACGGTTTAAAACATACAGCGGGACTACGACGGAACGGTTTAAAACATACAGCGGGACTACGACAGAACGGTTTAAAACGTAAAGCGGGACTATTACGGAACGGTTTAAAACGTAAAGCGGGCGTACGAAGGAACGGTTTAAAACGTAAAGCGGGACTACGACGGAAAGGTTTAAAACGTAAAGCGGTACTACAACGGAACGGTTTTAAAGGTAAAGCGGGGCTACGACGGACCGGTTTAAAACGTAAAGCGGGACTACTACAGAACGGTTTAAAACGTAAAGCGGGACTACGACGGAACGGATTAAAACGTAACGTTGGACTACAACGGAACGGTTTAAAACGTAAAGCGGGACTACGACGGAACGGTTTAAAACGTAAAGCGGGACTACGACGGAACGGTTTAAAACGTAAAGCGGGACTACGACGGAACGGTTTAAAACGTAAAGCGGGACTACGACGGAACGGTTTAAAACGTAAAGCGGGACTACGACGGAACGGTTTAAAACGTAAAGCGGGACTACGACGGAACGGTTTAGAACGTAAAGCGGGACTACGACGGAACGGTTTAAAACATACAGCGGGACTACGACGGAACGGTTTAAAACGTAAAACGGGACTACGACGGACCGGTTTAAAACGTAAAGCGGGACTACGACGGAACGGTTTAAAACGTAAAGCGGTACTACGACGGAACTGTTTAAAAGATAAAGTGGGAATACGACGGACCGGTTTAAAACGTAAAGCGGGACTACGATGGAACGGTTTAAAACATACAGCGGGACTACGACAGAACGGTTTAAAACATAAAGCGGGACTATTACGGAACGGTTTAAAATGTAAAGCGGGAGTACGAAGGAACGGTTTAAAACGTAAAGCGGGACTACGACGGAAAGGTTTAAAACGTAAAGCGGTACTACAACGGAACGGTTTTAAAGGTAAAGCGGGGCTACGACGGACCGGTTTAAAACGTAAAGCGGGACTACTACAGAACGGTGTAAAACGTAAAGCGGAACTACGACGGAACGGATTAAAACGTAACGTTGGACTACAACGGAACGGTTTATAACGTAAAGCGGGACTACGACGGAACGGTTTAAAACGTAAAGCGGGACTACGACGGAACGGTTTAAAACGTAAAGCGGGACTACGACGGAACGGTTTAAAACGTAAAGCGGGACTACGACGGAACGGTTTAAAACATACAGCGGGACTACGACGGAACGGTTTAAAATGTAAAGCGTGACTACGACGGAACGGTTTGAAACGTAAAGCGGGACTACGACGGAACGGTTTAAAACATACAGCGGGACTACGACGGAACGGTTTAAAACGTAAAGCGGGACTACGATGGAACGGTTTAAAACGTAAAGCGGGACTATTACGGAACGGTTTAAAACGTAATGCGGGCGTACGAAGGAACGGTTTAAAACGTAAAGCGGGACTACGACGGAAAGGTTTAAAACGTAAAGCGGTACTACAACGGAACGGTTTTAAAGGTAAAGCGGGGCTACGACGGACCGGTTTAAAACGTAAAGCGGGACTACTACAGAACGGTTTAAAACGTAAAGCGGGACTACGACGGAACGGATTAAAACGTAACGTTGGACTACGACGGAACGGTTTAAAACGTAAAGCGGGACTACGACGGAACGGTTTAAAACGTAAAGCGGGACTACGACGGAACGGTTTAAAACGTAAAGCGGGACTACGACGGAACGGTTTAAAACGTAAAGCGGGACTACGACGGAACAGTTTAAAACATACAGCGGGACTACGACGGAACGGTTTAAAACGTAAAGCGGGACTACGACGGAACGGTTTGAAACGTAAAGCGGGACTACGACGGAACGGTTTAAAACATACAGCGGGACTACGATGGAACGGTTTGAAATGTAAAGCGGGACTACGACGGAACGGTTTAAAACGTAAAGCGGGACTACGACGTAACGGTTTAAAACGTAACGCGGGACTACGACGGAACGGTTTAAAACGTAAAGCGGGACTACGACGGAACGGTTTAAAACGTAAAGCGGTACTACAACGGAACGGTTTTAAAGGTAAAGCGGGGCTACGACGGACCGGTTTAAAACGTAAAGCGGGACTACTACAGAACGGTGTAAAACGTAAAGCGGAACTACGACGGAACGGATTAAAACGTAACGTTGGACTACAACGGAACGGTTTATAACGTAAAGCGGGACTACGACGGAACGGTTTAAAACGTAAAGCGGGACTACGACGGAACGGATTAAAACGTAACGTTGGACTTTGACGGAACGGTTTAAAACGTAAAGCGGGACTACGACGGAACGGTTTAAAACGTAAAGCGGGACTACGACGGAACGGTTTAAAACGTAAAGCGGTACTACAACGGAACGGTTTTAAAGGTAAAGCGGGGCTACGACGGACCGGTTTAAAACGTAAAGCGGGACTACTACAGAACGGTGTAAAACGTAAAGCGGAACTACGACGGAACGGATTAAAACGTAACGTTGGACTACAACGGAACGGTTTATAACGTAAAGCGGGACTACGACGGAACGGTTTAAAACGTAAAGCGGGACTACGACGGAACGGTTTAAAACGTAAAGCGGGACTACGACGGAACGGTTTAAAACGTAAAGCGGGACTACGACGGAACGGTTTAAAACATACAGCGGGACTACGACGGAACGGTTTAAAATGTAAAGCGTGACTACGACGGAACGGTTTGAAACGTAAAGCGGGACTACGACGGAACGGTTTAAAACATACAGCGGGACTACGACGGAACGGTTTAAAACGTAAAGCGGGACTACGATGGAACGGTTTAAAACGTAAAGCGGGACTATTACGGAACGGTTTAAAACGTAAAGCGGGCGTACGAAGGAACGGTTTAAAACGTAAAGCGGGACTACGACGGAAAGGTTTAAAACGTAAAGCGGTACTACAACGGAACGGTTTTAAAGGTAAAGCGGGGCTACGACGGACCGGTTTAAAACGTAAAGCGGGACTACTACAGAACGGTTTAAAACGTAAAGCGGGACTACGACGGAACGGATTAAAACATAACGTTGGACTACGACGGAACGGTTTAAAACGTAAAGCGGGACTACGACGGAACGGTTTAAAACGTAAAGCGGGACTACGACGGAACGGTTTAAAACGTAAAGCGGGACTACGACGGAACGGTTTAAAACGTAAAGCGGGACTACGACGGAACAGTTTAAAACATACAGCGGGACTACGACGGAACGGTTTAAAACGTAAAGCGGGACTACGACGGAACGGTTTGAAACGTAAAGCGGGACTACGACGGAACGGTTTAAAACATACAGCGGGACTACGATGGAACGGTTTGAAATGTAAAGCGGGACTACGACGGAACGGTTTAAAACGTAAAGCGGGACTACGACGTAACGGTTTAAAACGTAACGCGGGACTACGACGGAACGGTTTAAAACGTAAAGCGGGACTACGACGGAACGGTTTAAAACGTAAAGCGGGACTACGACGGAACGGTTTAAAACGTAAAGCGGGACTACAACGGAACGGTTTAAAACGTAAAGCGGGACTACGACGGAACGGTTTAAAACGTAAAGCGGGACTACGACGGAACGGTTTTAAAGGTAAAGTGGGGCTACGAAGGAACGGTTTAAAACGTAAAGCGGGACTACGACGGAACGGATTAAAATGTAACGTTGGACTACGACGGAATGGTTTTAAAGGTAAAGCGGGGCTACGACGGACCGGTGTAAAACGTAAAGCGGGACTACTACAGAACGGTTTAAAACGTAAAGCAGGACTACGAAGGAACGGTTTAAAACGTAAAGCGGGACTACGACGGAACGGATTAAAACGTAACGTTGGACTTTGACGGAACGGTTTAAAACGTAAAGCGGGACTACGACGGAACGGTTTAAAACGTAAAGCGGGACTACGACGGAACGGTTTAAAACGTAAAGCGGGACTACGACGGAACGGTTTAAAACATAAAGCGGGACTACGACGGAATGGTTTAAAACGTAAAGCGGCACTACGACGGAACGGTTTAAAAGATAAAGTGGGAATACGACGGACTGGTTTAAAACGTAAAGCGGAACTACGACGGAACGGTTTAAAACGTAAAGCGGGACTACGACGGAACGGTTTAAAACGTAAAGCGGTACTACGACGGAACGGTTTAAAACATACAGCGGGACTACGACGGAACGGTTTAAAACGTAAAGCGGGACTACGACGGAACGGTTTAAAACGTAAAGCGGGACTACGAAGGAACGGTTTAAAACGTAAAGCGGGACTACGACGGAACGGATTAAAACGTAACGTTGGACTACGACGGAATGGTTTTAAAGGTAAAGCGGGGCTACGACGGACCGGTGTAAAACGTAAAGCGGGACTACGACGGAACGGTTTAAACGTAAAGCGGGACTACGACGGAACGGTTTAAAACGTAAAGCGGGACTACGACGGAACGGTTTAAAACGTAACGCGGGACTACTACAGAACGGTTTAAAACATAAAGCAGGACTACGAAGGAACGGTTTAAAACGTAAAGCGGGACTACGACGGAATGGTTTAAAACGTAACGTTGGACTACGACGGAACGGTTTAAAACATAAAGTGGGACTACGACGGAACGGTTTAAAACGTAAAGCGGGACTACAACGGAACGGTTTAAAACGTAAAGCGGGACTACGACGGAACGGTTTAAAACATACAGCGGGACTACAACGGAACGGTTTAAAACGTAAAGCGGGACTACGACGGAACGGTTTAAAACGTAAAGCGGGACTACGACGGAACGGTTTAAAACATACAGCGGGACTACGACGGAACGGTTTAAAACGTAAAGCGGGACTACGACGGAACGGTTTAAAACGTAAAGCGGGACTACGACGGAACGGTTTAAAACATACAGCGGGACTACGACGGAATTGTTTAAAACGTAAAGCGGGACTACGACGGAACGGTTTAAAACGTAAAGCGGGACTACGACGGAACGGTTTAAAACGTAAAACGGGACTACGACAGAACGGTTTAAAATGTAAAGCGGGACTACGACGGAACGGTTTAAAACTTAAAGCGGGACTACGACGGAACGGTTTAAAACGTAAAGCGGGACTACGACGGAACATTTTAAAACATACAGCGGGACTACAACGGAACGGTTTAAAACGTAAAGCGGGACTACGACGGACCGGTTTAAAACATAAAGCGGGACTACGACGGAATGGTTTAAAACGTAAAGCGGTACTACGACGGAACGGTTTAAAAGATAAAGTGGGAATACGACGGACCGGTTTAAAACGTAAAGCGGGACTACGACGGAACGGTTTAAAACGTAAAGCGGGACTACGACGGAACGGTTTAAAACGTAAAGCGGGACTACGACGGAACGGTTTAAAACATACAGCGGGACTACGATGGAATGGTTTAAAACGTAAAGCGGGACTACGACGGAACGGTTTAAAACGTAAAGCGGGACTACGACAGAACGGTTTAAAACGTAAAGCGGGCCTACGACGGAACGGTTTAAAACGTAAAGCGGGACTACGACGGAACGGTTTAAAACTTAAAGCGGGACTACGACGGAACGGTTTAAAACGTAAAGCGGGACTACGACGGAACGGTTTAAAACGTAAAGCGGGACTACAACGGAACGGTTTAAAACGTAAAGCGGGACTACGACGGAACGGTTTAAAACGTAAAGCGGGACTACGACGGAACGGTTTTAAAGGTAAAGTGGGGCTACGAAGGAACGGTTTAAAACGTAAAGCGGGACTACGACGGAACGGATTAAAATGTAACGTTGG
This sequence comes from Telmatherina bonti, assembly GCF_933228915.1. NCBI lineage: Eukaryota > Metazoa > Chordata > Actinopteri > Atheriniformes > Telmatherinidae > Telmatherina > Telmatherina bonti. The sequence continues at coordinate 1,648,489 of NC_136629.1, read as the reverse complement.
ACTACGACGGAATGGTTTTAAAGGTAAAGCGGGGCTACGACGGACCGGTGTAAAACGTAAAGCGGGACTACTACAGAACGGTTTAAAACGTAAAGCAGGACTACGAAGGAACGGTTTAAAACGTAAAGCGGGACTACGACGGAACGGATTAAAACGTAACGTTGGACTTTGACGGAACGGTTTAAAACGTAAAGCGGGACTACGACGGAACGGTTTAAAACGTAAAGCGGGACTACGACGGAACGGTTTAAAACGTAAAGCGGGACTACGACGGAACGGTTTAAAACATAAAGCGGGACTACGACGGAATGGTTTAAAACGTAAAGCGGCACTACGACGGAACGGTTTAAAAGATAAAGTGGGAATACGACGGACTGGTTTAAAACGTAAAGCGGAACTACGACGGAACGGTTTAAAACGTAAAGCGGGACTACGACGGAACGGTTTAAAACGTAAAGCGGTACTACGACGGAACGGTTTAAAACATACAGCGGGACTACGACGGAACGGTTTAAAACGTAAAGCGGGACTACGACGGAACGGTTTAAAACGTAAAGCGGGACTACGAAGGAACGGTTTAAAACGTAAAGCGGGACTACGACGGAACGGATTAAAACGTAACGTTGGACTACGACGGAATGGTTTTAAAGGTAAAGCGGGGCTACGACGGACCGGTGTAAAACGTAAAGCGGGACTACGACGGAACGGTTTAAACGTAAAGCGGGACTACGACGGAACGGTTTAAAACGTAAAGCGGGACTACGACGGAACGGTTTAAAACGTAACGCGGGACTACTACAGAACGGTTTAAAACATAAAGCAGGACTACGAAGGAACGGTTTAAAACGTAAAGCGGGACTACGACGGAATGGTTTAAAACGTAACGTTGGACTACGACGGAACGGTTTAAAACATAAAGTGGGACTACGACGGAACGGTTTAAAACGTAAAGCGGGACTACAACGGAACGGTTTAAAACGTAAAGCGGGACTACGACGGAACGGTTTAAAACATACAGCGGGACTACAACGGAACGGTTTAAAACGTAAAGCGGGACTACGACGGAACGGTTTAAAACGTAAAGCGGGACTACGACGGAACGGTTTAAAACATACAGCGGGACTACGACGGAACGGTTTAAAACGTAAAGCGGGACTACGACGGAACGGTTTAAAACGTAAAGCGGGACTACGACGGAACGGTTTAAAACATACAGCGGGACTACGACGGAATTGTTTAAAACGTAAAGCGGGACTACGACGGAACGGTTTAAAACGTAAAGCGGGACTACGACGGAACGGTTTAAAACGTAAAACGGGACTACGACAGAACGGTTTAAAATGTAAAGCGGGACTACGACGGAACGGTTTAAAACTTAAAGCGGGACTACGACGGAACGGTTTAAAACGTAAAGCGGGACTACGACGGAACGTTTTAAAACATACAGCGGGACTACGACGGAACGGTTTAAAACGTAAAGCGGGACTACGACGGAACGGTTTAAAACGTAAAGCGGGACTACAACGGAACGGTTTAAAACGTAAAGCGGGACTACGACGGAACGGTTTAAAACGTAAAGCGGGACTACGACGGAACGGTTTTAAAGGTAAAGTGGGGCTACGAAGGAACGGTTTAAAACGTAAAGCGGGACTACGACGGAACGGATTAAAATGTAACGTTGGACTACGACGGAATGGTTTTAAAGGTAAAGCGGGGCTACGACGGACCGGTGTAAAACGTAAAGCGGGACTACTACAGAACGGTTTAAAACGTAAAGCAGGACTACGAAGGAACGGTTTAAAACGTAAAGCGGGACTACGACGGAACGGATTAAAACGTAACGTTGGACTTTGACGGAACGGTTTAAAACGTAAAGCGGGACTACGACGGAACGGTTTAAAACGTAAAGCGGGACTACGACGGAACGGTTTAAAACGTAAAGCGGGACTACGACGGAACGGTTTAAAACATAAAGCGGGACTACGACGGAATGGTTTAAAACGTAAAGCGGCACTACGACGGAACGGTTTAAAAGATAAAGTGGGAATACGACGGACTGGTTTAAAACGTAAAGCGGAACTACGACGGAACGGTTTAAAACGTAAAGCGGGACTACGACGGAACGGTTTAAAACGTAAAGCGGTACTACGACGGAACGGTTTAAAACATACAGCGGGACTACGACGGAACGGTTTAAAACGTAAAGCGGGACTACGACGGAACGGTTTAAAACGTAAAGCGGGACTACGAAGGAACGGTTTAAAACGTAAAGCGGGACTACGACGGAACGGATTAAAACGTAACGTTGGACTACGACGGAATGGTTTTAAAGGTAAAGCGGGGCTACGACGGACCGGTGTAAAACGTAAAGCGGGACTACGACGGAACGGTTTAAACGTAAAGCGGGACTACGACGGAACGGTTTAAAACGTAAAGCGGGACTACGACGGAACGGTTTAAAACGTAACGCGGGACTACTACAGAACGGTTTAAAACATAAAGCAGGACTACGAAGGAACGGTTTAAAACGTAAAGCGGGACTACGACGGAATGGTTTAAAACGTAACGTTGGACTACGACGGAACGGTTTAAAACATAAAGTGGGACTACGACGGAACGGTTTAAAACGTAAAGCGGGACTACAACGGAACGGTTTAAAACGTAAAGCGGGACTACGACGGAACGGTTTAAAACATACAGCGGGACTACAACGGAACGGTTTAAAACGTAAAGCGGGACTACGACGGAACGGTTTAAAACGTAAAGCGGGACTACGACGGAACGGTTTAAAACATACAGCGGGACTACGACGGAACGGTTTAAAACGTAAAGCGGGACTACGACGGAACGGTTTAAAACGTAAAGCGGGACTACGACGGAACGGTTTAAAACATACAGCGGGACTACGACGGAATTGTTTAAAACGTAAAGCGGGACTACGACGGAACGGTTTAAAACGTAAAGCGGGACTACGACGGAACGGTTTAAAACGTAAAACGGGACTACGACAGAACGGTTTAAAATGTAAAGCGGGACTACGACGGAACGGTTTAAAACTTAAAGCGGGACTACGACGGAACGGTTTAAAACGTAAAGCGGGACTACGACGGAACGTTTTAAAACATACAGCGGGACTACAACGGAACGGTTTAAAACGTAAAGCGGGACTACGACGGACCGGTTTAAAACATAAAGCGGGACTACGACGGAATGGTTTAAAACGTAAAGCGGTACTACGACGGAACGGTTTAAAAGATAAAGTGGGAATACGACGGACCGGTTTAAAACGTAAAGCGGGACTACGACGGAACGGTTTAAAACGTAAAGCGGGACTACGACGGAACGGTTTAAAACGTAAAGCGGGACTACGACGGAACGGTTTAAAACATACAGCGGGACTACGATGGAATGGTTTAAAACGTAAAGCGGGACTACGACGGAACGGTTTAAAACGTAAAGCGGGACTACGACAGAACGGTTTAAAACGTAAAGCGGGCCTACGACGGAATGGTTTAAAACGTAAAGCGGGACTACGACGGAGCGGTTTAAAACTTAAAGCGGGACTACGACGGAACGGTTTAAAACGTAAAGCGGGACTACGACGGAACGGTTTAAAACATACACCGGGACTACAACGGAACGGTTTAAAACGTAAAGCGGGACTACGACGGACCGGTTTAAAACATAAAGCGGGACTACGACGGAATGGTTTAAAACGTAAAGCGGTACTACGACGGAACGGTTTAAAAGATAAAGTGGGAATACGACGGACTGGTTTAAAACGTAAAGCGGGACTACGACGGAACGGTTTAAAACGTAAAGCGGGACTACGACGGAACGGTTTAAAACGTAAAGCGGTACTACGACGGAACGGTTTAAAAGATAAAGTGGGAATACGACGGACCGGTTTAAAACGTAAAGCGGGACTACGACGGAACGGTTTAAAAGATACAGCGGGACTACGACGGAACGGTTTAAAACGTAAAGCGGGACTATTACGGAACGGTTTAAAACGTAAAGCGGGCGTACGAAGGAACGGTTTAAAACGTAAAGCGGGACTACGACGGAAAGGTTTAAAACGTAAAGCGGTACTACAACGGAACGGTTTTAAAGGTAAAGCGGGGCTACGACGGACCGGTTTAAAACGTAAAGCGGGACTACTACAGAACGGTTTAAAACGTAAAGCGGGACTACGACGGAACGGATTAAAACGTAACGTTGGACTACGACGGAACGGTTTAAAACGTAAAGCGGGACTACGACGGAACGGTTTAAAACGTAAAGCGGGACTACGACGGAACGGTTTAAAACGTAAAGCGGGACTACGACGGAACGGTTTAAAACGTAAAGCGGGACTACAACGGAACGGTTTAAAACGTAAAGCGGGACTACAACGGAACGGTTTAAAATGTAAAGCGGGAGTACGAAGGAACGGTTTAAAACGTAAAGCGGGACTACGACGGAAAGGTTTAAAACGTAAAGCGGTACTACAACGGAACGGTTTTAAAGGTAAAGCGGGGCTACGACGGACCGGTTTAAAACGTAAAGCGGGACTACTACAGAACGGTGTAAAACGTAAAGCGGAACTACGACGGAACGGATTAAAACGTAACGTTGGACTACAACGGAACGGTTTATAACGTAAAGCGGGACTACAACGGAACGGTTTAAAACGTAAAGCGGGACTACAACGGAACGGTTTAAAACGTAAAGCGGGACTACGACGGAACGGTTTAAAACGTAAAGCGGGACTACGACGGAACGGTTTTAAAGGTAAAGTGGGGCTACGAAGGAACGGTTTAAAACGTAAAGCGGGACTACGACGGAACGGATTAAAATGTAACGTTGGACTACGACGGAACGGTTTTAAAGGTAAAGCGGGACTACTACAGAACGGTTTAAAACATAAAGCGGGACTACGACGGAACGGTTTAAAACGTAAAGCGGGACTACGACGGAACGGTTTAAAACGTAAAGCGGGACTACGACGGAACGGTTTAAAACGTAAAGCGGGACTACGACGGAACGGTTTAAAACGTAAAGCGGGACTACGATGGAACGGTTTAAAACGTAAAGCGGGACTACGACGGAACGGTTTAAAACACAAAGCAGGACTACGAAGGAACGGTTTAAAACGTAAAGCGGGACTATTACGGAACGGTTTAAAATGTAAAGCGGGAGTACGAAGGAACGGTTTAAAACGTAAAGCGGGACTACGACGGAAAGGTTTAAAACGTAAAGCGGTACTACAACGGAACGGTTTTAAAGGTAAAGCGGGGCTACGACGGACCGGTTTAAAACGTAAAGCGGGACTACTACAGAACGGTGTAAAACGTAAAGCGGAACTACGACGGAACGGATTAAAACGTAACGTTGGACTACAACGGAACGGTTTATAACGTAAAGCGGGACTACGACGGAACGGTTTAAAACGTAAAGCGGGACTACGATGGAACGGTTTAAAACGTAAAGCGGGACTACGACGGAACGGTTTAAAACACAAAGCGGGACTACGACGGAACGGTTTAAAACATACAGCGGGACTACGACGGAACGGTTTAAAATGTAAAGCGTGACTACGACGGAACGGTTTGAAACGTAAAGCGGGACTACGACGGAACGGTTTAAAACATACAGCGGGACTACGACGGAACGGTTTAAAACATACAGCGGGACTACGACAGAACGGTTTAAAACGTAAAGCGGGACTATTACGGAACGGTTTAAAACGTAAAGCGGGCGTACGAAGGAACGGTTTAAAACGTAAAGCGGGACTACGACGGAAAGGTTTAAAACGTAAAGCGGTACTACAACGGAACGGTTTTAAAGGTAAAGCGGGGCTACGACGGACCGGTTTAAAACGTAAAGCGGGACTACTACAGAACGGTTTAAAACGTAAAGCGGGACTACGACGGAACGGATTAAAACGTAACGTTGGACTACAACGGAACGGTTTAAAACGTAAAGCGGGACTACGACGGAACGGTTTAAAACGTAAAGCGGGACTACGACGGAACGGTTTAAAACGTAAAGCGGGACTACGACGGAACGGTTTAAAACGTAAAGCGGGACTACGACGGAACGGTTTAAAACGTAAAGCGGGACTACGACGGAACGGTTTAAAACGTAAAGCGGGACTACGACGGAACGGTTTAGAACGTAAAGCGGGACTACGACGGAACGGTTTAAAACATACAGCGGGACTACGACGGAACGGTTTAAAACGTAAAACGGGACTACGACGGACCGGTTTAAAACGTAAAGCGGGACTACGACGGAACGGTTTAAAACGTAAAGCGGTACTACGACGGAACTGTTTAAAAGATAAAGTGGGAATACGACGGACCGGTTTAAAACGTAAAGCGGGACTACGATGGAACGGTTTAAAACATACAGCGGGACTACGACAGAACGGTTTAAAACATAAAGCGGGACTATTACGGAACGGTTTAAAATGTAAAGCGGGAGTACGAAGGAACGGTTTAAAACGTAAAGCGGGACTACGACGGAAAGGTTTAAAACGTAAAGCGGTACTACAACGGAACGGTTTTAAAGGTAAAGCGGGGCTACGACGGACCGGTTTAAAACGTAAAGCGGGACTACTACAGAACGGTGTAAAACGTAAAGCGGAACTACGACGGAACGGATTAAAACGTAACGTTGGACTACAACGGAACGGTTTATAACGTAAAGCGGGACTACGACGGAACGGTTTAAAACGTAAAGCGGGACTACGACGGAACGGTTTAAAACGTAAAGCGGGACTACGACGGAACGGTTTAAAACGTAAAGCGGGACTACGACGGAACGGTTTAAAACATACAGCGGGACTACGACGGAACGGTTTAAAATGTAAAGCGTGACTACGACGGAACGGTTTGAAACGTAAAGCGGGACTACGACGGAACGGTTTAAAACATACAGCGGGACTACGACGGAACGGTTTAAAACGTAAAGCGGGACTACGATGGAACGGTTTAAAACGTAAAGCGGGACTATTACGGAACGGTTTAAAACGTAATGCGGGCGTACGAAGGAACGGTTTAAAACGTAAAGCGGGACTACGACGGAAAGGTTTAAAACGTAAAGCGGTACTACAACGGAACGGTTTTAAAGGTAAAGCGGGGCTACGACGGACCGGTTTAAAACGTAAAGCGGGACTACTACAGAACGGTTTAAAACGTAAAGCGGGACTACGACGGAACGGATTAAAACGTAACGTTGGACTACGACGGAACGGTTTAAAACGTAAAGCGGGACTACGACGGAACGGTTTAAAACGTAAAGCGGGACTACGACGGAACGGTTTAAAACGTAAAGCGGGACTACGACGGAACGGTTTAAAACGTAAAGCGGGACTACGACGGAACAGTTTAAAACATACAGCGGGACTACGACGGAACGGTTTAAAACGTAAAGCGGGACTACGACGGAACGGTTTGAAACGTAAAGCGGGACTACGACGGAACGGTTTAAAACATACAGCGGGACTACGATGGAACGGTTTGAAATGTAAAGCGGGACTACGACGGAACGGTTTAAAACGTAAAGCGGGACTACGACGTAACGGTTTAAAACGTAACGCGGGACTACGACGGAACGGTTTAAAACGTAAAGCGGGACTACGACGGAACGGTTTAAAACGTAAAGCGGTACTACAACGGAACGGTTTTAAAGGTAAAGCGGGGCTACGACGGACCGGTTTAAAACGTAAAGCGGGACTACTACAGAACGGTGTAAAACGTAAAGCGGAACTACGACGGAACGGATTAAAACGTAACGTTGGACTACAACGGAACGGTTTATAACGTAAAGCGGGACTACGACGGAACGGTTTAAAACGTAAAGCGGGACTACGACGGAACGGATTAAAACGTAACGTTGGACTTTGACGGAACGGTTTAAAACGTAAAGCGGGACTACGACGGAACGGTTTAAAACGTAAAGCGGGACTACGACGGAACGGTTTAAAACGTAAAGCGGTACTACAACGGAACGGTTTTAAAGGTAAAGCGGGGCTACGACGGACCGGTTTAAAACGTAAAGCGGGACTACTACAGAACGGTGTAAAACGTAAAGCGGAACTACGACGGAACGGATTAAAACGTAACGTTGGACTACAACGGAACGGTTTATAACGTAAAGCGGGACTACGACGGAACGGTTTAAAACGTAAAGCGGGACTACGACGGAACGGTTTAAAACGTAAAGCGGGACTACGACGGAACGGTTTAAAACGTAAAGCGGGACTACGACGGAACGGTTTAAAACATACAGCGGGACTACGACGGAACGGTTTAAAATGTAAAGCGTGACTACGACGGAACGGTTTGAAACGTAAAGCGGGACTACGACGGAACGGTTTAAAACATACAGCGGGACTACGACGGAACGGTTTAAAACGTAAAGCGGGACTACGATGGAACGGTTTAAAACGTAAAGCGGGACTATTACGGAACGGTTTAAAACGTAAAGCGGGCGTACGAAGGAACGGTTTAAAACGTAAAGCGGGACTACGACGGAAAGGTTTAAAACGTAAAGCGGTACTACAACGGAACGGTTTTAAAGGTAAAGCGGGGCTACGACGGACCGGTTTAAAACGTAAAGCGGGACTACTACAGAACGGTTTAAAACGTAAAGCGGGACTACGACGGAACGGATTAAAACATAACGTTGGACTACGACGGAACGGTTTAAAACGTAAAGCGGGACTACGACGGAACGGTTTAAAACGTAAAGCGGGACTACGACGGAACGGTTTAAAACGTAAAGCGGGACTACGACGGAACGGTTTAAAACGTAAAGCGGGACTACGACGGAACAGTTTAAAACATACAGCGGGACTACGACGGAACGGTTTAAAACGTAAAGCGGGACTACGACGGAACGGTTTGAAACGTAAAGCGGGACTACGACGGAACGGTTTAAAACATACAGCGGGACTACGATGGAACGGTTTAAAACGTAAAGCGGGACTACTACAGAACGGTTTAAAACGTAAAGCGGGACTACGACGGAACGGATTAAAACGTAACGTTGGACTACGACGGAACGGTTTAAAACGTAAAGCGGGACTACGACGGAACGGTTTAAAACGTAAAGCGGGACTACGACGGAACGGTTTAAAACGTAAAGCGGGACTACGACGGAACGGTTTAAAACGTAAAGCGGGACTACGACGGAACAGTTTAAAACATACAGCGGGACTACGACGGAACGGTTTAAAACGTAAAGCGGGACTACGACGGAACGGTTTGAAACGTAAAGCGGGACTACGACGGAACGGTTTAAAACATACAGCGGGACTACGATGGAACGGTTTGAAATGTAAAGCGGGACTACGACGGAACGGTTTAAAACGTAAAGCGGGACTACGACGTAACGGTTTAAAACGTAACGCGGGACTACGACGGAACGGTTTAAAACGTAAAGCGGGACTACGACGGAACGGTTTAAAACGTAAAGCGGTACTACAACGGAACGGTTTTAAAGGTAAAGCGGGGCTACGACGGACCGGTTTAAAACGTAAAGCGGGACTACTACAGAACGGTGTAAAACGTAAAGCGGAACTACGACGGAACGGATTAAAACGTAACGTTGGACTACAACGGAACGGTTTATAACGTAAAGCGGGACTACGACGGAACGGTTTAAAACGTAAAGCGGGACTACGACGGAACGGATTAAAACGTAACGTTGGACTTTGACGGAACGGTTTAAAACGTAAAGCGGGACTACGACGGAACGGTTTAAAACGTAAAGCGGGACTACGACGGAACGGTTTAAAACGTAAAGCGGTACTACAACGGAACGGTTTTAAAGGTAAAGCGGGGCTACGACGGACCGGTTTAAAACGTAAAGCGGGACTACTACAGAACGGTGTAAAACGTAAAGCGGAACTACGACGGAACGGATTAAAACGTAACGTTGGACTACAACGGAACGGTTTATAACGTAAAGCGGGACTACGACGGAACGGTTTAAAACGTAAAGCGGGACTACGACGGAACGGTTTAAAACGTAAAGCGGGACTACGACGGAACGGTTTAAAACGTAAAGCGGGACTACGACGGAACGGTTTAAAACATACAGCGGGACTACGACGGAACGGTTTAAAATGTAAAGCGTGACTACGACGGAACGGTTTGAAACGTAAAGCGGGACTACGACGGAACGGTTTAAAACATACAGCGGGACTACGACGGAACGGTTTAAAACGTAAAGCGGGACTACGATGGAACGGTTTAAAACGTAAAGCGGGACTATTACGGAACGGTTTAAAACGTAAAGCGGGCGTACGAAGGAACGGTTTAAAACGTAAAGCGGGACTACGACGGAAAGGTTTAAAACGTAAAGCGGTACTACAACGGAACGGTTTTAAAGGTAAAGCGGGGCTACGACGGACCGGTTTAAAACGTAAAGCGGGACTACTACAGAACGGTTTAAAACGTAAAGCGGGACTACGACGGAACGGATTAAAACATAACGTTGGACTACGACGGAACGGTTTAAAACGTAAAGCGGGACTACGACGGAACGGTTTAAAACGTAAAGCGGGACTACGACGGAACGGTTTAAAACGTAAAGCGGGACTACGACGGAACGGTTTAAAACGTAAAGCGGGACTACGACGGAACAGTTTAAAACATACAGCGGGACTACGACGGAACGGTTTAAAACGTAAAGCGGGACTACGACGGAACGGTTTGAAACGTAAAGCGGGACTACGACGGAACGGTTTAAAACATACAGCGGGACTACGATGGAACGGTTTGAAATGTAAAGCGGGACTACGACGGAACGGTTTAAAACGTAAAGCGGGACTACGACGTAACGGTTTAAAACGTAACGCGGGACTACGACGGAACGGTTTAAAACGTAAAGCGGGACTACGACGGAACGGTTTAAAACGTAAAGCGGGACTACGACGGAACGGTTTAAAACGTAAAGCGGGACTACAACGGAACGGTTTAAAACGTAAAGCGGGACTACGACGGAACGGTTTAAAACGTAAAGCGGGACTACGACGGAACGGTTTTAAAGGTAAAGTGGGGCTACGAAGGAACGGTTTAAAACGTAAAGCGGGACTACGACGGAACGGATTAAAATGTAACGTTGGACTACGACGGAATGGTTTTAAAGGTAAAGCGGGGCTACGACGGACCGGTGTAAAACGTAAAGCGGGACTACTACAGAACGGTTTAAAACGTAAAGCAGGACTACGAAGGAACGGTTTAAAACGTAAAGCGGGACTACGACGGAACGGATTAAAACGTAACGTTGGACTTTGACGGAACGGTTTAAAACGTAAAGCGGGACTACGACGGAACGGTTTAAAACGTAAAGCGGGACTACGACGGAACGGTTTAAAACGTAAAGCGGGACTACGACGGAACGGTTTAAAACATAAAGCGGGACTACGACGGAATGGTTTAAAACGTAAAGCGGCACTACGACGGAACGGTTTAAAAGATAAAGTGGGAATACGACGGACTGGTTTAAAACGTAAAGCGGAACTACGACGGAACGGTTTAAAACGTAAAGCGGGACTACGACGGAACGGTTTAAAACGTAAAGCGGTACTACGACGGAACGGTTTAAAACATACAGCGGGACTACGACGGAACGGTTTAAAACGTAAAGCGGGACTACGACGGAACGGTTTAAAACGTAAAGCGGGACTACGAAGGAACGGTTTAAAACGTAAAGCGGGACTACGACGGAACGGATTAAAACGTAACGTTGGACTACGACGGAATGGTTTTAAAGGTAAAGCGGGGCTACGACGGACCGGTGTAAAACGTAAAGCGGGACTACGACGGAACGGTTTAAACGTAAAGCGGGACTACGACGGAACGGTTTAAAACGTAAAGCGGGACTACGACGGAACGGTTTAAAACGTAACGCGGGACTACTACAGAACGGTTTAAAACATAAAGCAGGACTACGAAGGAACGGTTTAAAACGTAAAGCGGGACTACGACGGAATGGTTTAAAACGTAACGTTGGACTACGACGGAACGGTTTAAAACATAAAGTGGGACTACGACGGAACGGTTTAAAACGTAAAGCGGGACTACAACGGAACGGTTTAAAACGTAAAGCGGGACTACGACGGAACGGTTTAAAACATACAGCGGGACTACAACGGAACGGTTTAAAACGTAAAGCGGGACTACGACGGAACGGTTTAAAACGTAAAGCGGGACTACGACGGAACGGTTTAAAACATACAGCGGGACTACGACGGAACGGTTTAAAACGTAAAGCGGGACTACGACGGAACGGTTTAAAACGTAAAGCGGGACTACGACGGAACGGTTTAAAACATACAGCGGGACTACGACGGAATTGTTTAAAACGTAAAGCGGGACTACGACGGAACGGTTTAAAACGTAAAGCGGGACTACGACGGAACGGTTTAAAACGTAAAACGGGACTACGACAGAACGGTTTAAAATGTAAAGCGGGACTACGACGGAACGGTTTAAAACTTAAAGCGGGACTACGACGGAACGGTTTAAAACGTAAAGCGGGACTACGACGGAACATTTTAAAACATACAGCGGGACTACAACGGAACGGTTTAAAACGTAAAGCGGGACTACGACGGACCGGTTTAAAACATAAAGCGGGACTACGACGGAATGGTTTAAAACGTAAAGCGGTACTACGACGGAACGGTTTAAAAGATAAAGTGGGAATACGACGGACCGGTTTAAAACGTAAAGCGGGACTACGACGGAACGGTTTAAAACGTAAAGCGGGACTACGACGGAACGGTTTAAAACGTAAAGCGGGACTACGACGGAACGGTTTAAAACATACAGCGGGACTACGATGGAATGGTTTAAAACGTAAAGCGGGACTACGACGGAACGGTTTAAAACGTAAAGCGGGACTACGACAGAACGGTTTAAAACGTAAAGCGGGCCTACGACGGAACGGTTTAAAACGTAAAGCGGGACTACGACGGAACGGTTTAAAACTTAAAGCGGGACTACGACGGAACGGTTTAAAACGTAAAGCGGGACTACGACGGAACGGTTTAAAACGTAAAGCGGGACTACAACGGAACGGTTTAAAACGTAAAGCGGGACTACGACGGAACGGTTTAAAACGTAAAGCGGGACTACGACGGAACGGTTTTAAAGGTAAAGTGGGGCTACGAAGGAACGGTTTAAAACGTAAAGCGGGACTACGACGGAACGGATTAAAATGTAACGTTGGACTACGACGGAATGGTTTTAAAGGTAAAGCGGGGCTACGACGGACCGGTGTAAAACGTAAAGCGGGACTACTACAGAACGGTTTAAAACGTAAAGCAGGACTACGAAGGAACGGTTTAAAACGTAAAGCGGGACTACGACGGAACGGATTAAAACGTAACGTTGGACTTTGACGGAACGGTTTAAAACGTAAAGCGGGACTACGACGGAACGGTTTAAAACGTAAAGCGGGACTACGACGGAACGGTTTAAAACGTAAAGCGGGACTACGACGGAACGGTTTAAAACATAAAGCGGGACTACGACGGAATGGTTTAAAACGTAAAGCGGCACTACGACGGAACGGTTTAAAAGATAAAGTGGGAATACGACGGACTGGTTTAAAACGTAAAGCGGAACTACGACGGAACGGTTTAAAACGTAAAGCGGGACTACGACGGAACGGTTTAAAACGTAAAGCGGTACTACGACGGAACGGTTTAAAACATACAGCGGGACTACGACGGAACGGTTTAAAACGTAAAGCGGGACTACGACGGAACGGTTTAAAACGTAAAGCGGGACTACGAAGGAACGGTTTAAAACGTAAAGCGGGACTACGACGGAACGGATTAAAACGTAACGTTGGACTACGACGGAATGGTTTTAAAGGTAAAGCGGGGCTACGACGGACCGGTGTAAAACGTAAAGCGGGACTACGACGGAACGGTTTAAACGTAAAGCGGGACTACGACGGAACGGTTTAAAACGTAAAGCGGGACTACGACGGAACGGTTTAAAACGTAACGCGGGACTACTACAGAACGGTTTAAAACATAAAGCAGGACTACGAAGGAACGGTTTAAAACGTAAAGCGGGACTACGACGGAATGGTTTAAAACGTAACGTTGGACTACGACGGAACGGTTTAAAACATAAAGTGGGACTACGACGGAACGGTTTAAAACGTAAAGCGGGACTACAACGGAACGGTTTAAAACGTAAAGCGGGACTACGACGGAACGGTTTAAAACATACAGCGGGACTACAACGGAACGGTTTAAAACGTAAAGCGGGACTACGACGGAACGGTTTAAAACGTAAAGCGGGACTACGACGGAACGGTTTAAAACATACAGCGGGACTACGACGGAACGGTTTAAAACGTAAAGCGGGACTACGACGGAACGGTTTAAAACGTAAAGCGGGACTACGACGGAACGGTTTAAAACATACAGCGGGACTACGACGGAATTGTTTAAAACGTAAAGCGGGACTACGACGGAACGGTTTAAAACGTAAAGCGGGACTACGACGGAACGGTTTAAAACGTAAAACGGGACTACGACAGAACGGTTTAAAATGTAAAGCGGGACTACGACGGAACGGTTTAAAACTTAAAGCGGGACTACGACGGAACGGTTTAAAACGTAAAGCGGGACTACGACGGAACGTTTTAAAACATACAGCGGGACTACAACGGAACGGTTTAAAACGTAAAGCGGGACTACGACGGACCGGTTTAAAACATAAAGCGGGACTACGACGGAATGGTTTAAAACGTAAAGCGGTACTACGACGGAACGGTTTAAAAGATAAAGTGGGAATACGACGGACCGGTTTAAAACGTAAAGCGGGACTACGACGGAACGGTTTAAAACGTAAAGCGGGACTACGACGGAACGGTTTAAAACGTAAAGCGGGACTACGACGGAACGGTTTAAAACATACAGCGGGACTACGATGGAATGGTTTAAAACGTAAAGCGGGACTACGACGGAACGGTTTAAAACGTAAAGCGGGACTACGACAGAACGGTTTAAAACGTAAAGCGGGCCTACGACGGAATGGTTTAAAACGTAAAGCGGGACTACGACGGAGCGGTTTAAAACTTAAAGCGGGACTACGACGGAACGGTTTAAAACGTAAAGCGGGACTACGACGGAACGGTTTAAAACATACACCGGGACTACAACGGAACGGTTTAAAACGTAAATCGGGACTACGACGGACCGGTTTAAAACATAAAGCGGGACTACGACGGAATGGTTTAAAACGTAAAGCGGTACTACGACGGAACGGTTTAAAAGATAAAGTGGGAATACGACGGACTGGTTTAAAACGTAAAGCGGGACTACGACGGAACGGTTTAAAACGTAAAGCGGGACTACGACGGAACGGTTTAAAACGTAAAGCGGTACTACGACGGAACGGTTTAAAAGATAAAGTGGGAATACGACGGACCGGTTTAAAACGTAAAGCGGGACTACGACGGAACGGTTTAAAAGATACAGCGGGACTACGACGGAACGGTTTAAAACGTAAAGCGGGACTACTACGGAATGGTTGAAAACGTAAAGCGGGACTACGACGGAACGGTTTAAAACGTAAAGCGGGACTACGACGGAACGGTTTGAAACGTAAAGCGGGACTACGACGGAATGGTTTAAAACGTAAAGCGGGACTACGACGGAACGGTTTAAAACATAAAGCGGGCCTACGACGGAACGGTTTAAAACGTAAAGCGGGACTACGACGGAACGGTTTAAAACGTAAAGCGGGACTACGACGGAACGGTTTAAAACGTAAAGCGGGACTACGACGGAACGGTTTAAAACGTAAAGCGGGACTACGACGGAACGGTTTAAAACGTAAAGCGGAACTACGACGGAACGGATTAAAACGTAAAGCGGGACTACGACGGAACGGTTTAAAACGTAAAGCGGGACTACGACGGAACGGTTTAAAACGTAAAGCGGGACTACGACGGAACGGTTTAAAACGTAAAGCGGGACTACGACGGAACGGTTTAAAACATACAGCGGGACTACGACGGAATGGTTTAAAACGTAAAGCGGGACTACGACGGAACGGTTTAAAACGTAAAGCGGGCGTACGACGGAACGGTTTAAAACGTAAAGCGGGACTACGACGGAACGGTTTAAAACATACAGCGGGACTACGACGGAATGGTTTAAAACGTAAAGCGGGACTACAACGGAACGGTTTAAAACGTAAAGCGGTACGACGACGGGACGGTTTAAAACGTAAAGCGGGACTACGACGGAACGGTTTAAAACGTAAAGCGGGACTACAACGGAACGGTTTAAAACGTAAAGCTGTACGACGACGGGACAGTTTAAAACGTAAAGCGGGACTACGACGGAACGGTTTAAAACGTAAAGTGGGACTACGACGGAACGGTTTAAAACGTAAAGCGGGACGACGACGGAACGGTTTAAAACGTAAAGCGGGACTATGACAGAACGGTTTAAAACGTAAAGCGGGACTACGACGGAACGGTTTAAAACGTAAAGCGGGACTACGACGGAACGGTTTAAAACGTAAAGCGGGACTACGACGGAACGGTTTAAAACGTAAAGCGGGACTACGACGGAACGGTTTAAAACATACAGCGGGACTACGACGGAACGGATTAAAACATACAGCGGGACTACGACGGAACGGTTTAAAACGTAAAGCGGGACTACGACGGAACGGTTTTAAACATACATCAGATCCGTTCTAAGATGCTTTTATCTGTTTTTAAATGTCTGAATGGTGCTGCCCCGCGGTACCTCTCTGAGCTCCTCCATCCCTACACACCCTCTGGTCTCTCAGGTCAGCTGACCAGCTACTTCCATCAGTACCGAGGAGGAAACGGAAGCTCAGAGGGGACTGGGCCTTTGCACCTAAACTGTGGAATGAGCTTCCTTTCCACGTTAGTCAGGCCTCCAGTGTATCTGCTGTTAAATCTGTACTGAAGACCCGTTTGTTTAAGCTGGCTTTCCACACAATAACTTGACTTTTTTATCTGATATAATTGAATTGTCTTTTAGTTGATTGTAATTATTTTACTTTTAGCTGTATTTTACATTTTGATTGTCTCGTATGTTATTCACTCTGTTTTTAGTTTTAACCCCCACAATATGGCACTTTGTTCAACGCTGATGTTTTAAAGTGCTTTATAAATAAAATTGCATTGCATTGCTCTCCATCTAATCTGACTGAGCTTGAGCTGTTTTGGAAAGAAGAATGGGAAAATATGTCAGTCTGTGTGCAAAGCTGGTGGAGATGCACCCTAAAAGACTTAAAAGTGTTGAGTCAGGGGGGCTGAAAACTTTTGCACATTGCAGTTTTCAGTTTTTTTATTTGTAACAAAAGATGTGTGTGTAATTTTCATTGTATTACACAATTGTGAGACACTTTATGTTGGTCTTTCACATCAAATTCCAATCAAAAATATTTATGTTTGTAGCGTGTAATGTATCGAAATGTGGAAAAGTTTAAGAGGCAGGAATACTTTTGCAAGCCACTGTAAATAAAACGTTCTGTTGGATCTCTACTAAACGTCTACGCTGGAAGTGTTCATACGGCAAAAAGAATCCAGATTAATAAAACCATGCACATCGTGGCCTTTAAAAATCCCACCTGCACCTCAACGTTTGCTGCGAGGCTCCGCCTCCTGTCCCGTCCTCGACACGCCCACATTCCAATCCTTAACGAGGCAAAGCAACTCATGAATAGTAATTTATATGCAAATGAGCAGCTGATGAACATTAATGAATGTTTACAATGACAAATGCGGAGAAAGGAGCAAAGAAAAGCAGTTTCACTGAGGCGACATTCAGGTGTCGCTGACTGAAGAGAAGAGTCGATGAATATTTAGTTTGATAACCAGAGTAGAGGCGACACGTAACAGGAAGGGATGTAACCGGCCTGCGTCTGGAAGAAGATGGATGATATATGTTGCTCTGATATTGATGAATTGAAAGAAGATATTTATTGAATAATTTGTGCGACATCATGTTTATTGTGGGTCTGTTCTCCAGAGTCTTTGTTATTGCCTCCGCCAAGGAGGTTATGGTTTACCCGCCGTTTATCTGCTTGGGTTCAAGATAACTCAAATAGTTCTGGACGGACTTTCATGAAATTTTCAGGAGTCGGAAATGTGAAAATGAAGAACAGATTTAATTTCAGTGGTGATCACCGTTTGGGTCCAGGAATGTTTTGAAGATGTCGCGCTGAGTTGCTGGGAATGGCAGTTCGTGGCGGAACCAGTGCTGTTGGCTGCGCCTGGAGCGCTGGTTCTGATGGATCAGGTTTCATCGTGGCTGGGAAGTGTGACCCTGCAACGGGTACCCAAAAGATTATTGAAGAGGCAGCTGGTAAGGACATCTTTTATGTTTATGTGCCGACTTAATGTGCTTCTGATGCACGTTTTGATGGGCGTTGTTAGAGCACGATCCAAGGCATTGCCCGTATTGGGGCTTGTTTATTACCTCCGCCAAAGCCCTTATGTTTTATCTGGCGGTAATCTGTATTCAAGATGACGGAAAAAGTTATGGACGGACTTTTATGAAATTTCCAGGAGCTGTTGGAAATGTGAAAAGGAAGAACTGATTTAATTTTGGTGGTGATCCGGATAACTGTTTGGATCCAGGATTTACTATTTTTTTACTTTATTACTCTTTTTTCTATACTGGAAGATAACTATTTCAACTCACGCTGATGGGATTGGATGTCACTGTTATAAAAACAAAAGAAGAAGAAATCTGGCCATCTTATTGGTCGACAGACAGACAGGAAGTCATCGCTGTTTACAGCCACATAAAATTGCATTCCATATTGAAATCGGCCTCAATATGGAGGCCCACTAACATAATTTACACGTTTTTAATCACAAAATGTAATAAATAATAAACGTAGTGCAGTGGAATTCACATACGAAGTTTCCAGAAAAAGCGCTACACTTGGCGGCTGGATAGAAAACCTTCTTGAAAGGCTAGAATTGTCCCTAGCTCACGATAGATCACCCAAAGAGTGTGCTTGTGACAGCAATTTTCCTCATGAAGGTTTCTTGTGTGGTTCCTGAGATATTTCGCAGTGTTGACGCCGTTGTGCGTACCAACTGAGTGGTGTAAGTTCTACTGCCGTTTACTATTAGGATTTTGCAACAGGTTGTTAGTGTTCTGTACTTCATATTTCTCATCACTACTGCTACACATAGATATTGCTGGTGAGTTCTTTTTGTTTATTTAGAAATGATGACTTATCAAGGTATGGCCACAGGTGTTCTAGTGTGTGTTTTATTTTTAATATAAATGTTTCTTTAGAAATGATTACTTATAACATGTATTAAGATGTGAACACATCTGGTGTTGTTTTATATTTTATTTAGAAGTTTCTAGTTTTGCAGGTTTGACCACAGATGTTTTCATGTTGACTTTTTATGTTTTATGTTTATTTAGAAGTTATTAGTTATTAAGATGTGACCAAAGGAATTTTAGTGTTTTTCACATTTTTTCCGCATTGCTACTGCTATTAGATATCACTGGTGTGTTCTTAATGTTTATACAGTTATTATAAGTGTTATCACAAGTTTTAGGATATTAGAACAGGCCCTGTGATGGACGGGTGAGCTGTCCAGGGTGTTCCCTGCCTGTCGCCCAAAGACTGCTGGGATAGGCTCCAGCTTCCCCACCACCCCTCATCGGAATAAGTGGTTAGGATGATGAATGAATGAAGATAGAACAGGAGATGAAGTGTAGAATTTTTCACATTTTGCATCATAACTGCTAGAATTCACAGTTGTTTGTGTTTCAAGGAGGTCATGTTTTTACTGGCATTTATCTGTTTGTGTTCAAGATAACTCAAACAGTTGTTGGAAATGTAAAACAAAAGAACTGATTTAAATTTGATGTGATCCAAATGACCATTTGAATTCAGGAACTTTTTAAAGGTGGAGGCTTGCGTTCTCAGAATGCTTTTCTAGTTTATTTTATTTTTACAAACTTCTATGTCCCTGGATTATGGATTAGCTTCACACTTTGTGGCTTTTAGCTTGGCTGAAACCATTTCATTGAGTGGATTGTCTTCATGTTTTCTTAAATTTAACATCTCAGAAAACATGTTAATCTAAACAAAACCTACAAAAGAAATTTTTAATTTTAAAGCAAGATACAACTGAAAATCCTGCAGTGATGGCACATTAGCTTTTTAAGATAGTCCAAAGAAAGAAAAGGACTGACAAAGAAAGCAGGAGAAAAACTGTGCCTGCTTGGTAGTGGAGAAAGACTGTTTCCATCTTCACTTCTCTGGAAAAACAAAAGTGCTGAAAGTTTGTCTGATGTTATTTGTCCACTGGCAGAAGCGTGATAAACTGGTCGTGTCCAGCTGGTTGACATGTTTTCCAACATGCTAACTGTCCACTGACAGAAGCGTGATAAACTGGTCGTGTCCGGCTGGTTGACATGTTTTCCAACACGCTAACTGTCCACTGATAGAAGTGTGATAAACTGGTTGTGTCCGGCTGGTTGGCATGTTTTCCAACATGCTAACTGTCCACTGACAGAAGCGTGATAAACTGGTCGTGTCCGGCTGGTTGGCATGTTTTCCAACATGCTAACTGTCCACTGACAGAAGCGTGATAAACTGGTCGTGTCCGGCTGGTTGGCATGTTTTCCAACATGCTAACTGTCCACAGACAGAAGCGTGATAAACTGGTCGTGTCCGGCTGGTTGGCATGTTTTCCAACACGCTAACTGTCCACCTGACAGAAGCGTGATAAACTGGTCGTGTCCGGCTGGTTGGCATGTTTTCCAACACGCTAACTGTCCACTGACAGAAGCGTGATAAACTGGTCGTGTCCGGCTGGTTGGCACGTTTTCCAACACGCTAACTGTCCACTGACAGAAGCGTGATAAACTGGTCGTGTCCGGCTGGTTGGCACGTTTTCCAACACGCTAACTGTCCACTGACAGAAGCGTGATAAACTGGTCGTGTCCGGCTGGTTGGCATGTTTTCCAACACGCTAACTGTCCACTGACAGAAGCGTGATAAACTGGCCGTGTCCGGCTGGTTGGCATGTTTTCCAACACGCTAACTGTCCACCTGACAGAAGCGTGATAAACTGGTCGTGTCCAGCTGGTTGGCACGTTTTCCAACACGCTAACTGTCCACTGACAGAAGCGTGATAAACTGGTCGTGTCCGGCTGGTTGGCATGTTTTCCAACACGCTAACTGTCCACTGACAGAAGCGTGATAAACTCGTCGCGTCCGGCTGGTTGGCATGTTTTCCAACACGCTAACTGTCCACTGACAGAAGCGTGATAAACTCGTCGCGTCCGGCTGGTTGGCATGTTTTCCAACACGCTAACTGTCCACTGACAATAGCGTGATAAACTGGTCGTGTCCAGCTGGTTGACATGTTTTCCAACACGCTAACTGTCCACCTGACAGAAGCGTGATAAACTGGTCGTGTCCAGCTGGTTGGCACGTTTTCCAACACGCTAACTGTCCACTGACAGAAGCGTGATAAACTGGTCGTGTCCGGCTGGTTGGCATGTTTTCCAACACGCTAACTGTCCACTGACAGAAGCGTGATAAACTGGTCGTGTCCGGCTGGTTGGCACGTTTTCCAACACGCTAACTGTCCACCTGACAGAAGCGTGATAAACTGGTCGTGTCCGGCTGGTCTCCATGTTCTCCAACACGCTAACTGTCCACAGACAGAAGCATTATAAACTGGTCATGTCCAGCTGGTCTCCATGTTTTCCAACATGCTAACTGTCCACCTGACAGAAGCGTGATAAACTGGTCGTGTCCGGCTGGTTGGCACGTTTTCCAACACGCTAACTGTCCACTGACAATAGCGTGATAAACTGGTCGTGTCCAGCTGGTTGACATGTTTTCCAACACGCTAACTGTCCACCTGACAGAAGCGTGATAAACTGGTCGTGTCCAGCTGGTTGGCACGTTTTCCAACACGCTAACTGTCCACTGACAGAAGCGTGATAAACTGGTCGTGTCCGGCTGGTTGGCATGTTTTCCAACACGCTAAATGTCCACTGACAGAAGCGTGATAAACTGGTCGTGTCCGGCTGGTTGGCATGTTTTCCAACACGCTAACTGTCCACCTGACAGAAGCGTGATAAACTGGTCGTGTCCGGCTGGTCTCCATGTTCTCCAACACGCTAACTGTCCGCCTGACAGAAGCGTGATAAACTGGTCGTGTCCAGCTGGTTGGCACGTTTTCCAACACGCTAACTGTCCACTGACAATAGCGTGATAAACTGGTCGTGTCCAGCTGGTTGACATGTTTTCCAACACGCTAACTGTCCACTGACAGAAGCGTGATAAACTGGTCGTGTCCGGCTGGTTGGCATGTTTTCCAACACGCTAAATGTCCACTGACAGAAGCGTGATAAACTGGTCGTGTCCGGCTGGTTGGCACGTTTTCCAACACGCTAACTGTCCACTGACAGAAGCATTATAAACTGGTCATGTCCAGCTGGTCTCCATGTTTTCCAACATGCTAACTGTCCACCTGACAGAAGCGTGATAAACTGGTCGTGTCCGGCTGGTTGGCACGTTTTCCAACACGCTAACTGTCCACAGACAGAAGCGTGATAAACTGGTCGTGTCCGGCTGGTTGGCATGTTTTCCAACACGCTAACTGTCCACTGATAGAAGTGTGATAAACTGGTTGTGTCCGGCTGGTTGGCATGTTTTCCAACATGCTAACTGTCCACTGACAGAAGCGTGATAAACTGGTCATGTCCGGCTGGTTGGCATGTTTTCCAACATGCTAACTGTCCACCTGACAGAAGCGTGATAAACTGGTCGTGTCCGGCTGGTTGACATGTTTTCCAACACGCTAACTGTCCACTGATAGAAGTGTGATAAACTGGTCGTGTCCGGCTGGTTGGCATGTTTTCCAACATGCTAACTGTCCACTGACAGAAGCGTGATAAACTGGTCGTGTCCGGCTGGTTGGCATGTTTTCCAACACGCTAACTGTCCACTGACAGAAGCGTGATAAACTGGTCGTGTCCGGCTGGTTGGCACGTTTTCCAACACGCTAACTGTCCACCTGACAGAAGCGTGATAAACTGGTCGTGTCCGGCTGGTTGGCATGTTTTCCAACATGCTAACTGTCCACTGACAGAAGCGTGATAAACTGGTCGTGTCCGGCTGGTTGGCATGTTTTCCAACACGCTAACTGTCCACTGACAATAGCGTGATAAACTGGTCGTGTCCGGCTGGTCTCCATGTTCTCCAACACGCTAACTGTCCACCTGACAGAAGTGTGATAAACTGGTCGTGTCCAGCTGGTTGGCACGTTTTCCAACACGCTAACTGTCCACCTGACAGAAGCGTGATAAACTGGTCGTGTCCGGCTGGTTGGCACGTTTTCCAACACGCTAACTGTCCACCTGACAGAAGCGTGATAAACTGGTCGTGTCCGGCTGGTTGGCATGTTTTCCAATACGCTAACTGTCCACTGACAGAAGCGTGATAAACTGGTCGTGTCCGGCTGGTTGGCATGTTTTCCAACACGCTAACTGTCCACAGACAGAAGCGTGATAAACTGGTCGTGTCCGGCTGGTCTCCATGTTCTCCAACACGCTAACTGTCCACAGACAGAAGCATTATAAACTGGTCATGTCCAGCTGGTCTCCATGTTTTCCAACATGCTAACTGTCCACCTGACAGAAGCGTGATAAACTGGTCGTGTCCGGCTGGTTGGCACGTTTTCCAACACGCTAACTGTCCACCTGACAGAAGCGTGATAAACTGGTCGTGTCCGGCTGGTCTCCATGTTCTCCAACACGCTAACTGTCCACAGACAGAAGCATTATAAACTGGTCATGTCCATCTGGTCTCCATGTTTTCCAACACGCTAACTGTCCACTGACAATAGCGTGATAAACTGGTCGTGTCCAGCTGGTTGACATGTTTTCCAACACGCTAACTGTCCACCTGACAGAAGCGTGATAAACTGGTCGTGTCCAGCTGGTTGGCACGTTTTCCAACACGCTAACTGTCCACTGACAATAGCGTGATAAACTGGTCGTGTCCAGCTGGTTGACATGTTTTCCAACACGCTAACTGTCCACTGACAGAAGCGTGATAAACTGGTCGTGTCCGGCTGGTTGGCATGTTTTCCAACACGCTAAATGTCCACTGACAGAAGCGTGATAAACTGGTCGTGTCCGGCTGGTTGGCACGTTTTCCAACACGCTAACTGTCCACCTGACAGAAGCGTGATAAACTGGTCGTGTCCGGCTGGTCTCCATGTTCTCCAACACGCTAACTGTCCACAGACAGAAGCATTATAAACTGGTCATGTCCAGCTGGTCTCCATGTTTTCCAACATGCTAACTGTCCACCTGACAGAAGCGTGATAAACTGGTCGTGTCCGGCTGGTTGGCACGTTTTCCAACACGCTAACTGTCCACAGACAGAAGCGTGATAAACTGGTCGTGTCCGGCTGGTTGGCATGTTTTCCAACACGCTAACTGTCCACTGATAGAAGTGTGATAAACTGGTTGTGTCCGGCTGGTTGGCATGTTTTCCAACATGCTAACTGTCCACTGACAGAAGCGTGATAAACTGGTCATGTCCGGCTGGTTGGCATGTTTTCCAACATGCTAACTGTCCACCTGACAGAAGCGTGATAAACTGGTCGTGTCCGGCTGGTTGACATGTTTTCCAACACGCTAACTGTCCACTGATAGAAGTGTGATAAACTGGTCGTGTCCGGCTGGTTGGCATGTTTTCCAACATGCTAACTGTCCACTGACAGAAGCGTGATAAACTGGTCGTGTCCGGCTGGTTGGCATGTTTTCCAACACGCTAACTGTCCACTGACAGAAGCGTGATAAACTGGTCGTGTCCGGCTGGTTGGCACGTTTTCCAACACGCTAACTGTCCACCTGACAGAAGCGTGATAAACTGGTCGTGTCCGGCTGGTTGGCATGTTTTCCAACATGCTAACTGTCCACTGACAGAAGCGTGATAAACTGGTCGTGTCCGGCTGGTTGGCATGTTTTCCAACACGCTAACTGTCCACTGACAATAGCGTGATAAACTGGTCGTGTCCGGCTGGTCTCCATGTTCTCCAACACGCTAACTGTCCACCTGACAGAAGTGTGATAAACTGGTCGTGTCCAGCTGGTTGGCACGTTTTCCAACACGCTAACTGTCCACCTGACAGAAGCGTGATAAACTGGTCGTGTCCGGCTGGTTGGCACGTTTTCCAACACGCTAACTGTCCACCTGACAGAAGCGTGATAAACTGGTCGTGTCCGGCTGGTTGGCATGTTTTCCAATACGCTAACTGTCCACTGACAGAAGCGTGATAAACTGGTCGTGTCCGGCTGGTTGGCATGTTTTCCAACACGCTAACTGTCCACAGACAGAAGCGTGATAAACTGGTCGTGTCCGGCTGGTCTCCATGTTCTCCAACACGCTAACTGTCCACAGACAGAAGCATTATAAACTGGTCATGTCCAGCTGGTCTCCATGTTTTCCAACATGCTAACTGTCCACCTGACAGAAGCGTGATAAACTGGTCGTGTCCGGCTGGTTGGCACGTTTTCCAACACGCTAACTGTCCACCTGACAGAAGCGTGATAAACTGGTCATGTCCGGCTGGTCTCCATGTTCTCCAACACGCTAACTGTCCACAGACAGAAGCATTATAAACTGGTCATGTCCATCTGGTCTCCATGTTTTCCAACACGCTAACTGTCCACTGACAATAGCGTGATAAACTGGTCGTGTCCAGCTGGTTGACATGTTTTCCAACACGCTAACTGTCCACCTGACAGAAGCGTGATAAACTGGTCGTGTCCAGCTGGTTGGCACGTTTTCCAACACGCTAACTGTCCACTGACAATAGCGTGATAAACTGGTCGTGTCCAGCTGGTTGACATGTTTTCCAACACGCTAACTGTCCACTGACAGAAGCGTGATAAACTGGTCGTGTCCGGCTGGTTGGCATGTTTTCCAACACGCTAAATGTCCACTGACAGAAGCGTGATAAACTGGTCGTGTCCGGCTGGTTGGCACGTTTTCCAACACGCTAACTGTCCACCTGACAGAAGCGTGATAAACTGGTCGTGTCCGGCTGGTCTCCATGTTCTCCAACACGCTAACTGTCCACAGACAGAAGCATTATAAACTGGTCATGTCCAGCTGGTCTCCATGTTTTCCAACATGCTAACTGTCCACCTGACAGAAGCGTGATAAACTGGTCGTGTCCGGCTGGTTGGCACGTTTTCCAACACGCTAACTGTCCACAGACAGAAGCGTGATAAACTGGTCGTGTCCGGCTGGTTGGCATGTTTTCCAACACGCTAACTGTCCACTGATAGAAGTGTGATAAACTGGTTGTGTCCGGCTGGTTGGCATGTTTTCCAACATGCTAACTGTCCACTGACAGAAGCGTGATAAACTGGTCATGTCCGGCTGGTTGGCATGTTTTCCAACATGCTAACTGTCCACCTGACAGAAGCGTGATAAACTGGTCGTGTCCGGCTGGTTGACATGTTTTCCAACACGCTAACTGTCCACTGATAGAAGTGTGATAAACTGGTCGTGTCCGGCTGGTTGGCATGTTTTCCAACATGCTAACTGTCCACTGACAGAAGCGTGATAAACTGGTCGTGTCCGGCTGGTTGGCATGTTTTCCAACACGCTAACTGTCCACTGACAGAAGCGTGATAAACTGGTCGTGTCCGGCTGGTTGGCACGTTTTCCAACACGCTAACTGTCCACCTGACAGAAGCGTGATAAACTGGTCGTGTCCGGCTGGTTGGCATGTTTTCCAACATGCTAACTGTCCACTGACAGAAGCGTGATAAACTGGTCGTGTCCGGCTGGTTGGCATGTTTTCCAACACGCTAACTGTCCACTGACAATAGCGTGATAAACTGGTCGTGTCCGGCTGGTCTCCATGTTCTCCAACACGCTAACTGTCCACCTGACAGAAGCGTGATAAACTGGTCGTGTCCGGCTGGTTGGCATGTTTTCCAACACGCTAACTGTCCACTGACAATAGCGTGATAAACTGGTCGTGTCCGGCTGGTCTCCATGTTCTCCAACACGCTAACTGTCCACCTGACAGAAGTGTGATAAACTGGTCGTGTCCAGCTGGTTGGCACGTTTTCCAACACGCTAACTGTCCACCTGACAGAAGCGTGATAAACTGGTCGTGTCCGGCTGGTTGGCACGTTTTCCAACACGCTAACTGTCCACCTGACAGAAGCGTGATAAACTGGTCGTGTCCGGCTGGTTGGCATGTTTTCCAATACGCTAACTGTCCACTGACAGAAGCGTGATAAACTGGTCGTGTCCGGCTGGTTGGCATGTTTTCCAACACGCTAACTGTCCACAGACAGAAGCGTGATAAACTGGTCGTGTCCGGCTGGTCTCCATGTTCTCCAACACGCTAACTGTCCACAGACAGAAGCATTATAAACTGGTCATGTCCAGCTGGTCTCCATGTTTTCCAACATGCTAACTGTCCACCTGACAGAAGCGTGATAAACTGGTCGTGTCCGGCTGGTTGGCACGTTTTCCAACACGCTAACTGTCCACCTGACAGAAGCGTGATAAACTGGTCGTGTCCGGCTGGTCTCCATGTTCTCCAACACGCTAACTGTCCACAGACAGAAGCATTATAAACTGGTCATGTCCAGCTGGTCTCCATGTTTTCCAACATGCTAACTGTCCACCTGACAGAAGCGTGATAAACTGGTCGTGTCCGGCTGGTTGGCACGTTTTCCAACACGCTAACTGTCCACCTGACAGAAGCGTGATAAACTGGTCGTGTCCGGCTGGTCTCCATGTTCTCCAACACGCTAACTGTCCACAGACAGAAGCGTGATAAACTGGTCGTGTCCAGCTGGTCTCCATGTTTTCGAACATGCTAACTGTCCACCTGACAGAAGCGTGATAAACTGGTCGTGTCCGGCTGGTTGGCACATTTTCCAACATGCTAACTGTCCACAGACAGAAGCATTATAAACTGGTCATGTCCAGCTGGTCTCCATGTTTTCCAACATGCTAACTGTCCACCTGACAGAAGCGTGATAAACTGGTCGTGTCCGGCTGGTTGGCATGTTTTCCAACATGCTAACTGTCCACAGACAGAAGCGTGATAAACTGGTCGTGTCCGGCTGGTTGGCATGTTTTCCAACATGCTAACTGTCCACCTGACAGAAGCGTGATAAACTGGTCGTGTCCGGCTGGTTGGCATGTTTTCCAACATGCTAACTGTCCACAGACAGAAGCGTGATAAACTGGTCGTGTCCGGCTGGTTGGCATGTTTTCCAACACGCCAACTGTCCACTGACAGAAGCGTGATAAACTGGTCGTGTCCGGCTGGTTGGCATGTTTTCCAACATGCTAACTGTCCACAGACAGAAGCGTGATAAACTGGTCGTGTCCGGCTGGTTGGCATGTTTTCCAACACGCTAACTGTCCACTGACAGAAGCGTGATAAACTGGTCGTGTCCGGCTGGTTGGCATGTTTTCCAACATGCTAACTGTCCACAGACAGAAGCGTGATAAACTGGTCGTGTCCGGCTGGTTGGCATGTTTTCCAACACGCTAACTGTCCACTGACAATAGCGTGATAAACTGGTCGTGTCCGGCTGGTCTCCATGTTCTCCAACACGCTAACTGTCCACCTGACAGAAGTGTGATAAACTGGTCGTGTCCAGCTGGTTGGCACGTTTTCCAACACGCTAACTGTCCACCTGACAGAAGCGTGATAAACTGGTCGTGTCCGGCTGGTTGGCACGTTTTCCAACACGCTAACTGTCCACCTGACAGAAGCGTGATAAACTGGTCATGTCCGGCTGGTTGGCATGTTTTCCAACATGCTAACTGTCCACCTGACAGAAGCGTGATAAACTGGTCGTGTCCGGCTGGTTGGCATGTTTTCCAACATGCTAACTGTCCACAGACAGAAGCGTGATAAACTGGTCGTGTCCGGCTGGTTGGCATGTTTTCCAACATGCTAACTGTCCACCTGACAGAAGCGTGATAAACTGGTCGTGTCCGGCTGGTTGGCATGTTTTCCAACATGCTAACTGTCCACAGACAGAAGCGTGATAAACTGGTCGTGTCCGGCTGGTTGGCATGTTTTCCAACACGCCAACTGTCCACTGACAGAAGCGTGATAAACTGGTCGTGTCCGGCTGGTTGGCATGTTTTCCAACATGCTAACTGTCCACAGACAGAAGCGTGATAAACTGGTCGTGTCCGGCTGGTTGGCATGTTTTCCAACACGCTAACTGTCCACTGACAGAAGCGTGATAAACTGGTCGTGTCCGGCTGGTTGGCATGTTTTCCAACATGCTAACTGTCCACAGACAGAAGCGTGATAAACTGGTTGTGTCCGGCTGGTTGGCATGTTTTCCAACACGCTAACTGTCCACTGATAGAAGTGTGATAAACTGATCGTGTCCAGCTGGTTGGCATGTTTTCCAACACGCTAACTGTCCACTGACAGAAGCATGATGATCGTGTCCAGCATATGCGTGATAAACTGGTCTTGACACAGAGAGCAGCTAAGACATAATGCCTTGTAAACCAACAGACTATTTAGTTTTTAATAAAATGACTTGATCTTAATGTGTTGTAGGGGTAATTACATTCTCTGTGTGTAATTGTGTTTATGTGAACGTTTTGTCCTTCTGTTTGCAGCAATATTCCAAACCGATCAACATTTGTGTGTCCGTTCTGTGGGGCCAGAAACCTGGACCAGCAGGAACTGGTGAAGCACTGCATGGAAAATCACAGGAATGATCCTAATAAAGTGGTGAGAAACAAACTCTCCAGAAACTTTTCATTCTCTCACATTGCTGATCTGTAGATGACACCCGACTGTTTATGTATCTGTAGCTCATTTACAACTGCATTCGTACAATGATAAAACAATAAAGACAATCAACAGAAGAAAAAGTGTCGAGCTCTCCTGTGTTTAAATCAAGGACAAAAAACGAAAGAAATTTCTGAGCAGTTCTGATGTGAAGGAGGAGACTCCTGGACTGGAATTCTCAAGAAGGCGCTTGTAGAAGAACATACAGCTTTGCCTGGTGCAGCAGCTCCAACCAGTATGATGGAGATGTGCCATTCCAGGTTCCAATTAACAATATCTTAAACTCCATCCTAAAACAGGCATGGAGACAGTTAAGAGCAGCAACTCAAAGGTCATGTGATCACATCCTCTGAGTTGACATGCAAGCAGCTGAGTTCTGAGAGAACTTCCGGCAATGAAGAGACCACTGGCTTTAGCCATGATGAGAATTTTGGCCCAGATAGGGATTGGCGGAAAGGGCTCGACCTTTCCACGGATCTAGTGGTTCAAGACATACATTTAGCCCCCGAGCTGATTAAGTCTACCTATTATCAGACTTTCAGCATGAGATTAACTTTAAGAAGACAGAAAACACAATCAGCACCAATTAGACACTCACATTTTTACAAATATTATTTAAATGTTCCTTTAATTTAGATTTGAAAAGTTTAAGCCCAAGTTTAAACCTAATTCTTCAGTGACTGAAAAACAGACTCACCCTGGAATGTCAGCTGGTAGAGGTGTGGGCCCAAATGCAGGGCAGTGAGGCAGAAGGCAGACAAGTTGTGGGAACAG
Source organism: Telmatherina bonti (assembly GCF_933228915.1). Lineage (NCBI taxonomy): Eukaryota > Metazoa > Chordata > Actinopteri > Atheriniformes > Telmatherinidae > Telmatherina > Telmatherina bonti. The sequence continues at coordinate 1,617,829 of NC_136629.1, read as the reverse complement.
GTTTTTAATCCTTAAAATAAACTAAACTAAACTACACAGAAAACAGGGCAGAGACTAAACAGGTAACTACAGATATAACACATGCAGCAAACACAATGAACCAGCAGACAGAACTGAAACTAAGGGCTATAAATACAGACAGAAGCGGAACAAGACAGTGTAATGACTTAACTCATTCAGTCCAGGTGAATCTAATAAACAGGAAACAAGACAAAAGGGAAATAAACAAGGAAAAATACAAAATACAAAAGAAAAACAGGAAACTTGGAACTAAAAAGGCACAAAAAGTCCAAACCATGACACTGGAATAAATCTGCATGTCATCTGCACAGTAAAGGTAAGAACTCTCATACTTAGTGAATATAGACCCTAAAGTCATCATAGAAAACAGCAGCAAACCGAGACTAGATCCTTGTGGAACTCCGCATCTATAATCCTGTTTGTGCTCCATGCTACAAAAGGTTAGGGAGCATTTCATCTGTTTACTGATGTCGGAACTCAGAGGAACTTAGAACTCGTCATTGCCCTTTTGGTGGATGTGTTGGTGAACAGCAATACCAATGTAAGAGATGCAGTGATACAAACATAAAGGGAGCATCAATAAGTTTGCTGAGGTGTACTCATCTCAATGGACAGAAAAGGACCTATCAGGCAATGTTATTCCAAGCCGACAACTGAAGCTGCCCTGTTAAAATAATGTATTATCACTTTAAACATTTCCAGGAGAGGAAGGTTGTCCTCCTGTCATACAAGTCTGACGAGCAACTGCAGCAACTCAAATGAAGGGTTTTTGCCTCTAAATGAGATCCAATAAAGTACATTTAAAGGATAGAGCACTTTTTTCCAGTCTTGATCAGGACTAACCCTATTTTTTAGTTTAAATAGACAGCATGTGTACAGACCGAAGTGAAGATCAAACCACATCTTAGAAATGATTAGCATTTTGATGTCCTAATGTATGTAAACTAACTGCGTGCTTGTTCCTCCAGGTGTGTCCAGTGTGTTCAGCCATGCCATGGGGAGACCCCACCTATAAGAGCTCCAACTTTCTCCAGCATCTCCTTCATAGGCACAAGTTCTGCTACGATACCTTTGTTGTACGTTCACTTCTGTCATTATATTTTGAAAAGTCACATTAGAAACAACAAATGTTGTTCAATGAGATCAAACACGTTTTCACTTCCGCTTTAGTAAAATCCTCTCAAAGAAAATCCCCATTCCACTAGAATATAAAACCCGATCTCATCAGGTCCCGTTTTATTCCCAGTAGAATGTAAAACCCGATCTCATCAGGTCCCGTTTTATTCCCAGTAGAATATAAAACCCGATCTCATCAGGTCCCGTTTTATTCCCAGTAGAATATAAAACCCGATCTCATCAGGTCCCGTTTTATTCCCAGTAGAATGTAAAACCCGATCTCATCAGGTCCCGTTTTATTCCCAGTAGAATATAAAACCCGATCTCATCAGGTCCCGTTTTATTCCCAGTAGAATTTAAAACCCGATCTCATCAGGTCCCGTTTTATTCCCAGTAGAATGTAAAACCCGATCTCATCAGGTCCCGTTTTATTCCCAGTAGAATATAAAACCAGATCTCATCAGGTCCCGTTTTATTCCCAGTAGAATGTAAAACCCGATCTCATCAGGTCCCGTTTTATTCCCAGTAGAATATAAAACCCGATCTCATCAGGTCCCGTTTTATTCCCAGTAGAATGTAAAACCCCATCTCTTCAGGTCCCGTTTTATTCCCAGTAGAATGTAAAACCCCATCTCATCAGGTCCCGTTTTATTCCCAGTAGAATTTAAAACCCCATCTCATCAGGTCCCGTTTTATTCCCAGTAGAATGTAAAACCCGATTTCATCTGGTCCCGTTTTATTCCCAGTAGAATGTAAAACCCGATCCCATCAGGTCCCGTTTTATTACCACTACAATGTAAAACCCCATCTCATCAGGTCCCGTTTTATTCCCAGTAGAATGTAAAACCCCATCTCATCAGGTCCCGTTTTATTACCAGTAGAATGTAAAACCCCATCTCATCAGGTCCCGTTTTATTCCCAGTAGAATATAAAACCCGATCTCATCAGGTCCCGTTTTATTCCCAGTAGAATGTAAAACCCCATCTCATCAGGTCCCGTTTTATTCCCAGTAGAATGTAAAACCCGATCTCATCATTTCCCATTTTATTCCCAGTAGAATGTAAAACCCCATCTCATCAGGTCCCGTTTTATTCCCAGTAGAATGTAAAACCCCATCTCATCAGGTCCCGTTTTATTCCCAGTAAAATGTAAAACCCGATCTCATCAGGTCCCGTTTTATTCCCAGTAGAATGTAAAACCCGATTTCATCAGGTCCCGTTTTATTCCCAGTAGAATGTAAAACCCCATCTCATCAGGTCCCGTTTTATTCCCCGTAGAATGTAAAACCCGATCCCATCAGGTCCCGTTTTATTCCCAGTAGAATGTAAAACCCCATCTCATCAGGTCCCGTTTTATTCCCAGTAGAATGTAAAACCCCATCTCATCATGTCCCGTTTTATTCCCAGTAGAATTTAAAACCCCATCTCATCAGGTCCCGTTTTATTCCCAGTAGAATGTAAAACCCGATCTCATCATGTCCCGTTTTATTCCCAGTAGAATGTAAAACCCGATCTCATCAGGTCCCGTTTTATTCCCATTAGAATGTAAAACCAGATCTCATCAGGTCCCGTTTTATTCCCAGTAGAATTTAAAACCCCATCTCATCAGGTCCCGTTTTATTCCCAGTAGAATGTAAAACCCGATCTCATCAGGTCCCGTTTTATTCCCAGTAGAATGTAAAACCCGATCTCATCAGGTCCCGTTTTATTCCCATTAGAATGTAAAACCAGATCTCATCAGGTCCCGTTTTATTCCCAGTAGAATATAAAATCCCATCTCATCAGGTCCCGTTTTATTCCCATTAGAATATAAAACCCCATCTCATCAGGTCCCGTTTTATTCCCAGTAGAATGTTACCCGATTTCATCTGGTCCCGTTTTATTCCCAGTAGAATATAAAACCCCATCTGATCAGGTCCCGTTTTATTCCCAGTAGAATGTAACACCCCATCTCATCAGGTCCCGTTTTATTCCCATTAGAATGTAAAACCCGATCTCATCAGGTCCCGTTTTATTCCCAGTAGAATGTAAAACCCGATTTCATCAGGTCCCGTTTTTTTCCCAGTAGAATGTAAAACCCCATCTCATCAGGTCCCGTTTTATTCCCCGTAGAATGTAAAACCCGATCTCATCAGGTCCCGTTTTATTCCCAGTAGAATGTAAAACCCCATCTCATCAGGTCCCGTTTTATTCCCAGTAGAATGTAAAACCCCATCTCATCAGGTCCCGTTTTATTCCCAGTAGAAGGTAAAACCCCATCTCATCAGGTCCCGTTTTATTCCCAGTAGAATGTAAAACCCCATCTCATCAGGTCCCGTTTTATTCCCAGTAGAAGGTAAAACCCCATCTCATCAGGTCCCGTTTTATTCCCAGTAGAATTTAAAACCCCATCTCATCAGGTCCCGTTTTATTCCCAGTAGAATGTAAAACCCCATCTCATCAGGTCCCATTTTATTCCCAGTAGAATGTAAAACCCGATCTCATCAGGTCCCGTTTTATTCCCAGTAGAATGTAAAACCCGATTTCATCTGGTCCCGTTTTATTCCCAGTAGAATGTAAAACCCCATCTCATCAGGTCCCATTTTATTCCCAGTAGGATGTAAAACCCCATCTCATCAGGTCCCGTTTTATTCCCAGTAGAATGTAAAACCCCATCTCATCAGGTCCCGTTTTATTCCCAGTAGAATGTAAAACCCCATCTCATCAGGTCCCGTTTTTTTCCCAGTAGAATGTAAAACCCGATCTCATCAGGTCCCGTTTTATTCCCAGTAGAATGTAAAACCCGATCTCATCAGGTCCCGTTTTATTCCCAGTAGAATGTAAAACCCGATCTCATCAGGTCCCGTTTTATTCCCAGTAAAATGTAAAACCCGATCTCATCAGGTCCCGTTTTATTCCCAGTAGAATGTAAAACCCGATCTCATCATGTCCCGTTTTATTCCCATTAGAATGTAAAACCCCATCTCATCAGGTCCCGTTTTATTCCCAGTAGAATGTAAAACCCCATCTCATCAGGTCCCGTTTTATTCCCAGTAGAATGTAAAACCCGATCTCATCATTTCCCATTTTATTCCCAGTAGAATGTAAAACCCGATCTCATCAGGTCCCGTTTTATTCCCATTAGAATGTAAAACCCGATCTCATCAGGTCCCGTTTTATTCCCAGTAGAATGTAAAACCCGATCTCATCAGGTCCCGTTTTATTCCCAGTAGAATGTAAAACCCGATCTCATCATGTCCCGTTTTATTCCCAGTAGAATGTAAAACCCCATCTCATCAGGTCCCGTTTTATTCCCAGTAGAATGTAAAACCCGATCTCATCAGGTCCCGTTTTATTCCCAGTAGAATGTAAAACCCCATCTCATCAGGTCCCGTTTTATTCCCAGTAGAATGTAAAACCCCATCTCATCAGGTCCCGTTTTATTCCCAGTAGAATATAAAACCCCATCTCATCAGGTCCCGTTTTATTCCCAGTAGAATGTAAAACCCCATCTCATCAGGTCCCGTTTTATTCCCAGTAGAATATAAAACCCCATCTCATCAGGTCCCGTTTTATTCCCAGTAGAATATAAAACCCGATTTCATCAGGTCCCGTTTTATTTCCAGTAGAATGTAAAACCTGATCCCATCAGGTCCCGTTTTATTCCCAGTAGAATGTAAAACCCGATTTCATCAGGTCCCGTTTTATTCCCAGTAGAATGTAAAACCCCATCTCACCAGGTCCCGTTTTATTTCCAGTAGAATGTAAAACCTGATCTCATCAGGTCCCGTTTTATTCCCATTAGAATGTAAAACCCGATCTCATCAGGTCCCGTTTTATTCCCAGTAGAATGTAAAACCCCATCTCATCAGGTCCCGTTTTATTCCCAGTAGAAGGTAAAACCCGATCTCATCAGGTCCCGTTTTATTCCCAGTAGAATGTAAAACCCCATCTCATCAGGTCCCATTTTATTACCACTACAATTTAAAACCCCATCTCATCAGGTCCTGTTTTATTCCCAGTAGAATGTAAAACCCCATCTCATCAGGTCCCGTTTTATTCCCAGTAGAATTTAAAACCCGATCTCATCATGTCCCGTTTTATTCCCAGTAGAATGTAAAACCCCATCTCATCAGGTCCCGTTTTATTACCAGTAGAATGTAAAACCCCATCTCATCAGGTCCCGTTTTATTCCCAGTAGAATGTAAAACCCCATCTCATCAGGTCCCGTTTTATTCCCAGTAGAAAGTAAAACCCCATCTCATCAGGTCCCGTTTTATTCACAGTAGAATGTAAAACCCCATCTCATCAGGTCCCGTTTTATTCCCAGTAGAATGTAAAACCCCATCTCATCAGGTCCCGTTTTATTCCCAGTAGAATGTAAAACCCGATCTCATCAGGTCCCGTTTTATTCCCAGTAGAATGTAAAACCCGATTTCATCTGGTCCCGTTTTATTCCCAGTAGAATGTAAAACCCCATCTCATCAGGTCCCATTTTATTCCCAGTAGGATGTAAAACCCCATCTCATCAGGTCCCGTTTTATTCCCAGTAGAATGTAAAACCCCATCTCATCAGGTCCCGTTTTATTCCCAGTAGAATGTAAAACCCCATCTCATCAGGTCCCGTTTTTTTCCCAGTAGAATGTAAAACCCGATCTCATCAGGTCCCGTTTTATTCCCAGTAGAATGTAAAACCCGATCTCATCAGGTCCCGTTTTATTCCCAGTAGAATGTAAAACCCGATCTCATCAGGTCCCGTTTTATTCCCAGTAAAATGTAAAACCCGATCTCATCAGGTCCCGTTTTATTCCCAGTAGAATGTAAAACCCGATCTCATCATGTCCCGTTTTATTCCCATTAGAATGTAAAACCCCATCTCATCAGGTCCCGTTTTATTCCCAGTAGAATGTAAAACCCGATCTCATCAGGTCCCGTTTTATTCCCAGTAGAATGTAAAACCCGATCTCATCATTTCCCATTTTATTCCCAGTAGAATGTAAAACCCGATCTCATCAGGTCCCGTTTTATTCCCATTAGAATGTAAAACCCGATCTCATCAGGTCCCGTTTTATTCCCAGTAGAATGTAAAACCCCATCTCATCAGGTCCCGTTTTATTCCCAGTAGAATGTAAAACCCGATCTCATCATGTCCCGTTTTATTCCCAGTAGAATGTAAAACCCCATCTCATCAGGTCCCGTTTTATTCCCAGTAGAATGTAAAACCCGATCTCATCAGGTCCCGTTTTATTCCCAGTAGAATGTAAAACCCCATCTCATCAGGTCCCGTTTTATTCCCAGTAGAATGTAAAACCCCATCTCATCAGGTCCCGTTTTATTCCCAGTAGAATATAAAACCCCATCTCATCAGGTGCCGTTTTATTCCCAGTAGAATGTAAAACCCCATCTCATCAGGTCCCGTTTTATTCCCAGTAGAATATAAAACCCCATCTCATCAGGTCCCGTTTTATTCCCAGTAGAATATAAAACCCGATTTCATCAGGTCCCGTTTTATTTCCAGTAGAATGTAAAACCTGATCCCATCAGGTCCCGTTTTATTCCCAGTAGAATGTAAAACCCGATTTCATCAGGTCCCGTTTTATTCCCAGTAGAATGTAAAACCCCATCTCACCAGGTCCCGTTTTATTTCCAGTAGAATGTAAAACCTGATCTCATCAGGTCCCGTTTTATTCCCATTAGAATGTAAAACCCGATCTCATCAGGTCCCGTTTTATTCCCAGTAGAATGTAAAACCCCATCTCATCAGGTCCCGTTTTATTCCCAGTAGAAGGTAAAACCCGATCTCATCAGGTCCCGTTTTATTCCCAGTAGAATGTAAAACCCCATCTCATCAGGTCCCATTTTATTACCACTACAATTTAAAACCCCATCTCATCAGGTCCTGTTTTATTCCCAGTAGAATGTAAAACCCCATCTCATCAGGTCCCGTTTTATTCCCAGTAGAATTTAAAACCCGATCTCATCATGTCCCGTTTTATTCCCAGTAGAATGTAAAACCCCATCTCATCAGGTCCCGTTTTATTACCAGTAGAATGTAAAACCCCATCTCATCAGGTCCCGTTTTATTCCCAGTAGAATGTAAAACCCCATCTCATCAGGTCCCGTTTTATTCCCAGTAGAATGTAAAACCCCATCTCATCAGGTCCCGTTTTATTCACAGTAGAATGTAAAACCCCATCTCATCAGGTCCCGTTTTATTCCCAGTAGAATGTAAAACCCCATCTCATCAGGTCCCGTTTTATTCCCAGTAGAATGTAAAACCCCATCTCATCAGGTCCCGTTTTATTCCCAGTAGAAGGTAAAACCCCATCTCATCAGGTCCCGTTTTATTCCCAGTAGAATTTAAAACCCCATCTCATCAGGTCCCGTTTTATTCCCAGTAGAATGTAAAACCCGATTTCATCTGGTCCCGTTTTATTCCCAGTAGAATGTAAAACCCGATCCCATCAGGTCCCGTTTTATTCCCACTACAATGTAAAACCCCATCTCATCAGGTCCCGTTTTATTCCCAGTAGAATGTAAAACCCCATCTCATCAGGTCCCATTTTATTCCCAGTAGGATGTAAAACCCCATCTCATCAGGTCCCGTTTTATTCCCAGTAGAATGTAAAACCCCATCTCATCAGGTCCCGTTTTATTCCCAGTAGAATGTAAAACCCCATCTCATCAGGTCCCGTTTTTTTCCCAGTAGAATGTAAAACCCGATCTCATCAGGTCCCGTTTTATTCCCATTAGAATGTAAAACCCCATCTCATCAGGTCCCGTTTTATTCCCAGTAGAATGTAAAACCCGATCTCATCAGGTCCCGTTTTATTCCCAGTAGAATGTAAAACCCCATCTCATCAGGTCCCGTTTTATTCCCAGTAGAATGTAAAACCCCATCTCATCAGGTCCCGTTTTATTCCCAGTAGAATGTAAAACCCGATCTCATCATTTCCCATTTTATTCCCAGTAGAATGTAAAACCCGATCTCATCAGGTCCCGTTTTATTCCCATTAGAATGTAAAACCCGATCTCATCAGGTCCCGTTTTATTCCCAGTAGAATGTAAAACCCCATCTCATCAGGTCCCGTTTTTTTCCCAGTAGAATGTAAAACCCGATCTCATCATGTCCCGTTTTATTCCCAGTAGAATGTAAAACCCCATCTCATCAGGTCCCGTTTTATTCCCAGTAGAATGTAAAACCCGATCTCATCAGGTCCCGTTTTATTCCCAGTAGAATGTAAAACCCCATCTCATCAGGTCCCGTTTTATTCCCAGTAGAATATAAAACCCCATCTCATCAGGTCCCATTTTATTCCCAGTAGAATGTAAAACCCCATCTCATCAGGTCCCGTTTTATTCCCAGTAGAATATAAAACCCCATCTCATCAGGTCCCGTTTTATTCCCAGTAGAATATAAAACCCGATTTCATCAGGTCCCGTTTTATTCCCAGTAGAATGTAAAACCCGATCTCATCAGGTCCCGTTTTATTCCCAGTAGAATGTAAAACCCCATCTCATCAGGTCCCGTTTTATTCCCAGTAGAATATAAAACCCCATCTCATCAGGTCCCATTTTATTCCCAGTAGAATGTAAAACCCCATCTCATCAGGTCCCGTTTTATTCCCAGTAGAATATAAAACCCCATCTCATCAGGTCCCGTTTTATTCCCAGTAGAATATAAAACCCGATTTCATCAGGTCCCGTTTTATTTCCAGTAGAATGTAAAACCTGATCCCATCAGGTCCCGTTTTATTCCCAGTAGAATGTAAAACCCGATTTCATCAGGTCCCGTTTTATTCCCAGTAGAATGTAAAACCCCATCTCACCAGGTCCCGTTTTATTTCCAGTAGAATGTAAAACCTGATCTCATCAGGTCCCGTTTTATTCCCATTAGAATGTAAAACCCGATCTCATCAGGTCCCGTTTTATTCCTAGTAGAATGTAAAACCCCATCTCATCAGGTCCCGTTTTATTCCCAGTAGAAGGTAAAACCCCATCTCATCAGGTCCCGTTTTATTCCCAGTAGAATTTAAAACCCCATCTCATCAGGTCCCGTTTTATTCCCAGTAGAATGTAAAACCCGATTTCATCTGGTCCCGTTTTATTCCCAGTAGAATGTAAAACCCGATCCCATCAGGTCCCGTTTTATTACCACTACAATGTAAAACCCCATCTCATCAGGTCCCGTTTTATTCCCAGTAGAATGTAAAACCCCATCTCATCAGGTCCCGTTTTATTCCCAGTAGAATGTAAAACCCCATCTCATCAGGTCCCGTTTTATTCCCAGTAGAATGTAAAACCCCATCTCATCAGGTCCCGTTTTATTCACAGTAGAATGTAAAACCCCATCTCATCAGGTCCCGTTTTATTCCCAGTAGAATGTAAAACCCCATCTCATCAGGTCCCGTTTTATTCCCAGTAGAATGTAAAACCCCATCTCATCAGGTCCCGTTTTATTCCCAGTAGAAGGTAAAACCCCATCTCATCAGGTCCCGTTTTATTCCCAGTAGAATTTAAAACCCCATCTCATCAGGTCCCGTTTTATTCCCAGTAGAATGTAAAACCCGATTTCATCTTATCCCGTTTTATTCCCAGTAGAATGTAAAACCCGATCCCATCAGGTCCCGTTTTATTCCCACTACAATGTAAAACCCCATCTCATCAGGTCCCGTTTTATTCCCAGTAGAATGTAAAACCCCATCTCATCAGGTCCCATTTTATTCCCAGTAGGATGTAAAACCCCATCTCATCAGGTCCCGTTTTATTCCCAGTAGAATGTAAAACCCCATCTCATCAGGTCCCGTTTTATTCCCAGTAGAATGTAAAACCCCATCTCATCAGGTCCCGTTTTTTTCCCAGTAGAATGTAAAACCCCATCTCATCAGGTCCCGTTTTATTCCCATTAGAATGTAAAACCCCATCTCATCAGGTCCCGTTTTATTCCCAGTAGAATGTAAAACCCGATCTCATCAGGTCCCGTTTTATTCCCAGTAGAATGTAAAACCCCATCTCATCAGGTCCCGTTTTATTCCCAGTAGAATGTAAAACCCCATCTCATCAGGTCCCGTTTAATTCCCAGTAGAATGTAAAACCCGATCTCATCATTTCCCATTTTATTCCCAGTAGAATGTAAAACCCGATCTCATCAGGTCCCGTTTTATTCCCATTAGAATGTAAAACCCCATCTCATCAGGTCCCGTTTTATTCCCAGTAGAATGTAAAACCCCATCTCATCAGGTCCCGTTTTTTTCCCAGTAGAATGTAAAACCCGATCTCATCATGTCCCGTTTTATTCCCAGTAGAATGTAAAACCCCATCTCATCAGGTCCCGTTTTATTCCCAGTAGAATGTAAAACCCGATCTCATCAGGTCCCGTTTTATTCCCAGTAGAATGTAAAACCCCATCTCATCAGGTCCCGTTTTATTCCCAGTAGAATGTAAAACCCCATCTCATCAGGTCCCGTTTTATTCCCAGTAGAATATAAAACCCCATCTCATCAGGTCCCATTTTATTCCCAGTAGAATGTAAAACCCCATCTCATCAGGTCCCGTTTTATTCCCAGTAGAATATAAAACCCCATCTCATCAGGTCCCGTTTTATTCCCAGTAGAATATAAAACCCGATTTCATCAGGTCCCGTTTTATTTCCAGTAGAATGTAAAACCTGATCCCATCAGGTCCCGTTTTATTCCCAGTAGAATGTAAAACCCGATTTCATCAGGTCCCGTTTTATTCCCAGTAGAATGTAAAACCCCATCTCACCAGGTCCCGTTTTATTTCCAGTAGAATGTAAAACCTGATCTCATCAGGTCCCGTTTTATTCCCATTAGAATGTAAAACCCCATCTCATCAGGTCCCGTTTTATTCCTAGTAGAATGTAAAACCCCATCTCATCAGGTCCCGTTTTATTCCCAGTAGAATGTAAAACCCCATCTCATCAGGTCCCGTTTTATTCCCAGTAGAATTTAAAACCCCATCTCATCAGGTCCCGTTTTATTCCCAGTAGAATGTAAAACCCGATTTCATCTGGTCCCGTTTTATTCCCAGTAGAATGTAAAACCCGATCCCATCAGGTCCCGTTTTATTACCACTACAATGTAAAACCCCATCTCATCAGGTCCCGTTTTATTCCCAGTAGAATGTAAAACCCCATCTCATCAGGTCCCGTTTTATTCCCAGTAGAATGTAAAACCCCATCTCATCAGGTCCCGTTTTATTCCCAGTAGAATGTAAAACCCCATCTCATCAGGTCCCGTTTTATTCCCAGTAGAATGTAAAACCCCATCTCATCAGGTCCCGTTTTATTCCCAGTAGAATGTAAAACCCCATCTCATCAGGTCCCGTTTTATTCCCAGTAGAATGTAAAACCCCATCTCATCAGGTCCCGTTTTATTCCCAGTAGAATGTAAAACCCCATCTCATCAGGTCCCGTTTTATTCCCAGTAGAAGGTAAAACCCCATCTCATCAGGTCCCGTTTTATTCCCAGTAGAATTTAAAACCCCATCTCATCAGGTCCCGTTTTATTCCCAGTAGAATGTAAAACCCGATTTCATCTGGTCCCGTTTTATTCCCAGTAGAATGTAAAACCCGATCCCATCAGGTCCCGTTTTATTCCCACTACAATGTAAAACCCCATCTCATCAGGTCCCGTTTTATTCCCAGTAGAATGTAAAACCCCATCTCATCAGGTCCCATTTTATTCCCAGTAGGATGTAAAACCCCATCTCATCAGGTCCTGTTTTATTCCCAGTAGAATGTAAAACCCCATCTCATCAGGTCCCGTTTTATTCCCAGTAGAATGTAAAACCCGATCTCATCAGGTCCCGTTTTATTCCCAGTAGAATGTAAAACCCCATCTCATCAGGTCCCGTTTTATTCCCAGTAAAATGTAAAACCCGATCTCATCATGTCCCGTTTTATTCCCAGTAGAATGTAAAACCCCATCTCATCAGGTCCCGTTTTATTCCCAGTAGAATGTAAAACCCGATCTCATCATGTCCCGTTTTATTCCCAGTAGAATGTAAAACCCCATCTCATCAGGTCCCGTTTTATTCCCAGTAGAATGTAAAACCCCATCTCATCAGGTCCCGTTTTATTCCCAGTAGAATGTAAAACCCGATCTCATCAGGTCCCCGTTTTATTCCCAGTAGAATGTAAAACCCCATCTCATCAGGTCCCGTTTTATTCCCAGTAGAATGTAAAACCCCATCTCATCAGGTCCCGTTTTATTCCCAGTAGAATGTAAAACCCCATCTCATCAGGTCCCGTTTTATTCCCAGTAGAATGTAAAACCCCATCTCATCAGGTCCCGTTTTATTCCCAGTAGAATGTAAAACCCCATCTCATCAGGTCCCGTTTTATTCCCAGTAGAATGTAAAACCCCATCTCATCAGGTCCCGTTTTATTCCCAGTAGAATATAAAACCCCATCTCATCAGGTCCCGTTTTATTCCCAGTAGAATGTAAAACCCCATCTCATCAGGTCCCGTTTTATTCCCAGTAGAATATAAAACCCCATCTCATCAGGTCCCGTTTTATTCCCAGTAGAATATAAAACCCGATTTCATCAGGTCCCGTTTTATTTCCAGTAGAATGTAAAACCTGATCCCATCAGGTCCCGTTTTATTCCCAGTAGAATGTAAAACCCGATCCCATCAGGTCCCGTTTTATTCCCAGTAGAATGTAAAACCCCATCTCACCAGGTCCCGTTTTATTTCCAGTAGAATGTAAAACCTGATCTCATCAGGTCCCGTTTTATTCCCATTAGAATGTAAAACCCCATCTCATCAGGTCCCGTTTTATTCCCAGTAGAATGTAAAACCCCATCTCATCAGGTCCCGTTTTATTCCCAGTAGAATATAAAACCCCATCTCATCAGGTCCCGTTTTATTCCCAGTAGAATGTAAAACCCCATCTCATCAGGTCCCGTTTTATTCCCAGTAGAATATAAAACCCCATCTCATCAGGTCCCGTTTTATTCCCAGTAGAATATAAAACCCGATTTCATCAGGTCCCGTTTTATTTCCAGTAGAATGTAAAACCTGATCCCATCAGGTCCCGTTTTATTCCCAGTAGAATGTAAAACCCGATTTCATCAGGTCCCGTTTTATTCCCAGTAGAATGTAAAACCCCATCTCACCAGGTCCCGTTTTATTTCCAGTAGAATGTAAAACCTGATCTCTTCAGGTCCCGTTTTATTCCCATTAGAATGTAAAACCCGATCTCATCAGGTCCCGTTTTATTCCCAGTAGAATGTAAAACCCCATCTCATCAGGTCCCGTTTTATTCCCAGTAGAATGTAAAACCCCATCTCATCAGGTCCCGTTTTATTCCCATTAGAATTTAAAACCCCATCTCATCAGGTCCCGTTTTATTCCCAGTAGAATGTAAAACCCGATTTCATCTGGTCCCGTTTTATTCCCAGTAGAATGTAAAACCCGATCCCATCAGGTCCCGTTTTATTACCACTACAATGTAAAACCCCATCTCATCAGGTCCCGTTTTATTCCCAGTAGAATGTAAAACCCGATTTCATCTGGTCCCGTTTTATTCCCAGTAGAATGTAAAACCCGATCCCATCAGGTCCCGTTTTATTACCACTACAATGTAAAACCCCATCTCATCAGGTCCCGTTTTATTCCCAGTAGAATGTAAAACCCCATCTCATCAGGTCCCGTTTTATTCCCAGTAGAATGTAAAACCCCATCTCATCATGTCCCGTTTTATTACCAGTAGAATGTAAAACCCCATCTCATCAGGTCCCGTTTTATTCCCAGTAGAATGTAAAACCCCATCTCATCAGGTCCCGTTTTATTCCCAGTAGAATGTAAAACCCCATCTCATCAGGTCCCGTTTTATTCCCAGTAGAATGTAAAACCCCATCTCATCAGGTCCCGTTTTATTCCCAGTAGAATGTAAAACCCCATCTCATCAGGTCCCGTTTTATTCCCAGTAGAATGTAAAACCCCATCTCATCAGGTCCCGTTTTATTCCCAGTAGAATGTAAAACCCGATCTCATCATGTCCCGTTTTATTCCCAGTAGAATGTAAAACCCCATCTCATCAGGTCCCGTTTTATTCCCAGTAGAATGTAAAACCCCATCTCATCAGGTCCCGTTTTATTCCCATTAGAATGTAAAACCCGATCTCATCAGGTCCCGTTTTATTCCCAGTAGAATGTAAAACCCGATCTCATCAGGTCCTGTTTTATTCCCAGTAGAATGTAAAACCCCATCTCATCATGTCCCGTTTTATTCCCAGTAGAATGTAAAACCCCATCTCATCAGGTCCCGTTTTATTCCCATTAGAATGTAAAACCCGATCTCATCAGGTCCCGTTTTATTCCCAGTAGAATATAAAACCCGATCTCATCAGGTCCCGTTTTATTCCCAGTAGAATGTAAAACCCCATCTCATCAGGTCCCGTTTTATTCCCAGTAGAATGTAAAACCCCATCTCATCAGGTCCCGTTTTATTCCCAGTAGAATGTAAAACCCGATCTCATCAGGTCCCGTTTTATTCCCAGTAGAATGTAAAACCCCATCTCATCATGTCCCGTTTTATTCCCAGTAGAATGTAAAACCCCATCTCATCAGGTCCCGTTTTATTCCCAGTAGAATGTAAAACCCGATCTCATCAGGTCCCGTTTTATTCCCAGTAGAATGTAAAACCCCATCTCATCAGGTCCCGTTTTATTCCCAGTAGAATGTAAAACCCCATCTCATCAGGTCCCGTTTTATTCCCAGTAGAATATAAAACCCCATCTCATCAGGTCCCGTTTTATTCCCAGTAGAATGTAAAACCCCATCTCATCAGGTCCCGTTTTATTCCCAGTAGAATATAAAACCCCATCTCATCAGGTCCCGTTTTATTCCCAGTAGAATATAAAACCCGATTTCATCAGGTCCCGTTTTATTTCCAGTAGAATGTAAAACCTGATCCCATCAGGTCCCGTTTTATTCCCAGTAGAATGTAAAACCCGATTTCATCAGGTCCCGTTTTATTCCCAGTAGAATGTAAAACCCCATCTCACCAGGTCCCGTTTTATTTCCAGTAGAATGTAAAACCTGATCTCATCAGGTCCCGTTTTATTCCCTTTAGAATGTAAAACCCGATCTCATCAGGTCCCGTTTTATTCCCAGTAGAATGTAAAACCCCATCTCATCAGGTCCCGTTTTATTCCCAGTAGAATGTAAAACCCCATCTCATCAGGTCCCGTTTTATTCCCATTAGAATGTAAAACCCCATCTCATCAGGTCCCGTTTTATTCCCAGTAGAATGTAAAACCCCATCTCATCAGGTCCCGTTTTATTCCCAGTAAAATGTAAAACCCGATCTCATCAGGTCCCGTTTTATTCCCACTACAATGTAAAACCCCATCTCATCAGGTCCCGTTTTATTCCCAGTAGAATGTAAAACCCCATCTCATCAGGTCCCGTTTTATTCCCAGTAAAATGTAAAACCCGATCTCATCAGGTCCCGTTTTATTCCCAGTAGAATGTAAAACCCCATCTCATCAGGTCCCGTTTTATTCCCAGTAGAATGTAAAACCCGATCTCATCAGGTCCCGTTTTATTCCCAGTAGAATGTAAAACCCCATCTCATCAGGTCCCGTTTTATTCCCAGTAGAATGTAAAACCCCATCTCATCAGGTCCCGTTTTATTCCCAGTAGAATATAAAACCCCATCTCATCAGGTCCCGTTTTATTCCCAGTAGAATATAAAACCCGATTTCATCAGGTCCCGTTTTATTTCCAGTAGAATGTAAAACCTGATCCCATCAGGTCCCGTTTTATTCCCAGTAGAATGTAAAACCCGATTTCATCAGGTCCCGTTTTATTCCCAGTAGAATGTAAAACCCCATCTCACCAGGTCCCGTTTTATTTCCAGTAGAATGTAAAACCTGATCTCATCAGGTCCCGTTTTATTCCCATTAGAATGTAAAACCCGATCTCATCAGGTCCCGTTTTATTCCCAGTAGAATGTAAAACCCCATCTCATCAGGTCCCGTTTTATTCCCAGTAGAATGTAAAACCCCATCTCATCAGGTCCCGTTTTATTCCCATTAGAATGTAAAACCCCATCTCATCAGGTCCCGTTTTATTCCCAGTAGAATGTAAAACCCCATCTCATCAGGTCCCGTTTTATTCCAGGTAAAATGTAAAACCCGATCTCATCAGGTCCCGTTTTATTCCCACTACAATGTAAAACCCCATCTCATCAGGTCCCGTTTTATTCCCAGTAGAATGTAAAACCCCATCTCATCAGGTCCCGTTTTATTCCCAGTAAAATGTAAAACCCGATCTCATCAGGTCCCGTTTTATTCCCAGTAGAATGTAAAACCCCATCTCATCAGGTCCCGTTTTATTCCCAGTAGAATGTAAAACCCGATCTCATCATGTCCCGTTTTATTCCCAGTAGAATGTAAAACCCCATCTCATCAGGTCCCGTTTTATTCCCAGTAGAATGTAAAACCCCATCTCACCAGGTCCCGTTTTATTTCCAGTAGAATGTAAAACCTGATCTCATCAGGTCCCGTTTTATTCCCATTAGAATGTAAAACCCGATCTCATCAGGTCCCGTTTTATTCCCAGTAGAATGTAAAACCCCATCTCATCAGGTCCCGTTTTATTCCCAGTAGAAGGTAAAACCCCATCTCATCAGGTCCCGTTTTATTCCCAGTAGAATGTAAAACCCCATCTCATCAGGTCCCGTTTTATTCCCAGTAGAATATAAAACCCGATTTCATCAGGTCCCGTTTTATTTCCAGTAGAATGTAAAACCTGATCCCATCAGGTCCCGTTTTATTCCCAGTAGAATGTAAAACCCGATTTCATCAGGTCCCGTTTTATTCCCAGTAGAATGTAAAACCCCATCTCACCAGGTCCCGTTTTATTTCCAGTAGAATGTAAAACCTGATCTCATCAGGTCCCGTTTTATTCCCATTAGAATGTAAAACCCGATCTCATCAGGTCCCGTTTTATTCCCAGTAGAATGTAAAACCCCATCTCATCAGGTCCCGTTTTATTCCCAGTAGAATGTAAAACCCCATCTCATCAGGTCCCGTTTTATTCCCATTAGAATGTAAAACCCCATCTCATCAGGTCCCGTTTTATTCCCAGTAGAATGTAAAACCCCATCTCATCAGGTCCCGTTTTATTCCCAGTAAAATGTAAAACCCGATCTCATCAGGTCCCGTTTTATTCCCAGTAGAATATAAAACCCCATCTCATCAGGTCCCGTTTTATTCCCAGTAGAATGTAAAACCCCATCTCATCAGGTCCCGTTTTATTCCCAGTAGAATGTAAAACCCCATCTCATCAGGTCCCGTTTTATTCCCAGTAGAAGGTAAAACCCCATCTCATCAGGTCCCGTTTTATTCCCAGTAGAATTTAAAACCCCATCTCATCAGGTCCCGTTTTATTCCCAGTAGAATGTAAAACCCGATTTCATCTGGTCCCGTTTTATTCCCAGTAGAATGTAAAACCCGATCCCATCAGGTCCCGTTTTATTACCACTACAATGTAAAACCCCATCTCATCAGGTCCCGTTTTATTCCCAGTAGAATGTAAAACCCCATCTCATCATGTCCCGTTTTATTACCAGTAGAATGTAAAACCCCATCTCATCAGGTCCCGTTTTATTCCCAGTAGAATGTAAAACCCCATCTCATCAGGTCCCGTTTTATTCCCAGTAGAATGTAAAACCCCATCTCATCAGGTCCCGTTTTATTCCCAGTAGAATGTAAAACCCCATCTCATCAGGTCCCGTTTTATTCCCAGTAGAATATAAAACCCCATCTCATCAGGTCCCGTTTTATTCCCAGTAGAATGTGAAACCCCATCTCATCAGGTCCCGTTTTATTCCCAGTAAAATGTAAAACCCGATCTCATCAGGTCCCGTTTTATTCCCAGTAGAATGTAAAACCCCATCTCATCAGGTCCCGTTTTATTCCCAGTAGAATGTAAAACCCCATCTCATCATGTCCCGTTTTATTCCCAGTAGAATGTAAAACCCGATCTCATCAGGTCCCGTTTTATTCCCAGTAGAATGTAAAACCCCATCTCATCAGGTCCCGTTTTATTCCCAGTAGAAGGTAAAACCCCATCTCATCAGGTCCCGTTTTATTCCGAGTAGAATTTAAAACCCCATCTCATCAGGTCCCGTTTTATTCCCAGTAGAATGTAAAACCCGATTTCATCTGGTCCCGTTTTATTCCCAGTAGAATGTAAAACCCGATCCCATCAGGTCCCGTTTTATTCCCACTACAATGTAAAACCCCATCTCATCAGGTCCCGTTTTATTCCCAGTAGAATGTAAAACCCCATCTCATCAGGTCCCGTTTTATTCCCAGTAAAATGTAAAACCCGATCTCATCAGGTCCCGTTTTATTCCCAGTAGAATGTAAAACCCCATCTCATCAGGTCCCGTTTTATTCCCAGTAGAATGTAAAACCCGATCTCATCATGTCCCTTTTTATTCCCAGTAGAATGTAAAACCCGATCTCATCAGGTCCCGTTTTATTCCCAGTAGAATGTAAAACCCCATCTCATCAGGTCCCGTTTTATTCCCATTAGAATGTAAAACCCGATCTCATCAGGTCCCGTTTTATTCCCAGTAGAATGTAAAACCCGATCTCATCAGGTCCCGTTTTATTCCCAGTAGAATGTAAAACCCGATCTCATCATGTCCCGTTTTATTCCCAGTAGAATGTAAAACCCCATCTCATCAGGTCCCGTTTTATTCCCATTAGAATGTAAAACCCGATCTCATCAGGTCCCGTTTTATTCCCAGTAGAATATAAAACCCGATCTCATCAGGTCCCGTTTTATTCCCAGTAGAATGTAAAACCCCATCTCATCAGGTCCCGTTTTATTCCCAGTAGAATGTAAAAACCCCATCTCATCAGGTCCCGTTTTATTCCCAGTAGAATGTAAAACCCGATCTCATCAGGTCCCGTTTTATTCCCAGTAGAATGTAAAACCCCATCTCATCATGTCCCGTTTTATTCCCAGTAGAATGTAAAACCCCATCTCATCAGGTCCCGTTTTATTCCCAGTAGAATGTAAAACCCCATCTCATCAGGTCCCGTTTTATTCCCAGTAGAATGTAAAACCCGATCCCATCAGGTCCCGTTTTATTCCCACTACAATGTAAAACCCCATCTCATCAGGTCCCGTTTTATTCCCAGTAGAATGTAAAACCCCATCTCATCAGGTCCCGTTTTATTCCCAGTAAAATGTAAAACCCGATCTCATCAGGTCCCGTTTTATTCCCAGTAGAATGTAAAACCCCATCTCATCAGGTCCCGTTTTATTCCCAGTAGAATGTAAAACCCGATCTCATCATGTCCCGTTTTATTCCCAGTAGAATGTAAAACCCGATCTCATCAGGTCCCGTTTTATTCCCAGTAGAATGTAAAACCCCATCTCATCAGGTCCCGTTTTATTCCCATTAGAATGTAAAACCCGATCTCATCAGGTCCCGTTTTATTCCCAGTAGAATGTAAAACCCGATCTCATCAGGTCCCGTTTTATTCCCAGTAGAATGTAAAACCCGATCTCATCATGTCCCGTTTTATTCCCAGTAGAATGTAAAACCCGATCTCATCAGGTCCCGTTTTATTCCCATTAGAATGTAAAACCCGATCTCATCAGGTCCCGTTTTATTCCCAGTAGAATATAAAACCCGATCTCATCAGGTCCCGTTTTATTCCCAGTAGAATGTAAAACCCCATCTCATCAGGTCCCGTTTTATTCCCAGTAGAATGTAAAACCCCATCTCATCAGGTCCCGTTTTATTCCCAGTAGAATATAAAACCCCATCTCATCAGGTCCCGTTTTATTCCCAGTAGAATGTAAAACCCCATCTCATCAGGTCCCGTTTTATTCCCAGTAGAATATAAAACCCCATCTCATCAGGTCCCGTTTTATTCCCAGTAGAATATAAAACCCGATTTCATCAGGTCCCGTTTTATTTCCAGTAGAATGTAAAACCTGATCCCATCAGGTCCCGTTTTATTCCCAGTAGAATGTAAAACCCGATTTCATCAGGTCCCGTTTTATTCCCAGTAGAATGTAAAACCCCATCTCACCAGGTCCCGTTTTATTTCCAGTAGAATGTAAAACCTGATCTCATCAGGTCCCGTTTTATTCCCATTAGAATGTAAAACCCGATCTCATCAGGTCCCGTTTTATTCCCAGTAGAATGTAAAACCCCATCTCATCAGGTCCCGTTTTATTCCCAGTAGAAGGTAAAACCCCATCTCATCAGGTCCCGTTTTATTCCCAGTAGAATTTAAAACCCCATCTCATCAGGTCCCGTTTTATTCCCAGTAGAATGTAAAACCCGATTTCATCTGGTCCCGTTTTATTCCCAGTAGAATGTAAAACCCGATCCCATCAGGTCCCGTTTTATTACCACTACAATGTAAAACCCCATCTCATCAGGTCCCGTTTTATTCCCAGTAGAATGTAAAACCCCATCTCATCAGGTCCCGTTTTATTCCCAGTAGAATGTAAAACCCCATCTCATCAGGTCCCGTTTTATTCCCAGTAGAATGTAAAACCCCATCTCATCAGGTCCCGTTTTATTCCCAGTAGAATGTAAAACCCCATCTCATCAGGTCCCGTTTTATTCCCAGTAGAATGTAAAACCCCATCTCATCAGGTCCCGTTTTATTCCCAGTAGAATGTAAAACCCCATCTCATCAGGTCCCGTTTTATTCCCAGTAGAATGTAAAACCCCATCTCATCAGGTCCCGTTTTATTCCCAGTAGAATGTAAAACCCGATTTCATCTGGTCCCGTTTTATTCCCAGTAGAATGTAAAACCCGATCCCATCAGGTCCCGTTTTATTCCCACTACAATGTAAAACCCCATCTCATCAGGTCCCGTTTTATTCCCAGTAGAATGTAAAACCCCATCTCATCAGGTCCCATTTTATTCCCAGTAGGATGTAAAACCCCATCTCATCAGGTCCCGTTTTATTCCCAGTAGAATGTAAAACCCCATCTCATCAGGTCCCGTTTTATTCCCAGTAGAATGTAAAACCCCATCTCATCAGGTCCCGTTTTATTCCCAGTAGAATGTAAAACCCCATCTCATCAGGTCCCGTTTTATTCCCAGTAGAATGTAAAACCCGATCTCATCAGGTCCCGTTTTATTCCCAGTAGAATGTAAAACCCCATCTCATCAGGTCCCGTTTTATTCCCAGTAAAATGTAAAACCCGATCTCATCAGGTCCCGTTTTATTCCCAGTAGAATGTAAAACCCCATCTCATCAGGTCCCGTTTTATTCCCAGTAGAATGTAAAACCCCATCTCATCATGTCCCGTTTTATTCCCAGTAGAATGTAAAACCCCATCTCATCAGGTCCCGTTTTATTCCCAGTAGAATGTAAAACCCCATCTCATCAGGTCCCGTTTTATTCCCATTAGAATGTAAAACCCGATCTCATCAGGTCCCGTTTTATTCCCAGTAGAATGTAAAACCCGATCTCATCAGGTCCCGTTTTATTCCCAGTAGAATGTAAAACCCCATCTCATCAGGTCCATTTTTATTCCCAGTAGAATGTAAAACCCCATCTCATCAGGTCCCGTTTTATTCCCAGTAGAATGTAAAACCCCATCTCATCAGGTCCCGTTTTATTCCCAGTAGAATGTAAAACCCGATCTCATCAGGTCCCGTTTTATTCCCAGTAGAATGTAAAACCCCATCTCATCAGGTCCCGTTTTATTCCCAGTAGAAGGTAAAACCCCATCTCATCAGGTCCCGTTTTATTCCCAGTAGAATTTAAAACCCCATCTCATCAGGTCCCGTTTTATTCCCAGTAGAATGTAAAACCCGATTTCATCTGGTCCCGTTTTATTCCCAGTAGAATGTAAAACCCGATCCCATCAGGTCCCGTTTTATTCCCACTACAATGTAAAACCCCATCTCATCAGGTCCCGTTTTATTCCCAGTAGAATGTAAAACCCCATCTCATCAGGTCCCATTTTATTCCCAGTAGGATGTAAAACCCCATCTCATCAGGTCCCGTTTTATTCCCAGTAGAATGTAAAACCCGATCTCATCAGGTCCCGTTTTATTCCCAGTAGAATGTAAAACCCCATCTCATCAGGTCCCGTTTTATTCCCAGTAGAATGTAAAACCCCATCTCATCAGGTCCCGTTTTATTCCCAGTAGAATGTAAAACCCCATCTCATCAGGTCCCGTTTTATTCCCAGTAGAATGTAAAACCCCATCTCATCAGGTCCCGTTTTATTCCCAGTAGAATGTAAAACCCCATCTCATCAGGTCCCGTTTTATTCCCAGTAGAATATAAAACCCCATCTCATCAGGTCCCGTTTTATTCCCAGTAGAATATAAAACCCGATTTCATCAGGTCCCGTTTTATTTCCAGTAGAATGTAAAACCTGATCCCATCAGGTCCCGTTTTATTCCCAGTAGAATGTAAAACCCGATTTCATCAGGTCCCGTTTTATTCCCAGTAGAATGTAAAACCCCATCTCACCAGGTCCCGTATTATTTCCAGTAGAATGTAAAACCTGATCTCATCAGGTCCCGTTTTATTCCCATTAGAATGTAAAACCCGATCTCATCAGGTCCCGTTTTATTCCCAGTAGAATGTAAAACCCGATCTCATCAGGTCCCGTTTTATTCCCAGTAGAATGTACAACCCCATCTCATCAGGTCCCGTTTTATTCCCAGTAGAATGTAAAACCCGATCTCATCATGTCCCGTTTTATTCCCAGTAGAATGTAAAACCCCATCTCATCAGGTCCCGTTTTATTCCCAGTAGAATGTAAAACCCCATCTCATCAGGTCCCGTTTTATTCCCATTAGAATGTAAAACCCGATCTCATCAGGTCCCGTTTTATTCCCAGTAGAATGTAAAACCCGATCTCATCAGGTCCCGTTTTATTCCCAGTAGAATGTAAAACCCGATCTCATCATGTCCCGTTTTATTCCCAGTAGAATGTAAAACCCCATCTCATCAGGTCCCGTTTTATTCCCATTAGAATGTAAAACCCGATCTCATCAGGTCCCGTTTTATTCCCAGTAGAATATAAAACCCGATCTCATCAGGTCCCGTTTTATTCCCAGTAGAATGTAAAACCCCATCTCATCCGGTCCCGTTTTATTCCCAGTAAAATGTAAAACCCGATCTCATCAGGTCCCGTTTTATTCCCAGTAGAATGTACAACCCCATCTCATCAGGTCCCGTTTTATTCCCAGTAGAATGTAAAACCCGATCTCATCATGTCCCGTTTTATTCCCAGTAGAATGTAAAACCCCATCTCATCAGGTCCCGTTTTATTCCCAGTAGAATGTAAAACCCCATCTCATCAGGTCCCGTTTTATTCCCATTAGAATGTAAAACCCGATCTCATCAGGTCCCGTTTTATTCCCAGTAGAATGTAAAACCCGATCTCATCAGGTCCCGTTTTATTCCCAGTAGAATGTAAAACCCGATCTCATCATGTCCCGTTTTATTCCCAGTAGAATGTAAAACCCCATCTCATCATGTCCCGTTTTATTCCCAGTAGAATGTAAAACCCCATCTCATCAGGTCCCGTTTTATTCCCAGTAGAATGTAAAACCCCATCTCATCAGGTCCCGTTTTATTCCCATTAGAATGTAAAACCCGATCTCATCAGGTCCCGTTTTATTCCCAGTAGAATGTAAAACCCGATCTCATCAGGTCCCGTTTTATTCCCAGTAGAATGTAAAACCCGATCTCATCATGTCCCGTTTTATTCCCAGTAGAATGTAAAACCCCATCTCATCAGGTCCCGTTTTATTCCCATTAGAATGTAAAACCCGATCTCATCAGGTCCCGTTTTATTCCCAGTAGAATATAAAACCCGATCTCATCAGGTCCCGTTTTATTCCCAGTAGAATGTAAAACCCCATCTCATCCGGTCCCGTTTTATTCCCAGTAAAATGTAAAACCCGATCTCATCAGGTCCCGTTTTATTCCCAGTAGAATGTACAACCCCATCTCATCAGGTCCCGTTTTATTCCCAGTAGAATGTAAAACCCGATCTCATCATGTCCCGTTTTATTCCCAGTAGAATGTAAAACCCCATCTCATCAGGTCCCGTTTTATTCCCAGTAGAATGTAAAACCCCATCTCATCAGGTCCCGTTTTATTCCCATTAGAATGTAAAACCCGATCTCATCAGGTCCCGTTTTATTCCCAGTAGAATGTAAAACCCGATCTCATCAGGTCCCGTTTTATTCCCAGTAGAATGTAAAACCCGATCTCATCATGTCCCGTTTTATTCCCAGTAGAATGTAAAACCCCATCTCATCAGGTCCCGTTTTATTCCCATTAGAATGTAAAACCCGATCTCATCAGGTCCCGTTTTATTCCCAGTAGAATATAAAACCCGATCTCATCAGGTCCCGTTTTATTCCCAGTAGAATGTAAAACCCCATCTCATCAGGTCCCGTTTTATTCCCAGTAGAATGTAAAACCCCATCTCATCAGGTCCCGTTTTATTCCCAGTAGAATGTAAAACCCGATCTCATCAGGTCCCGTTTTATTCCCAGTAGAATGTAAAACCCGATCTCATCAGGTCCCGTTTTATTCCCAGTAAAATGTAAAACCCGATTTCATCAGGTCCCGTTTTATTCCCAGTAGAATGTAAAACCCGATCTCATCAGGTCCCGTTTTATTCCCAGTAGAATGTAAAACCCGATCTCATCATGTCCCGTTTTATTCCCAGTAGAATGTAAAACCCGATCTCATCAGGTCCCGTTTTATTCCCAGTAGAATGTAAAACCCGATCTCATCAGGTCCCGTTTTATTCCCAGTAGAATGTAAAACCCCATCTCATCAGGTCCCGTTTTATTCCCAGTAGAATGTAAAACCCGATCTCATCATGTCCCGTTTTATTCCCAGTAGAATGTAAAACCCCATCTCATCAGGTCCCGTTTTATTCCCAGTAGAATGTAAAACCCGATCTCATCACGTCCCGTTTTATTCCCAGTAGAATATAAAACCCCATCTCATCAGGTCCCATTTTATTCCCATTAGAATGTAAAACCCCATCTCATCAGGTCCCGTTTTATTCCCAGTAGAATGTAAAACCCGATCTCATCATGTCCCGTTTTATTCCCAGTAGAATGTAAAACCCCATCTCATCAGGTCCCGTTTTATTCCCAGTAGAATGTAAAACCCGATCTCATCACGTCCCGTTTTATTCCCAGTAGAATATAAAACCCCATCTCATCAGGTCCCATTTTATTCCCATTAGAATGTAAAACCCCATCTCATCAGGTCCCGTTTTATTCCCAGTAGAATGTAAAACCCCATCTCATCAGGTCCCGTTTTATTCCCAGTAGAATATAAAACCCCATCTCATCAGGTCCCGTTTTATTCCCAGTAGAATGTAAAACCCCATCTCATCAGGTCCCGTTTTATTCCCAGTAGAATGTAAAACCCGATTTCATCTGGTCCCGTTTTATTCCCAGTAGAATGTAAAACCCGATCTCATCAGGTCCCGTTTTATTCCCAGTAGAATGTAAAACCCGATTTCATCTGGTCCCGTTTTATTCCCAGTAGAATATAAAACCCCATCTCATCAGGTCCCGTTTTATTCCCAGTAGAATGTAAAACCCGATCTCATCAGGTCCCGTTTTATTCCCAGTAGAATGTAAAACCCAATCTCATCAGGTCCCGTTTTATTCCCATTAGAATGTAAAACCCCATCTCATCAGGTCCCGTTTTATTCCCAGTAGAATGTGAAACCCGATCTCATCAGGTCCCGTTTTATTCCCAGTAGAATGTGAAACCCCATCTCATCAGGTCCCGTTTTATTCCCAGTAGAATGTGAAACCCGATCTCATCAGGTCCCGTTTTATTCCCAGTAGAATGTGAAACCCCATCTCATCAGGTCCCGTTTTATTCCCAGTAGAATGTAAAACCCCATCTCATCAGGTCCCGTTTTATTCCCAGTAGAATGTAAAACCCTATCTCATCAGGTCCCGTTTTATTCCCAGTAGAATGTAAAACCCCATCTCATCAGGTCCCGTTTTATTCCCAGTAGAATGTACAACCCCATCTCATCAGGTCCCGTTTTATTCCCAGTAGAATGTAAAACCCGATCTCATCATGTCCCGTTTTATTCCCAGTAGAATGTAAAACCCCATCTCATCAGGTCCCGTTTTATTCCCAGTAGAATGTAAAACCCCATCTCATCAGGTCCCGTTTTATTCCCATTAGAATGTAAAACCCGATCTCATCAGGTCCCGTTTTATTCCCAGTAGAATGTAAAACCCGATCTCATCATGTCCCGTTTTATTCCCAGTAGAATGTAAAACCCCATCTCATCAGGTCCCGTTTTATTCCCATTAGAATGTAAAACCCGATCTCATCAGGTCCCGTTTTATTCCCAGTAGAATATAAAACCCGATCTCATCAGGTCCCGTTTTATTCCCAGTAGAATGTAAAACCCCATCTCATCCGGTCCCGTTTTATTCCCAGTAAAATGTAAAACCCGATCTCATCAGGTCCCGTTTTATTCCCAGTAGAATGTACAACCCCATCTCATCAGGTCCCGTTTTATTCCCAGTAGAATGTAAAACCCCATCTCATCATGTCCCGTTTTATTCCCAGTAGAATGTAAAACCCCATCTCATCAGGTCCCGTTTTATTCCCAGTAGAATGTAAAACCCCATCTCATCAGGTCCCGTTTTATTCCCATTAGAATGTAAAACCCGATCTCATCAGGTCCCGTTTTATTCCCAGTAGAATGTAAAACCCGATCTCATCAGGTCCCGTTTTATTCCCAGTAGAATGTAAAACCCGATCTCATCATGTCCCGTTTTATTCCCAGTAGAATGTAAAACCCCATCTCATCAGGTCCCGTTTTATTCCCAGTAGAATGTAAAACCCGATCTCATCAGGTCCCGTTTTATTCCCAGTAGAATGTAAAACCCGATCTCATCAGGTCCCGTTTTATTCCCAGTAAAATGTAAAACCCGATTTCATCAGGTCCCGTTTTATTCCCAGTAGAATGTAAAACCCGATCTCATCAGGTCCCGTTTTATTCCCAGTAGAATGTAAAACCCGATCTCATCATGTCCCGTTTTATTCCCAGTAGAATGTAAAACCCGATCTCATCAGGTCCCGTT
The DNA here is from genome assembly GCF_933228915.1 of Telmatherina bonti. NCBI lineage: Eukaryota > Metazoa > Chordata > Actinopteri > Atheriniformes > Telmatherinidae > Telmatherina > Telmatherina bonti. Next base: position 1,590,568 of record NC_136629.1, on the reverse strand, counting down.
TTATTCCCAGTAGAATGTAAAACCCGATCTCATCAGGTCCCGTTTTATTCCCAGTAGAATGTAAAACCCGATCTCATCAGGTCCCGTTTTATTCCCAGTAGAATGTAAAACCCGATCTCATCATGTCCCGTTTTATTCCCAGTAGAATGTAAAACCCCATCTCATCAGGTCCCGTTTTATTCCCAGTAGAATGTAAAACCCGATCTCATCACGTCCCGTTTTATTCCCAGTAGAATATAAAACCCCATCTCATCAGGTCCCATTTTATTCCCATTAGAATGTAAAACCCCATCTCATCAGGTCCCGTTTTATTCCCAGTAGAATGTAAAACCCGATCTCATCATGTCCCGTTTTATTCCCAGTAGAATGTAAAACCCCATCTCATCAGGTCCCGTTTTATTCCCAGTAGAATGTAAAACCCGATCTCATCACGTCCCGTTTTATTCCCAGTAGAATATAAAACCCCATCTCATCAGGTCCCATTTTATTCCCATTAGAATGTAAAACCCCATCTCATCAGGTCCCGTTTTATTCCCAGTAGAATGTAAAACCCCATCTCATCAGGTCCCGTTTTATTCCCAGTAGAATATAAAACCCCATCTCATCAGGTCCCGTTTTATTCCCAGTAGAATGTAAAACCCCATCTCATCAGGTCCCGTTTTATTCCCAGTAGAATGTAAAACCCGATTTCATCTGGTCCCGTTTTATTCCCAGTAGAATGTAAAACCCGATCTCATCAGGTCCCGTTTTATTCCCAGTAGAATGTAAAACCCGATTTCATCTGGTCCCGTTTTATTCCCAGTAGAATATAAAACCCCATCTCATCAGGTCCCGTTTTATTCCCAGTAGAATGTAAAACCCGATCTCATCAGGTCCCGTTTTATTCCCAGTAGAATGTAAAACCCAATCTCATCAGGTCCCGTTTTATTCCCATTAGAATGTAAAACCCCATCTCATCAGGTCCCGTTTTATTCCCAGTAGAATGTGAAACCCGATCTCATCAGGTCCCGTTTTATTCCCAGTAGAATGTGAAACCCCATCTCATCAGGTCCCGTTTTATTCCCAGTAGAATGTGAAACCCGATCTCATCAGGTCCCGTTTTATTCCCAGTAGAATGTGAAACCCCATCTCATCAGGTCCCGTTTTATTCCCAGTAGAATGTAAAACCCCATCTCATCAGGTCCCGTTTTATTCCCAGTAGAATGTAAAACCCTATCTCATCAGGTCCCGTTTTATTCCCAGTAGAATGTAAAACCCCATCTCATCAGGTCCCGTTTTATTCCCAGTAGAATGTACAACCCCATCTCATCAGGTCCCGTTTTATTCCCAGTAGAATGTAAAACCCGATCTCATCATGTCCCGTTTTATTCCCAGTAGAATGTAAAACCCCATCTCATCAGGTCCCGTTTTATTCCCAGTAGAATGTAAAACCCCATCTCATCAGGTCCCGTTTTATTCCCATTAGAATGTAAAACCCGATCTCATCAGGTCCCGTTTTATTCCCAGTAGAATGTAAAACCCGATCTCATCAGGTCCCGTTTTATTCCCAGTAGAATGTAAAACCCGATCTCATCATGTCCCGTTTTATTCCCAGTAGAATGTAAAACCCCATCTCATCAGGTCCCGTTTTATTCCCATTAGAATGTAAAACCCGATCTCATCAGGTCCCGTTTTATTCCCAGTAGAATATAAAACCCGATCTCATCAGGTCCCGTTTTATTCCCAGTAGAATGTAAAACCCCATCTCATCCGGTCCCGTTTTATTCCCAGTAAAATGTAAAACCCGATCTCATCAGGTCCCGTTTTATTCCCAGTAGAATGTACAACCCCATCTCATCAGGTCCCGTTTTATTCCCAGTAGAATGTAAAACCCCATCTCATCATGTCCCGTTTTATTCCCAGTAGAATGTAAAACCCCATCTCATCAGGTCCCGTTTTATTCCCAGTAGAATGTAAAACCCCATCTCATCAGGTCCCGTTTTATTCCCATTAGAATGTAAAACCCGATCTCATCAGGTCCCGTTTTATTCCCAGTAGAATGTAAAACCCGATCTCATCAGGTCCCGTTTTATTCCCAGTAGAATGTAAAACCCGATCTCATCATGTCCCGTTTTATTCCCAGTAGAATGTAAAACCCCATCTCATCAGGTCCCGTTTTATTCCCAGTAGAATATAAAACCCGATCTCATCAGGTCCCGTTTTCTTCCCAGTAGAATGTAAAACCCGATTTCATCTGGTCCCGTTTTATTCCCAGTAGAATATAAAACCCCATCTCATCAGGTCCCGTTTTATTCCCAGTAGAATGTAAAACCCGATCTCATCAGGTCCCGTTTTATTCCCAGTAGAATGTAAAACCCGATCTCATCAGGTCCCGTTTTATTCCCATTAGAATGTAAAACCCGATCTCATCAGGTCCCGTTTTATTCCCAGTAGAATGTGAAACCCGATCTCATCAGGTCCCGTTTTATTCCCAGTAGAATGTGAAACCCCATCTCATCAGGTCCCGTTTTATTCCCAGTAGAATGTAAAACCCCATCTCATCAGGTCCCGTTTTATTCCCAGTAGAATGTAAAACCCCATCTCATCAGGTCCCGTTTTATTCCCAGTAGAATGTAAAACCCGATCTCATCAGGTCCCGTTTTATTCCCAGTAGAATGTACAACCCCATCTCATCAGGTCCCGTTTTATTCCCAGTAGAATGTAAAACCCGATCTCATCATGTCCCGTTTTATTCCCAGTAGAATGTAAAACCCCATCTCATCAGGTCCCGTTTTATTCCCAGTAGAATGTAAAACCCCATCTCATCAGGTCCCGTTTTATTCCCATTAGAATGTAAAACCCGATCTCATCAGGTCCCGTTTTATTCCCAGTAGAATGTAAAACCCGATCTCATCAGGTCCCGTTTTATTCCCAGTAGAATGTAAAACCCGATCTCATCATGTCCCGTTTTATTCCCAGTAGAATGTAAAACCCCATCTCATCAGGTCCCGTTTTATTCCCATTAGAATGTAAAACCCGATCTCATCAGGTCCCGTTTTATTCCCAGTAGAATATAAAACCCGATCTCATCAGGTCCCGTTTTATTCCCAGTAGAATGTAAAACCCCATCTCATCCGGTCCCGTTTTATTCCCAGTAAAATGTAAAACCCGATCTCATCAGGTCCCGTTTTATTCCCAGTAGAATGTACAACCCCATCTCATCAGGTCCCGTTTTATTCCCAGTAGAATGTAAAACCCGATCTCATCATGTCCCGTTTTATTCCCAGTAGAATGTAAAACCCCATCTCATCAGGTCCCGTTTTATTCCCAGTAGAATGTAAAACCCCATCTCATCAGGTCCCGTTTTATTCCCATTAGAATGTAAAACCCGATCTCATCAGGTCCCGTTTTATTCCCAGTAGAATGTAAAACCCGATCTCATCAGGTCCCGTTTTATTCCCAGTAGAATGTAAAACCCGATCTCATCATGTCCCGTTTTATTCCCAGTAGAATGTAAAACCCCATCTCATCAGGTCCCGTTTTATTCCCAGTAGAATATAAAACCCGATCTCATCAGGTCCCGTTTTATTCCCAGTAGAATGTAAAACCCCATCTCATCAGGTCCCGTTTTATTCCCAGTAGAATGTAAAACCCCATCTCATCAGGTCCCGTTTTATTCCCAGTAGAATGTAAAACCCGATCTCATCAGGTCCCGTTTTATTCCCAGTAGAATGTAAAACCCGATCTCATCAGGTCCCGTTTTATTCCCAGTAAAATGTAAAACCCGATTTCATCAGGTCCCGTTTTATTCCCAGTAGAATGTAAAACCCGATTTCATCTGGTCCCGTTTTATTCCCAGTAGAATGTAAAACCCGATCTCATCAGGTCCCGTTTTATTCCCAGTAGAATGTAAAACCCGATTTCATCTGGTCCCGTTTTATTCCCAGTAGAATATAAAACCCCATCTCATCAGGTCCCGTTTTATTCCCAGTAGAATGTAAAACCCGATCTCATCAGGTCCCGTTTTATTCCCAGTAGAATGTAAAACCCAATCTCATCAGGTCCCGTTTTATTCCCATTAGAATGTAAAACCCCATCTCATCAGGTCCCGTTTTATTCCCAGTAGAATGTGAAACCCGATCTCATCAGGTCCCGTTTTATTCCCAGTAGAATGTGAAACCCCATCTCATCAGGTCCCGTTTTATTCCCAGTAGAATGTAAAACCCCATCTCATCAGGTCCCGTTTTATTCCCAGTAGAATGTAAAACCCCATCTCATCAGGTCCCGTTTTATTCCCAGTAGAATGTAAAACCCCATCTCATCAGGTCCCGTTTTATTCCCAGTAGAATGTACAACCCCATCTCATCAGGTCCCGTTTTATTCCCAGTAGAATGTAAAACCCGATCTCATCATGTCCCGTTTTATTCCCAGTAGAATGTAAAACCCCATCTCATCAGGTCCCGTTTTATTCCCAGTAGAATGTAAAACCCCATCTCATCAGGTCCCGTTTTATTCCCATTAGAATGTAAAACCCGATCTCATCAGGTCCCGTTTTATTCCCAGTAGAATGTAAAACCCGATCTCATCAGGTCCCGTTTTATTCCCAGTAGAATGTAAAACCCGATCTCATCATGTCCCGTTTTATTCCCAGTAGAATGTAAAACCCCATCTCATCAGGTCCCGTTTTATTCCCATTAGAATGTAAAACCCGATCTCATCAGGTCCCGTTTTATTCCCAGTAGAATATAAAACCCGATCTCATCAGGTCCCGTTTTATTCCCAGTAGAATGTAAAACCCCATCTCATCCGGTCCCGTTTTATTCCCAGTAAAATGTAAAACCCGATCTCATCAGGTCCCGTTTTATTCCCAGTAGAATGTACAACCCCATCTCATCAGGTCCCGTTTTATTCCCAGTAGAATGTAAAACCCGATCTCATCATGTCCCGTTTTATTCCCAGTAGAATGTAAAACCCCATCTCATCAGGTCCCGTTTTATTCCCAGTAGAATGTAAAACCCCATCTCATCAGGTCCCGTTTTATTCCCATTAGAATGTAAAACCCGATCTCATCAGGTCCCGTTTTATTCCCAGTAGAATGTAAAACCCGATCTCATCAGGTCCTGTTTTATTCCCAGTAGAATGTAAAACCCGATCTCATCATGTCCCGTTTTATTCCCAGTAGAATGTAAAACCCCATCTCATCAGGTCCCGTTTTATTCCCAGTAGAATATAAAACCCGATCTCATCAGGTCCCGTTTTCTTCCCAGTAGAATGTAAAACCCGATTTCATCTGGTCCCGTTTTATTCCCAGTAGAATATAAAACCCCATCTCATCAGGTCCCGTTTTATTCCCAGTAGAATGTAAAACCCGATCTCATCAGGTCCCGTTTTATTCCCAGTAGAATGTAAAACCCGATCTCATCAGGTCCCGTTTTATTCCCATTAGAATGTAAAACCCCATCTCATCAGGTCCCGTTTTATTCCCAGTAGAATGTGAAACCCCATCTCATCAGGTCCCGTTTTATTCCCAGTAGAATGTGAAACCCCATCTCATCAGGTCCCGTTTTATTCCCAGTAGAATGTAAAACCCCATCTCATCAGGTCCCGTTTTATTCCCAGTAGAATGTAAAACCCCATCTCATCAGGTCCCGTTTTATTCCCAGTAGAATGTAAAACCCGATCTCATCAGGTCCCGTTTTATTCCCAGTAGAATGTACAACCCCATCTCATCAGGTCCCGTTTTATTCCCAGTAGAATGTAAAACCCGATCTCATCATGTCCCGTTTTATTCCCAGTAGAATGTAAAACCCCATCTCATCAGGTCCCGTTTTATTCCCAGTAGAATGTAAAACCCCATCTCATCAGGTCCCGTTTTATTCCCATTAGAATGTAAAACCCGATCTCATCAGGTCCCGTTTTATTCCCAGTAGAATGTAAAACCCGATCTCATCAGGTCCCGTTTTATTCCCAGTAGAATGTAAAACCCGATCTCATCATGTCCCGTTTTATTCCCAGTAGAATGTAAAACCCGATCTCATCAGGTCCCGTTTTATTCCCATTAGAATGTAAAACCCGATCTCATCAGGTCCCGTTTTATTCCCAGTAGAATATAAAACCCGATCTCATCAGGTCCCGTTTTATTCCCAGTAGAATGTAAAACCCCATCTCATCCGGTCCCGTTTTATTCCCAGTAAAATGTAAAACCCGATCTCATCAGGTCCCGTTTTATTCCCAGTAGAATGTACAACCCCATCTCATCAGGTCCCGTTTTATTCCCAGTAGAATGTAAAACCCGATCTCATCATGTCCCGTTTTATTCCCAGTAGAATGTAAAACCCCATCTCATCAGGTCCCGTTTTATTCCCAGTAGAATGTAAAACCCCATCTCATCAGGTCCCGTTTTATTCCCATTAGAATGTAAAACCCGATCTCATCAGGTCCCGTTTTATTCCCAGTAGAATGTAAAACCCGATCTCATCAGGTCCCGTTTTATTCCCAGTAGAATGTAAAACCCGATCTCATCATGTCCCGTTTTATTCCCAGTAGAATGTAAAACCCCATCTCATCAGGTCCCGTTTTATTCCCAGTAGAATATAAAACCCGATCTCATCAGGTCCCGTTTTATTCCCAGTAGAATGTAAAACCCCATCTCATCAGGTCCCGTTTTATTCCCAGTAGAATGTAAAACCCCATCTCATCAGGTCCCGTTTTATTCCCAGTAGAATGTAAAACCCGATCTCATCAGGTCCCGTTTTATTCCCAGTAGAATGTAAAACCCCATCTCATCAGGTCCCGTTTTATTCCCAGTAAAATGTAAAACCCGATTTCATCAGGTCCCGTTTTATTCCCAGTAGAATGTAAAACCCGATCTCATCAGGTCCCGTTTTATTCCCAGTAGAATGTAAAACCCGATCTCATCATGTCCCGTTTTATTCCCAGTAGAATGTAAAACCCCATCTCATCAGGTCCCGTTTTATTCCCAGTAGAATGTAAAACCCGATCTCATCAGGTCCCGTTTTATTCCCAGTAGAATGTAAAACCCCATCTCATCAGGTCCCGTTTTATTCCCAGTAAAATGTAAAACCCGATTTCATCAGGTCCCGTTTTATTCCCAGTAGAATGTAAAACCCCATCTCATCAGGTCCCGTTTTATTCCCAGTAGAATGTAAAACCCCATCTCATCAGGTCCCGTTTTATTCCCAGTAGAATGTAAAACCCGATCTCATCAGGTCCCGTTTTATTCCCAGTAGAATGTAAAACCCCATCTCATCAGGTCCCGTTTTATTCCCAGTAAAATGTAAAACCCGATTTCATCAGGTCCCGTTTTATTCCCAGTAGAATGTAAAACCCGATCTCATCAGGTCCCGTTTTATTCCCAGTAGAATGTAAAACCCGATCTCATCATGTCCCGTTTTATTCCCAGTAGAATGTAAAACCCCATCTCATCAGGTCCCGTTTTATTCCCAGTAGAATGTAAAACCCGATCTCATCAGGTCCCGTTTTATTCCCAGTAGAATGTAAAACCCCATCTCATCAGGTCCCGTTTTATTCCCAGTAGAATGTAAAACCCGATCTCATCATGTCCCGTTTTATTCCCAGTAGAATGTAAAACCCCATCTCATCAGGTCCCGTTTTATTCCCAGTAGAATGTAAAACCCGATCTCATCACGTCCCGTTTTATTCCCAGTAGAATATAAAACCCCATCTCATCAGGTCCCATTTTATTCCCATTAGAATGTAAAACCCCATCTCATCAGGTCCCGTTTTATTCCCAGTAGAATGTAAAACCCCATCTCATCAGGTCCCGTTTTATTCCCAGTAGAATATAAAACCCCATCTCATCAGGTCCCGTTTTATTCCCAGTAGAATGTAAAACCCCATCTCATCAGGTCCCGTTTTATTCCCAGTAGAATGTAAAACCCGATTTCATCTGGTCCCGTTTTATTCCCAGTAGAATGTAAAACCCAATCTCATCAGGTCCCGTTTTATTCCCAGTAGAATGTAAAACCCGATTTCATCTGGTCCCGTTTTATTCCCAGTAGAATATAAAACCCCGTCTCATCAGGTCCCGTTTTATTCCCAGTAGAATGTAAAACCCGATCTCATCAGGTCCCGTTTTATTCCCAGTAGAATGTAAAACCCGATCTCATCAGGTCCCGTTTTATTCCCATTAGAATGTAAAACCCCATCTCATCAGGTCCCGTTTTATTCCCAGTAGAATGTGAAACCCGATCTCATCAGGTCCCGTTTTATTCCCAGTAGAATGTGAAACCCCATCTCATCAGGTCCCGTTTTATTCCCAGTAGAATGTAAAACCCCATCTCATCAGGTCCCGTTTTATTCCCAGTAGAATGTAAAACCCCATCTCATCAGGTCCCGTTTTATTCCCAGTAGAATGTAAAACCCGATCTCATCAGGTCCCGTTTTATTCCCAGTAGAATGTAAAACCCGATCTCATCAGGTCCCGTTTTATTCCCATTAGAATGTAAAACCCCATCTCATCAGGTCCCGTTTTATTCCCATTAGAATGTAAAACCCCATCTCATCAGGTCCCGTTTTATTCCCATTAGAATGTAAAACCCCATCTCATCAGGTCCCGTTTTATTCCCATTAGAATGTAAAACCCCATCTCATCAGGTCCCGTTTTATTCCCAGTAGAATGTGAAACCCCATCTCATCAGGTCCCGTTTTATTCCCAGTAGAATGTAAAACCCGATCTCATCAGGTCCCGTTTTATTCCCATTAGAATGTAAAACCCGATCTCATCAGGTCCCGTTTTATTCCCAGTAGAATGTGAAACCCCATCTCATCAGGTCCCGTTTTATTCCCAGTAGAATGTAAAACCCAGTCTTAGCAGGTTCAGTTCAGGTCTGGTAGAAGTGGGATCCTTGGCTTCCTGTGGACAGATGGACTGTGTTTGCTTTCCTTCTTTCCGTCAGGATTATAGCATCGATGAGGAGGTGGCGTTTCAGGCGGCTCTGGCTCTTTCTCTGGCTGAAAACTGACACCCGTCTCAGGACCGTTCCCCTCACACCTCTGCTGTTTTTCCATGGGTCAGATGGTAGCCAACCCACCAGGATTCCAGCCAGCTTTGGGTCCGAACAGAACCTCACCTCCTGGGAACACTGTTGATGTGAACTTTGTGTTTGACAAGAATGGATCAAATTTGATGTCTATGAGAACAAAAATGCATTACACATTATTTGTCACAAAGTCTGAAACATGCTGCTGACTCCTAGAACCTCTGACGGGGTTCTGACACTAAGAACAACCTGACTGCTGGTACTCACTGTGATTAGCCTGGCTGATTCTGAGGAGCACACAGACTCCATTTTCTCTCTCTGCAGCAGCCAGGGTGGACCATCTGGTAGCTGCATTTACCAATCGTCTGGATGGACAGGTGATTATGCAGCACAAATTTACTTCGCAGACAGGAGAAAGTTAACCAAACATGCATTGGACCAGGCTGGTGGACCACACATGCAACAGCAGTGTTGTCTTGTTAGTTGACTTGTTTTTGAGCTCGGGAGGTCACATACCCTCCCAGGTGAAAGCAATAGAAGATCTTTGATTTAAGAGGCTGAAGTTTCTGAAATTCACAGACTGTCAGGTAAAGATCTCCTTCCACAGCTATTAACCTCAGTTTTCTGCTTTATGTTACTCTTCAAGATGCAGCCATGGATGTTAGTTCTCAGTCTAACTGCCCCTTTCATGCACAGCAAAACATGTTGGTATGGTGTTGAGATGGGATCAAAAGAGGTGAAAGATAGATGAACTAACTGTAGTTTTCATCATGTAAATGCGTCTTCCTGCCGAGTAAATCTGCTGGATGGATGAAGGAGAAAAGCCAGGCTGTGGGAAGAAGAATTTTCCGGGTTACAGGTGTCTCATATTTTATTTGGAGTTATTTTCTTTGTACGTTAAACTGACCAAGAAAATCAACAACTGAAGAAATGGAACATGCAAAATAAAGACGTCAGTTCCAAGATTTCTGCGACTAGATCATTACTCCAGTACTAGATTACTCCAGTACTCCAAATGTGCTAGAAAATGCAACAAACTAAAGACGAGACCTTTAATACTGTGGAAAGTGTTTGGGACAGATTGAGACACAGAGATTTGTGGGAACATAAATATCCAGTTTGTCCAGTCTGGCCTGCAAAGCCTCTTCCTGCCACTGCTGATGTCCACATCCATCATTGCAGAGCTTCAGATCTCAGATGGTCGTCTGTATAATCAGCTGTTTGCCACGCAACGCATGCAGTGGTTGTCTTGGAGGTGTGTTTGGGGTCGTCCTGTTGGAATACTGCCCTGGGCCCCAGTTTCGGAAGGGAGGGGGTCATGCTCTGTGTCAATATGTCACAGTACATGTTGGCATTCATCATTCCCTGTAGACCCCCAGTGCCGAAAGCACTCATGGAACCCCAGACCATGACACCACGCTTGACTGTTAGCTAGACACACTTGTCATTGTACTCCTCACCAGGTTTCTGCCAAACATGCATGACACCATCTGAACAGGTTGATCTTGGTCTCGTCAGACCACAGAACCTGGCTCCAGTAATCCATGTCTTTAGTCTGCTTGTCTTCAGCAAACTGTTTGCGGGCTTTCTTGTGCATCCTCTTTTGAAGAGGCTTCCTTAAACCGCTATTTGGTCTCGGCCACCGTGCTGCAGCTCAGTTTCAGGATGGCGACAATCTTCTTATAGCCAAGGCCATCTTTATGTTGAGCAACAATCCTTTAAGATCCTCAGAAAGTTCTTTGCCATGAGGCGCCATGTTGAACTCCCAGTGACCAGCATGAGGCTGTGTCTCAGTTCAGGGTCTGCACACCTCCAAGTCCGCAGACTGCGTCGGCTACCAAGTGTCTACGTCGTCTGCATACAGCTGAGCTTCCTGCCAGTAAAATAAGACGGCCTATCGATTCATCTTCCTAACCGCTTAATCCAATTCAGGGTCGTTGGGAAGCTGGAGCCTATCCCAGCTGGCTTTGGGTGAAAGGCCGGGGACACCCTGGACAGCTTGCCAGTCCATCACAGGGACACACAGAGACACACAACCACTCACTCCTAGGGGAAATTTAGAGGAACCAGTCTACCTAACATGAATGTCTCTGGATGGTGGGAGGAACCTGGAGAACCTGGAGAGAACCCACGCATGTCCCGGCCCGGCCTAGTCTCTGTGGAACCTGGGTCCACCAGGATGTCCCGGCCCGGCCTAGTCTCTGTGGAACCTGGGTCCACCAGGATGTCCCGGCCTAGTCTCTGTGGAACCTGGGTCCACCAGGATGTCCCGGCCTAGTCTCTGTGGAACCTGGGAATTAATCCTGAAGTACTCTCATCTCAGTTTATGTGGAAATCGCGATTCTGAGTTGGTTTCCATGGAAATCCTGTTCGCCTGGACCTAAGTCTGCTTTAGATCTGGGGTCTGAGAAGCGTTCTGATGGGATGTACTTGGGTCTTCCTGCTGTGGTTTGATGCTGATTGTTCAGGAGCAGCTGGGCAACCCGAACCCCTGTACTGTAATGCAGTGCATGGTCTGCAGGGCAACTGGAGCGCCGCTCGCAGGCCATGGTGGAAAGAAAGCAAACAGACTGGTGGTTGTTCCAACCTCTCTATGACTTTATTAGAGACAATACAGTGTTAGCCTTTTTTATACTTTAATACAAAACAAGACAGCAGTAGTGTCTGGCTGTCCCGGCTGTCCAGTTTCCTGTTGTGGGTTTTTCCTTGGCTGACGAGCCAGAAGTCGTTTTATTTTCTATCGTTTGGTGTTTTGGTGTCACCAGGCTTTCTGAAGGCAGTCCTTGAGACCAACACACATGAGCTGGGTTTCCATAAGAAAGTCTTTTCTCTGGGGTCATGGAGGCGGCCAGACGCTGATATGATGGGACTTTTCCAATCGCCTTCAGCCAGAGGGACACACAACATTCCATGTTTCTTTCCTATTTTGATGCATTTAAATGACAAACACTGGAAACTACGGCTGAGTGGAGACGTACACAGTTCTCCATCTCATCCATAGCTTCATATTTCCTATAAATGCCAAGAAAACCGGAGTAAAACAAAGACATAATGGGTCATTTTGGATTGTATGGCCCCATGTGAGCAGTAAAAAGCTCTCATGAATAAGAACTGTGTGATGCCAAACCAAATAATCACTGGTTTTCCAGAAAGCAGTCTCATGCCTCCATTTTCTAACATCTGTTCCTGGCAATGGCTCCAATTTCATAGAAATGAAGCACCAGCTCACCAAGTTTATGTCCAACTTTGGACCATTGTCATCTTTTATGAGCACCTCTCAGAGCAAAGTGCAACCCATCTGAAAGGCACAGAGTCGGACGTGTCATCCTCGTCCCTCCGGGAATATTTCCTGTGATGCAGAATGCGCCTTACAAAGCTTATAAACAGAAACCGGGAGGGAGACCTGCAGTAGAGAACCATGGAACATTACTCAAGTCTGAGCAACGGTGGAACCCAGCTGGAACCCCGCTAGAACCCAGGTGGAACCCGGCTGGAACCCCGCTAGAACCCAGGTGGAACCCGGCTGGAACCCAGGTGGAACCCCGCTAGAACCCAGGTGGAACCCGGCTGGAACCCAGGTGGAACCCAGCTGGTGGAACCCGGCTGGAACCCAGCTAGAACCCAGGTGGAACCCAGCAGGAAGAGGGGGAGGAAATGGAGCGGACTTCTGCTGTGTGGTTGTTCTGGCCACGCCTCCTGCCTTTACAGTCTGAAGAGGTGTGGAGCCGAAACCCTCAGTCTGAACCACCTTGTCTGGTCCTGGATAAGTCAAGATCACGGCGGGCCCTCGTGTTCTGGTCACCAGAGTCCTGCACTCGGACGTGGGTTTGTACGGTCGCTTCCAGATCAGGTGGTGCCGCTGGTCTCGGGTCCACCGCTGGTCTCAGGTCCAGCTGGTACTCTGGAGGTCCTGACGGAGCCATGAAGGCAGCGGTTGGCCCAACCGGTTCAGCAAGCGGAGCAGCTCCATGTTGTGGTCTCGGTAATACTGTGCAAGAAAGGCACGCGACTGCAACACACACACACACACACACACACACACAGATCATGAGGAGCAGACAACAGATGGGACGGTGTAAAACGAGAAGACAAGCAGAACGTCATCAAGCCAGCATGTATGTTGCTAACATACGTGCTAGCATTTAGCTTCCAGATTCCGGCCTCAACCTCTCCAGGTGTGTTTTAAGGAGGATGTGGTCGATCCAGCAACCCAGGACACTGCAGTTTGCTTGTCTTATTTTGATCTCTATGAAGTTTTTATTACCCAGAAGTTGCAGCGGCGCTGTAGTGACAGTTTCATAGTTCTGATTGGCTGTGCACAACAGGGTGGAGTCAACAAACCGAGGAGAAAAACGATGTTCTGTCGGCCACAACCGTCAGATGTGAAAATGTGGGAAGCTGGCTGACTGGAGACCATGAAGCCTGCCAGACGGCCTCTAGCTTCAGGGAAAGATGGTAGGTGTACCTCTGAGCTCATCTCTGGGTACTTCCTGCCTTTACTTTTCCCCAGACATTTGGCTCGGCCCCCGTCCACCCGCTGGCACCAGAAACCTTTGCTATCGTCGTACCTGTAGACACAGGAGACGCCAGTTTACTTTCCATGGGTTTGTTCTTGGTTCTTTGCTTTCTAACAAGATATCAAACAGTCTTGATTGTGACACTGCAGATTCTCTACAGCTGTGGTGGTTTAGGCCACTGTCCTGCAGACTGTAGATGTTTCCCTGCTGCAACACATCTGACTCTGTGCAGAGCTTGTCATAGAAGCATTTCATTTCAATCAGGTGTGTTACAGCAGGGAAACATATAAAGCCTACAGGACAGTGTGCCTTCAGCAGCAGGGCTGCACATCAGGGTGTGTTCAGAAGCATCTGGGTGTTACGAACATTAGAGCCTGAGTGTAGTTGAAGATGGGAGTGAGACACAGAAACTTCTGGATTCCCTCCATCACCTGTGCTGGATTTGACCGGAGCAGAGCCCCATCCACGATGTGGAGCTGAGAACAAACAAACAGAAGTGTCTTCTGAAGACATCACAGCAAACAAGAAAGACCAGAGCAGGTCTGATCTGATGCGGTCAAGTTGTTACCTGGCTGGGCTGGTAGTACTTCAGCCAGCGCTCCAGGTGGGTGGCATACATCCCGGGATGCAGGCAGCGTCTCTGAAGTCCAAGCACATCTCTGGGGGCTGAAGGTCCTGCTGTCACCACAGCATGGAAAGTGCTGTTGAGGGCTGCGGGGTCTTGGTGCGCCCTCTGGTGCTGCAGGCAACACAAACAGTGAAGGACCCTGTCCATCTGCAGAGTAGATGTTCCTCTAGAACGTGCCAGTTCTCACCTGGTACCAGGAGTAAGCCCGGTCAGATGGGTTGATGAGCACTGCCAGGATTTTGGCTCTAGGTAATAGAGCTGCTGCTCTTTTAGGAGCGATGTCTGTGTCGAAATAGTTGGCACTCTTCTCAAACATGAAGTCCGTGCTGACGTTGGAAGGGAAGGGGAAAAAGTCCATGTACCTGAGGAGGACATCAGAGACATGGTTCTGCTAGATCAAAGCTCAAAACTCCAGAAACAACTGGAGGCTGCAGCTTATCTGTCCCCCCAGGCTCTGCCTGACTGCACGCCAAGTGGTCCAAGGAGGGACGACCAACCTACACTGTCCCCATGTCCCTACCAGGGTGTGTGTTTTAGTCCCTACCATGTTGGGTGTTTTAGTCCCTACCGGGGTGTGTGTTCCATGGTCCTACTGGGATGTGTGTTCCATGGTCCTACTGGGATGTGTGTTCCATGTCCCTACCGGGGTGTGTGTTCAATGTCCCTACCGGCGTGTGTGTTCCATGTCCCTACCGGCGTGTGTCTTCCATGTCCCTACCGGGGTGTGTGTTCAAGTCCCTACCATGTTGTGTATGTTAGTCCCTACCGGGGTGTGTGTTCCATGGTCCTACTGGGATGTGTGTTCCATGTCCCTACCGGGGTGTGTGTTCTAGTCCCTACCGGGGTGTGTGTTTTAGTCCCTACCGGGGTGTGTGTTCCATGTCCCTACCGGAGTGTGTATTTTAGTCCCTACGGGGGTGTGTGTTCCATGTCACTACCGGGGTGTGTGTTCCAGTCCCTACCATGTTGGGTGTGTTAGTCCCTACCGGGATGTGTGTTCCATGTCCCTACCGGGGTGTGTGTTCCATGTCCCTACCGGGGTGTGTGTTCTAGTCCCTACCGGGGTGTGTGTTTTAGTCCCTACCAGGGTGTGTGTTCCATGTCCCTACCAAGATGTGTGTTCCATGTCCCTACCGGAGTGTGTGTTTTAGTCCCTACGGGGGAGTGTGTTCCATGTCCCTACCGGGGTGTGTGTTTTAGTCCCTACCGGGGTGTATGTTCCATGTCCCTGACGGTGTGTGTTCCATGTCCCCGCCGGGGTGTGTGTGTTTTAGTCCCTACCGGGGTGTGTGTTTTAGTCCCTACCGGGGTGTGTGTTTTAGTCCCTACCGGGTTGTGTGTTTTAGTCCCTACCGTGGTGTGAGTTTTGTTCCCTACCGTGGTGTGTGTTCCATGTCCCTAGCGGGGTGTGTGTTCCATGTCCCTACCGGGCTGTGTGTTTTAGTCCCTACCGTGGTGTGTGTTCCATGTCCCTACCAAGTTGTGTGTTTTAGTCCCTACCGGGGTGTGTGTTTTAGTCCCTAACAGGGTGTGTGTTCCATGTCCCAAACAGGGTGTGTGTTCCATGTCCCTACCAGGGTGTGTGTTCCATGTCCCTACCAGGGTGTGTGTTTTAATCCCCACCGGGGTTTGTGTTCCATGTTTCTACCAAGTTGTGTGTTCCATGTCCCTACCAGCGTGTGTGTTTTAATCCCCACCGGGGTTTGTGTTCCATGTTTCTACCAAGTTGTGTGTTCCATGTCCCTACCAGGGTGTGTGTTCCATGTCCCTACCAAGTTGTGTGTTTTAGTCCCTACCGGGGTGTGTGTTCCATGTCCCAAACAGGGTGTGTGTTCCATGTCCCTACCAGGGTGTGTGTTCCATGTCCCTACCTGGGTGTGTGTTTTAGTCCCTACCTGGGTGTGTGTTTTAGTCCCTACCGGGGTGTGTGTTTTAGTCCCTACCGGGGTGTGTGTTCCATGTCCCTGCCAAGTTGTGTGTTTTAGTCCCTACCGGGGTGTGTGTTTTAGTCCCTACGGGGGTGTGTGTTCCATGTCCCTACCAGGGTGTGTGTTCCATGTCCCTACCAGGGTGTGTGTTCCATGTCCCTACCAGGGTGTGTGTTTTAATCCCCACCGGGGTTTGTGTTCCATGTTTCTACCAAGTTGTGTGTTCCATGTCCCTACCAGGGTGTGTGTTCCCTGTCCCTACCATGGTGTGTGTTTTAGTCCATACCGGGGTGTGTGTTCCATGTCGCTACCACGTTGTGTGTTTTAGTCCCTACCGGGGTGTGTGTTCCATGTCCCTACCGGGGTGTGTGTCCCATGTCCCTACCGGGGTGTGTCTTCCATGTCACTAGCGGGGTGTGTGTTCCATGTCCCTACCGGGGTGTGTGTTCCATGTCACTACCTGGGTGTGTGTTCCAGTCCCTACCATGTTGGGTGTGTTAGTCTCTACCATGTTGTGTGTTTTAGTCCCTACCGGGGTGTATGTTCCATGGTCCTACTGGGATGTGTGTTCCATGTCCCTACCGGGGTGTGTGTTCCATGTCCCTACCAAGATGTGTGTTCCATGTCCCTACCGGAGTGTGTGTTTTAGTCCCTACCAAGATGTGTGTTCCATGTCCCTACCGGAGTGTGTGTTTTAGTCCCTACAGGGGTGTGTGTTCCATGTCCCTACCGGGGTGTGTGTGTTTCATGTCCCCGCCGGGGTGTGTGTTTTAGTCCCAACCGGAGTGTGTTCCATGTCCCTGACGGGGTGTGTGTTCCATGTCCCTACAGGGGTGTGTGTTTTAGTCCCTACCGGTGTGTGTGTTTTAATCCCCACCGGGGTTTGTGTTCCATGTTTCTACCATGGTGTGTGTTTTAGTCCATACCGGGGTGTGTGTTCCATGTCCCTACAAGGGTGTGTGTTTTAATCCCCACCGGGGTGTGTCTTCCATGTCCCTCACGGGGTGTGTTTTCCATGTCCCTACCGGGGTGTGTGTTCCAGTCCCTACCGGGGTGTGTGTTCCATGTCCCTACCAAGTTGTGTGTTTTAATCCCCACCGGGGTTTGTGTTCCATGTTTCTACCAAGTTGTGTGTTCCATGTCCCTACCAGGGTGTGTGTTCCATGTCCCTACCATGGTGTGTGTTTTAGTCCATACCGGGGTGTGTATTCCATGTCCCTACCAGGGTGTGTGTTCCATGTCCCTACCAAGTTGTGTGTTTTAGTCCCTACCGGGGTGTGTGTTCCATGTCCCAAACAGGGTGTGTGTTCCATGTCCCTACCAGGGTGTGTGTTCCATGTCCCTACCAGGGTGTGTGTTTTAGTCCCTACCTGGGTGTGTGTTTTAGTCCCTACCGGGGTGTTTGTTCCATGTCCCTGCCAAGTTGTGTGTTTTAGTCCCTACCGGGGTGTGTGTTTTAGTCCCTACGGGGGTGTGTGTTCCATGTCCCTAACAGGGTGTGTGTTCCATGTCCCTACCAGGGTGTGTGTTTTAATCCCCACCGGGGTTTGTGTTCCATGTTTCTACCAAGTTGTGTGTTCCATGTCCCTACCGGGGTGTGTGTTTTAGTCCCTACCGGGGTGTGTGTTTTAGTCCCTACCGGGTTGTGTGTTTTAGTCCCTACGGGGGTGTGTGTTCCATGTCCCTACCGGGGTGTGTGTTCCATGTCCCTACCGGAGTGTGTGTTTTAGTCCCTACCAAGATGTGTGTTCCATGTCCCTACCGGGGTGTGTGTGTTTCATGTCCCCGCCGGGGTGTGTGTTTTAGTCCCAACCGGAGTGTGTTCCATGTCCCTGACGGGGTGTGTGTTCCATGTCCCTACAGGGGTGTGTGTTTTAGTCCCTACCGGTGTGTGTGTTTTAATCCCCACCGGGGTTTGTGTTCCATGTTTCTACCATGGTGTGTGTTTTAGTCCATACCGGGGTGCGTGTTCCATGTCCCTACAAGGGTGTGTGTTTTAATCCCCACCGGGGTGTGTCTTCCATGTCCCTCACGGGGTGTGTTTTCCATGTCCCTACCGGGGTGTGTGTTCCAGTCCCTACCGGGGTGTGTGTTCCATGTCCCTACCAAGTTGTGTGTTTTAATCCCCACCGGGGTTTGTGTTCCATGTTTCTACCAAGTTGTGTGTTCCATGTCCCTACCAGGGTGTGTGTTTTAATCCCCACGGGGGTTTGTGTTCCATGTTTCTACCAAGTTGTGTGTTCCATGTCCCTACCAGGGTGTGTGTTCCATGTCCCTACCATGGTGTGTGTTTTAGTCCATACCGGGGTGTGTATTCCATGTCCCTACCAGGGTGTGTGTTCCATGTCCCTACCAAGTTGTGTGTTTTAGTCCCTACCGGGGTGTGTGTTCCATGTCCCTACCAGGGTGTGTGTTCCATGTCCCTACCAGGGTGTGTGTCCCATGTCCCTACCTGGGTGTGTGTTTTAGTCCCTACCGGGGTGTTTGTTCCATGTCCCTGCCAAGTTGTGTGTTTTAGTCCCTACCGGGGTGTGTGTTTTAGTCCCTACCAGGGTGTGTGTTCCATGTCCCTACCATGGTGCGTGTTTTAGTCCATACCGGGGTGTGTGTTCCATGTCCCTACTAATTTGTGTGTTCCATGTCCCTACCACGTTGTGTGTTTTAGTCCCTACCGGGGTGTGTGTTCCATGTCCCTACCGGAGTGTGTATTTTAGTCCCTACAGGGGTGTGTGTTACATGTCCCTACCGGGGTGTGTGTTCCATGTCCCTACCGGGGTGTGTGTTCCATGTCCCTACCGGGGTGTGTGTTCCATGTCACTACCGGGGTGTGTGTTCCAGTCCCTACCATGTTGGGTGTTTTATTCCCTACCGGGGTGTGTTCCATGGTCCTACTGGGATGTGTGTTCCAGTCCCTACCGGGGTGTGTGTTTTAGTCCCTACCGGGGTGTGTGTTCTAGTCCCTACGGGGGTGTGTGTTCCATGTCCCTACCGGGGTGTGTGTTCCATGTCCCTACCGGGGTGTGTGTTCCATGTCCCTACCGGAGTGTGTGTTTTAGTCCCTACAGGGGTGTGTGTTCCATGTCCCTACCAGGGTGTGTGTTTTAGTCCCTACCGGGGTGTGTGTTCCATGTGCCTACCGGGGTGTGTGTTTTAATCCCCACTGGGGTGTGGGTTCCATGTCCCTCACGGGGTGTGTTTTCCATGTCCCTACCGGGGTGTGTGTTCCAGTCCCTACCGGGGTGTGTGTTCCATGTCCCTACCATGGTGTGTGTTTTAGTCCATACCGAGGTGTGTATTCCATGTCCCTACCAGGGTGTGTGTTCCATGTCCCTACCAAGTTGTGTGTTTTAATCCCCACCGGGGTTTGTGTTCCATGTTTCTACCAAGTTGTGTGTTCCATGTCCCTACCAGGGTGTGTGTTCCATGTCCCTACCATGGTGTGTGTTTTAGTCCATACCGGGGTGTGTGTTCCATGTCGCTACCACGTTGTGTGTTTTAGTCCCTACCGGGGTGTGTGTTCCATGTCCCTACCGGAGTGTGTATTTTAGTCCCTACAGGGTGTGTGTTCCATGTCCCTACCGGGGTGTGTGTTCCATGTCCTACCGGGGTGTGTCTTCCATGTCACTAGCGGGGTGTGTGTTCCATGTCCCTACCGGGGTGTGTGTTCCATGTCACTACCGGGGTGTGTGTTCCAGTCCCTACCATGTTGGGTGTTTTAGTCCCTACCGGGGTGTATGTTCCATGGTCCTACTGGGATGTGTGTTCCATGTCCCTACCGGGGTGTGTGTTTTAGTCCCTACAGGGGTGTGTGTTTTAGTCCCTACCGGGTTGTGTGTTTTAGTCCCTACGGGGGTGTGTGTTCCATGTCCCTACCAAGATGTGTGTTCCATGTCCCTACCGGAGTGTGTGTTTTAGTCCCTACGGGGGTGTGTGTTCCATGTCCCTACCAGGGTGTGTGTTCCATGTCCCTACCGGGGTGTGTGTTCCACGTCCCTACCGGGGGGTGTGTGTTTCATGTCCCCGCCGGGGTGTGTGTTTTAGTCCCAACCGGAGTGTGTTCCATGTGCCTGACGGGGTGTGTGTTCCATGTCCCTACAGGGGTGTGTGTTTTAGTCCCTACCGGTGTGTGTGTTTTAATCCCCACCGGGGTTTGTGTTCCATGTTTCTACCATGGTGTGTGTTTTAGTCCATACCGGGGTGTGTGTTCCATGTCCCTACAAGGGTGTGTGTTTTAATCCCCACCGGGGTGTGTCTTCCATGTCCCTCACGGGGTGTGTTTTCCATGTCCCTACCGGGGTGTGTGTTCCAGTCCCTACCGGGGTGTGTGTTCCATGTCCCTACCAAGTTGTGCGTTTTAATCCCCACCGGGGTTTGTGTTCCATGTTTCTACCAAGTTGTGTGTTCCATGTCCCTACCAGGGTGTGTGTTTTAATCCCCACCGGGGTTTGTGTTCCATGTTTCTACCAAGTTGTGTGTTCCATGTCCCTACCAGGGTGTGTGTTCCATGTCCCTACCATGGTGTGTGTTTTAGTCCATACCGGGGTGTGTATTCCATGTCCCTACCAGGGTGTGTGTTCCATGTCCCTACCAAGTTGTGTGTTTTAGTCCCTACCGGGGTGTGTGTTCCATGTCCCTACCAGGGTGTGTGTTCCATGTCCCTACCAGGGTGTGTGTTTTAGTCCCTACCTGGGTGTGTGTTTTAGTCCCTACCGGGGTGTTTGTTCCATGTCCCTGCCAAGTTGTGTGTTTTAGTCCCTACCGGGGTGTGTGTTTTAGTCCCTACGGTGGTGTGTGTTCCATGTCCCTACCAGGGTGTGTGTTCCATGTCCCTACCAGGGTGTGTGTTTTAATCCCCACCGGGGTTTGTGTTCCATGTTTCTACCAAGTTGTGTGTTCCATGTCCCTACCAGGGTGTGTGTTCCATGTCCCTACCATGGTGTGTGTTTTAGTCCATACCGCGGTGTGTGTTCCATGTCCCTACTAATTTGTGTGTTCCATGTCCCTACCACGTTGTGTGTTTTAGTCCCTACCGGGGTGTGTGTTCCATGTCCCTACCGGGGTGTGTGTTCCATGTCCCTACCGGAGTGTGTATTTTAGTCCCTACAGAGGTGTGTGTTACATGTCCCTACCGGGGTGTGTGTTCCATGTCCCTACCGGGGTGTGTCTTCCATGTCACTAGCGGGGTGTGTGTTCCATGTCCCTAACGGGGTGTGTGTTCCATGTCACTACCGGGGTGTGTGTTCCAGTCCCTACCATGTTGGGTGTTTCAGTCCCTACCGGGGTGTGTTCCATGGTCCTACTGGGATGTGTGTTCCAGTCCCTACCGGGGTGTGTGTTTTAGTCCCTACCGGGGTGTGTGTTTTAGTCCCTAATGGGGTGTGTGTTCTAGTCCCTACGGGGGTGTGTGTTCCATGTCCCTACCGGGGTGTGTGTTCCATGTCCCTACCAAGATGTGTGTTCCATGTCCCTACCGGAGTGTGTGTTTTAGTCCCTACAGGGGTGTGTGTTCCATGTCCCTACCAGGGTGTGTGTTTTAGTCCCTACCGGGGTGTGTGTTCCATGTGCCTACCGGGGTGTGTGTTTTAATCCCCACTGGGGTGTGTGTTCCATGTCCCTCACGGGGTGTGTTTTCCATGTCACTAGCGGGGTGTGTGTTCCAGTCCCTACTGGGGTGTGTGTTTTAATCCCTACCGGGGTGTGTGTTCCATGTCCATACCAGGGTGTGTGTTTTAATCCCCACCGGGGTATGTTTTCCATGTCCCTACCGGGGTGTGTGTTCCATGTCCCTACCGGAGTGTGTATTTTAGTCCCTACAGGGGTGTGTGTTCCATGTCCCTACCGGGGTGTGTGTTCCATGTCCTACCGGGGTGTGTCTTCCATGTCACTAGCGGGGTGTGTGTTCCATGTCCCTACCGGGGTGTGTGTTCCATGTCACTACCGGGGTGTGTGTTCCAGTCCCTACCATGTTGGGTGTTTTAGTCCCTACCGGGCTGTATGTTCCATGGTCCTACTGGGATGTGTGTTCCATGTCCCTACCGGGGTGTGTGTTTTAGTCCCTACAGGGGTGTGTGTTTTAGTCCCTACCGGGTTGTGTGTTTTAGTCCCTACGGGGGTGTGTGTTCCATGTCCCTACCAAGATGTGTGTTCCATGTCCCTACCGGAGTGTGTGTTTTAGTCCCTACGGGGGTGTGTGTTCCATGTCCCTACCATGTTGGGTGTTTCAGTCCCTACCGGGGTGTGTTCCATGGTCCTACTGGGATGTGTGTTCCAGTCCCTACCGGGGTGTGTGTTTTAGTCCCTACCGGGGTGTGTGTTTTAGTCCCTAATGGGGTGTGTGTTCTAGTCCCTACGGGGGTGTGTGTTCCATGTCCCTACCGGGGTGTGTGTTCCATGTCCCTACCAAGATGTGTGTTCCATGTCCCTACCGGAGTGTGTGTTTTAGTCCCTACAGGGGTGTGTGTTCCATGTCCCTACCAGGGTGTGTGTTTTAGTCCCTACCGGGGTGTGTGTTCCATGTGCCTACCGGGGTGTGTGTTTTAATCCCCACTGGGGTGTGTGTTCCATGTCCCTCACGGGGTGTGTTTTCCATGTCACTAGCGGGGTGTGTGTTCCAGTCCCTACTGGGGTGTGTGTTTTAATCCCTACCGGGGTGTGTGTTCCATGTCCATACCAGGGTGTGTGTTTTAATCCCCACCGGGGTATGTTTTCCATGTCCCTACCGGGGTGTGTGTTCCATGTCCCTACCAAGTTGTGTGTTCCATGTCCCTACCGGGGTGTGTGTTCCATGTCCCTACCATGGTGTGTGTTCCATGTCCCTACCGGGGTGTGTTTTCCATGTCCGTACCGGGGTGTGTGTTCCAGTCCCTACCGGGGTGTGTGTTCCATGTCCCTACCGGGGTATGTGTTCCAGGCCCTACTGGGGTGTGTGTTCTAGTCCCTACCGGTGTGTGTTTTAGTCCCTACTAAGTTGTGTGTTCCATGTCCCTACCATGGTGTGTGTTCCATGTCCCTACCAGGGTGTGTGTTCCATGTCCCTACCATGGTGTGTGTTTTAGTCCATACCGGGGTGTGTATTCCATGTCCCTACCAGGGTGTGTGTTCCATGTCCCTACCAAGTTGTGTGTTTTAATCCCCACCGGGGTGTGTCTTCCATGTCCCTCACGGGGTGTGTTTTCCATGTCCCTACCGGGGTGTGTGTTCCAGTCCCTACCGGGGTGTGTGTTCCATGTCCCTACCAAGTTGTGCGTTTTAATCCCCACCGGGGTTTGTGTTCCATGTTTCTACCAAGTTGTGTGTTCCATGTCCCTACCAGGGTGTGTGTTTTAATCCCCACCGGGGTTTGTGTTCCATGTTTCTACCAAGTTGTGTGTTCCATGTCCCTACCAGGGTGTGTGTTCCATGTCCCTACCATGGTGTGTGTTTTAGTCCATACCGGGGTGTGTATTCCATGTCCCTACCAGGGTGTGTGTTCCATGTCCCTACCAAGTTGTGTGTTTTAGTCCCTACCGGGGTGTGTGTTCCATGTCACAAACAGGGTGTGTGTTCCATGTCCCTACCAGGGTGTGTGTTTTAGTCCCTACCTGGGTGTGTGTTTTAGTCCCTACCGGGGTGTGTGTTTTAGTCCCTACCTGGGTGTGTGTTTTAGTCCCTACCGGGGTGTGTGTTTTAGTCCCTACCGGGGTGTTTGTTCCATGTCCCTGCCAAGTTGTGTGTTTTAGTCCCTACCGGGGTGTGTGTTTTAGTCCCTACGGTGGTGTGTGTTCCATGTCCCTACCAGGGTGTGTGTTCCATGTCCCTACCAGGGTGTGTGTTTTAATCCCCACCGGGGTTTGTGTTCCATGTTTCTACCAAGTTGTGTGTTCCATGTCCCTACCAGGGTGTGTGTTCCATGTCCCTACCATGGTGTGTGTTTTAGTCCATACCGCGGTGTGTGTTCCATGTCCCTACTAATTTGTGTGTTCCATGTCCCTACCACGTTGTGTGTTTTAGTCCCTACCGGGGTGTGTGTTCCATGTCCCTACCGGGGTGTGTGTTCCATGTCCCTACCGGAGTGTGTATTTTAGTCCCTACAGAGGTGTGTGTTACATGTCCCTACCGGGGTGTGTGTTCCATGTCCCTACCGGGGTGTGTCTTCCATGTCACTAGCGGGGTGTGTGTTCCATGTCCCTAACGGGGTGTGTGTTCCATGTCACTACCGGGGTGTGTGTTCCAGTCCCTACCATGTTGGGTGTTTCAGTCCCTACCGGGGTGTGTTCCATGGTCCTACTGGGATGTGTGTTCCAGTCCCTACCGGGGTGTGTGTTTTAGTCCCTACCGGGGTGTGTGTTTTAGTCCCTAATGGGGTGTGTGTTTTAGTCCCTAATGGGGTGTGTGTTCTAGTCCCTACGGGGGTGTGTGTTCCATGTCCCTACCGGGGTGTGTGTTCCATGTCCCTACCAAGATGTGTGTTCCATGTCCCTACCGGAGTGTGTGTTTTAGTCCCTACAGGGGTGTGTGTTCCATGTCCCTACCAGGGTGTGTGTTTTAGTCCCTACCGGGGTGTGTGTTCCATGTGCCTACCGGGGTGTGTGTTTTAATCCCCACTGGGGTGTGTGTTCCATGTCCCTCACGGGGTGTGTTTTCCATGTCACTAGCGGGGTGTGTGTTCCAGTCCCTACTGGGGTGTGTGTTTTAATCCCTACCGGGGTGTGTGTTCCATGTCCATACCAGGGTGTGTGTTTTAATCCCCACCGGGGTATGTTTTCCATGTCCCTACCGGGGTGTGTGTTCCATGTCCCTACCAAGTTGTGTGTTCCATGTCCCTCACGGGGTGTGTTTTCCATGTCCGTACCGGGGTGTGTGTTCCAGTCCCTAGTGGGGTGTGTGTTCTAGTCCCTACCGGTGTGTGTTTTAGTCCCTACTAAGTTGTGTGTTCCATGTCCCTACCATGGTGTGTGTTCCATGTCCCTACCGGGGTGTGTCTTCCATGTCCCTACCGGGGTGTGTGTTCTATGTCCCTAACGGGGTGTGTGTTCCATGTGCCTGACGGGGTGTGTGTGTTCTGTGTCCCGACCACGGTGTGTTTTTTAGTCACTACCGGGGTGTGTGTTTTAGTCCCTACCGGTGTGTGTTTTAGTCCCTACTAAGTTGTGTGTTCCATGTCCCTACCATGGTGTGTGTTCCATGTCCCTACCGGGGTGTGTCTTCCATGTCCCTACCGGGGTGTGTGTGTTCTGTGTCCCGACCACGGTGTGTTTTTTAGTCCCTACCGGGGTGTGTGTTTTAGTCCCTCACGGGGTGTGTGTTCCATGTCCCTACCGGAGTGTGTGTTCCATGTCCCTACCGGGGTGTGTGTTCTAGTCCCTACCGGTGTGTGTGTTTTAGTCCCTACTAAGTTGTGTGTTCCATGTCCCTACCATGGTGTGTGTTCCATGTCCCTACCGGGGTGTGTGTTCCATGTCCCTACCATGGTGTGTGTTCCATGTCCCTACCGGGGTGTGTGTTCCATGTCCCTACCATGGTGTGTGTTCCATGTCCCTACCATGGTGTGTGTTCCATGTCCCTACCAGGGTGTGTGTTCCATGTCCCTACCTGGGTGTGTGTTTTAGTCCCTACCGGGGTGTGTGTTCCATGTCCATACCAGGGTGTGTGTTTTAATCCCCACCGGGGTATGTTTTCCATGTCCCTACCGGGGTGTGTGTTCCATGTCCCTACCGGGGTGTGTGTTCCATGTCCATACCAGGGTGTGTGTTTTAATCCCCACCGGGGTATGTTTTCCATGTCCCTACCGGGGTGTGTGTTCCATGTCCCTACCAAGTTGTGTGTTCCATGTCCCTACCATGGTGTGTGTTCCATGTCCCTACCGGGGTGTGTTTTCCATGTCCGTACCGGGGTGTGTGTTCCAGTCCCTACCGGGGTGTGTGTTCCATGTCCCTACCGGGGTGTGTGTTCCAGGCCCTACTGGGGTGTGTGTTCTAGTCCCTACCGGTGTGTGTTTTAGTCCCTACTAAGTTGTGTGTTCCATGTCCCTACCATGGTGTGTGTTCCATGTCCCTACCGGGGTGTGTCTTCCATGTCCCTACCGGGGTGTGTGTTCTATGTCCCTAACGGGGTGTGTGTTCCATGTGCCTGACGGGGTGTGTGTGTTCTGTGTCCCGACCACGGTGTGTTTTTTAGTCCCTACCGGGGTGTGTGTTTTAGTCCCTCACGGGGTGTGTGTTCCATGTCCCTACCGGAGTGTGTGTTCCATGTCCCTACCGGGGTGTGTGTTCTAGTCTCTACCGGTGTGTGTGTTTTAGTCCCTACTAAGTTGTGTGTTCCATGTCCCTACCATGGTGTGTGTTCCATGTCCCTACCATGGTGTGTGTTCCATGTCCCTACCATGGTGTGTGTTCCATGTCCCTACCGGGGTGTGTGTTCCATGTCCCTACCAGGGTGTGTGTTCCATGTCCCTACCATGGTGTGTGTTCCATGTCCCTACCGGGGTGTGTGTTCCATGTCCATACCAGGGTGTGTGTTTTAATCCCCACCGGGGTATGTTTTCCATGTCCCTACCGGGGTGTGTGTTCCATGTCCCTACCAAGTTGTGTGTTCCATGTCCCTCACGGGGTGTGTTTTCCATGTCCGTACCGGGGTGTGTGTTCCAGTCCCTACCATGGTGTGTGTTCCATGTCCCTACCGGGTGTGTGTTCCATGTCCCTACCGGGGTGTGTGTTCCATGTCCCTACCAGGGTGTGTGTTCCATGTCCCTACCTGGGTGTGTGTTTTAGTCCCTACCAGGGTGTGTGTTTTAGTCCCTACCAGGGTGTGTGTTTTAGTCCCTACCGGGGTGTTTGTTCCATGTCCCTGCCAAGTTGTGTGTTTTAGTCCCTACCGGGGTGTGTGTTTTAGTCCCTACGGTGGTGTGTGTTCCATGTCCCTACCAGGGTGTGTGTTCCATGTCCCTACCAGGGTGTGTGTTTTAATCCCCACCGGGGTTTGTGTTCCATGTTTCTACCAAGTTGTGTGTTCCATGTCCCTACCAGGGTGTGTGTTCCATGTCCCTACCATGGTGTGTGTTTTAGTCCATACCGCGGTGTGTGTTCCATGTCCCTACTAATTTGTGTGTTCCATGTCCCTACCACGTTGTGTGTTTTAGTCCCTACCGGGGTGTGTGTTCCATGTCCCTACCGGGGTGTGTGTTCCATGTCCCTACCGGAGTGTGTGTTTTAGTCCCTACTAAGTTGTGTGTTCCATGTCCCTACCATGGTGTGTGTTCCATGTCCCTACCATGGTGTGTGTTCCATGTCCCTACCATGGTGTGTGTTCCATGTCCCTACCGGGGTGTGTGTTCCATGTGCCTGACGGGGTGTGTGTGTTCTGTGTCCCGACCACGGTGTGTTTTTTAGTCCCTACCGGGGTGTGTGTTTTAGTCCCTCACGGGGTGTGTGTTCCATGTCCCTACCGGAGTGTGTGTTCCATGTCCCTACCGGGGTGTGTGTTCTAGTCTCTACCGG
Source organism: Telmatherina bonti (assembly GCF_933228915.1). Classification (NCBI taxonomy): domain Eukaryota; kingdom Metazoa; phylum Chordata; class Actinopteri; order Atheriniformes; family Telmatherinidae; genus Telmatherina; species Telmatherina bonti. Next base: position 1,563,019 of record NC_136629.1, on the reverse strand, counting down.
TGTGTGTGTTTTAGTCCCTACTAAGTTGTGTGTTCCATGTCCCTACCATGGTGTGTGTTCCATGTCCCTACCATGGTGTGTGTTCCATGTCCCTACCATGGTGTGTGTTCCATGTCCCTACCGGGGTGTGTGTTCCATGTCCCTACCAGGGTGTGTGTTCCATGTCCCTACCATGGTGTGTGTTCCATGTCCCTACCGGGGTGTGTGTTCCATGTCCATACCAGGGTGTGTGTTTTAATCCCCACCGGGGTATGTTTTCCATGTCCCTACCGGGGTGTGTGTTCCATGTCCCTACCAAGTTGTGTGTTCCATGTCCCTCACGGGGTGTGTTTTCCATGTCCGTACCGGGGTGTGTGTTCCAGTCCCTACCATGGTGTGTGTTCCATGTCCCTACCGGGTGTGTGTTCCATGTCCCTACCGGGGTGTGTGTTCCATGTCCCTACCAGGGTGTGTGTTCCATGTCCCTACCTGGGTGTGTGTTTTAGTCCCTACCAGGGTGTGTGTTTTAGTCCCTACCGGGGTGTTTGTTCCATGTCCCTGCCAAGTTGTGTGTTTTAGTCCCTACCGGGGTGTGTGTTTTAGTCCCTACGGTGGTGTGTGTTCCATGTCCCTACCAGGGTGTGTGTTCCATGTCCCTACCAGGGTGTGTGTTTTAATCCCCACCGGGGTTTGTGTTCCATGTTTCTACCAAGTTGTGTGTTCCATGTCCCTACCAGGGTGTGTGTTCCATGTCCCTACCATGGTGTGTGTTTTAGTCCATACCGCGGTGTGTGTTCCATGTCCCTACTAATTTGTGTGTTCCATGTCCCTACCACGTTGTGTGTTTTAGTCCCTACCGGGGTGTGTGTTCCATGTCCCTACCGGGGTGTGTGTTCCATGTCCCTACCGGAGTGTGTATTTTAGTCCCTACAGAGGTGTGTGTTACATGTCCCTACCGGGGTGTGTGTTCCATGTCCCTACCGCGGTGTGTCTTCCATGTCACTAGCGGGGTGTGTGTTCCATGTCCCTAACGGGGTGTGTGTTCCATGTCACTACCGGGGTGTGTGTTCCAGTCCCTACCATGTTGGGTGTTTCAGTCCCTACCGGGGTGTGTTCCATGGTCCTACTGGGATGTGTGTTCCAGTCCCTACCGGGGTGTGTGTTTTAGTCCCTACCGGGGTGTGTGTTTTAGTCCCTAATGGGGTGTGTGTTTTAGTCCCTAATGGGGTGTGTGTTCTAGTCCCTACGGGGGTGTGTGTTCCATGTCCCTAACGGGGTGTGTGTTCCATGTCCCTACCAAGATGTGTGTTCCATGTCCCTACCTGGGTGTGTGTTTTAGTCCCTACCAGGGTGTGTGTTTTAGTCCCTACCAGGGTGTGTGTTCCATGTCCCTACCTGGGTGTGTGTTTTAGTCCCTACCAGGGTGTGTGTTCCATGTCCATACCAGGGTGTGTGTTTTAATCCCCACCGGGGTTTGTTTTCCATGTTTCTACCAAGTTGTGTGTTCCATGTCCCTACCAGGGTGTGTGTTCCATGTCCCTACCATGGTGTGTGTTTTAGTCCATACCGGGGTGTGTATTCCATGTCCCTACCAGGGTGTGTGTTCCATGTCCCTACCAAGTTGTGTGTTTTAGTCCCTACCGGGGTGTGTGTTCCATGTCCCTACCAGGGTGTGTGTTCCATGTCCCTACCAGGGTGTGTGTTTTAGTCCCTACCTGGGTGTGTGTTTTAGTCCCTACCGGGGTGTTTGTTCCATGTCCCTGCCAAGTTGTGTGTTTTAGTCCCTACCGGGGTGTGTGTTTTAGTCCCTACGGTGGTGTGTGTTCCATGTCCCTACCAGGGTGTGTGTTCCATGTCCCTACCAGGGTGTGTGTTTTAATCCCCACCGGGGTTTGTGTTCCATGTTTCTACCAAGTTGTGTGTTCCATGTCCCTACCAGGGTGTGTGTGTTCTGTGTCCCGACCACGGTGTGTTTTTTAGTCCCTACCGGGGTGTGTGTTTTAGTCCCTCACGGGGTGTGTGTTCCATGTCCCTACCGGAGTGTGTGTTCCATGTCCCTACCGGGGTGTGTGTTCTAGTCCCTACCGGTGTGTGTGTTTTAGTCCCTACTAAGTTGTGTGTTCCATGTCCCTACCATGGTGTGTGTTCCATGTCCCTACCGGGGTGTGTGTTCCATGTCCCTACCATGGTGTGTGTTCCATGTCCCTACCGGGGTGTGTGTTCCATGTCCCTACCATGGTGTGTGTTCCATGTCCCTACCATGGTGTGTGTTCCATGTCCCTACCATGGTGTGTGTTCCATGTCCCTACCAGGGTGTGTGTTCCATGTCCCTACCTGGGTGTGTGTTTTAGTCCCTACCGGGGTGTGTGTTCCATGTCCATACCAGGGTGTGTGTTTTAATCCCCACCGGGGTATGTTTTCCATGTCCCTACCGGGGTGTGTGTTCCATGTCCCTACCGGGGTGTGTGTTCCATGTCCATACCAGGGTGTGTGTTTTAATCCCCACCGGGGTATGTTTTCCATGTCCCTACCGGGGTGTGTGTTCCATGTCCCTACCAAGTTGTGTGTTCCATGTCCCTACCGGGGTGTGTGTTCCATGTCCCTACCATGGTGTGTGTTCCATGTCCCTACCGGGGTGTGTTTTCCATGTCCGTACCGGGGTGTGTGTTCCAGTCCCTACCGGGGTGTGTGTTCCATGTCCCTACCGGGGTGTGTGTTCCAGGCCCTACTGGGGTGTGTGTTCTAGTCCCTACCGGTGTGTGTTTTAGTCCCTACTAAGTTGTGTGTTCCATGTCCCTACCATGGTGTGTGTTCCATGTCCCTACCGGGGTGTGTCTTCCATGTCCCTACCGGGGTGTGTGTTCCGTGTCCCTAACGGGGTGTGTGTGTTCTGTGTCCCGACCACGGTGTGTTTTTTAGTCCCTACCGGGGTGTGTGTTTTAGTCCCTCACGGGGTGTGTGTTCCATGTCCCTACCGGAGTGTGTGTTCCATGTCCCTACCGGGGTGTGTGTTCTAGTCTCTACCGGTGTGTGTGTTTTAGTCCCTACTAAGTTGTGTGTTCCATGTCCCTACCATGGTGTGTGTTCCATGTCCCTACCATGGTGTGTGTCCCATGTCCCTACCATGGTGTGTGTTCCATGTCCCTACCGGGGTGTGTGTTCCATGTCCCTACCAGGGTGTGTGTTCCATGTCCCTACCATGGTGTGTGTTCCATGTCCCTACCGGGGTGTGTGTTCCATGTCCATACCAGGGTGTGTGTTTTAATCCCCACCGGGGTATGTTTTCCATGTCCCTACCGGGGTGTGTGTTCCATGTCCCTACCAAGTTGTGTGTTCCATGTCCCTCACGGGGTGTGTTTTCCATGTCCGTACCGGGGTGTGTGTTCCAGTCCCTACCATGGTGTGTGTTCCATGTCCCTACCGGGTGTGTGTTCCATGTCCCTACCGGGGTGTGTGTTCCATGTCCCTACCAGGGTGTGTGTTCCATGTCCCTACCTGGGTGTGTGTTTTAGTCCCTACCAGGGTGTGTGTTTTAGTCCCTACCAGGGTGTGTGTTTTAGTCCCTACCGGGGTGTTTGTTCCATGTCCCTGCCAAGTTGTGTGTTTTAGTCCCTACCGGGGTGTGTGTTTTAGTCCCTACGGTGGTGTGTGTTCCATGTCCCTACCAGGGTGTGTGTTCCATGTCCCTACCAGGGTGTGTGTTTTAATCCCCACCGGGGTTTGTGTTCCATGTTTCTACCAAGTTGTGTGTTCCATGTCCCTACCAGGGTGTGTGTTCCATGTCCCTACCATGGTGTGTGTTTTAGTCCATACCGCGGTGTGTGTTCCATGTCCCTACTAATTTGTGTGTTCCATGTCCCTACCACGTTGTGTGTTTTAGTCCCTACCGGGGTGTGTGTTCCATGTCCCTACCGGGGTGTGTGTTCCATGTCCCTACCGGAGTGTGTATTTTAGTCCCTACAGAGGTGTGTGTTACATGTCCCTACCGGGGTGTGTGTTCCATGTCCCTACCGCGGTGTGTCTTCCATGTCACTAGCGGGGTGTGTGTTCCATGTCCCTAACGGGGTGTGTGTTCCATGTCACTACCGGGGTGTGTGTTCCAGTCCCTACCATGTTGGGTGTTTCAGTCCCTACCGGGGTGTGTTCCATGGTCTTACTGGGATGTGTGTTCCAGTCCCTACCGGGGTGTGTGTTTTAGTCCCTAATGGGGTGTGTGTTTTAGTCCCTAATGGGGTGTGTGTTCTAGTCCCTACGGGGGTGTGTGTTCCATGTCCCTAACGGGGTGTGTGTTCCATGTCCCTACCAAGATGTGTGTTCCACGTCCCTACCTGGGTGTGTGTTTTAGTCCCTACCAGGGTGTGTGTTTTAGTCCCTACCAGGGTGTGTGTTCCATGTCCCTACCTGGGTGTGTGTTTTAGTCCCTACCAGGGTGTGTGTTCCATGTCCATACCAGGGTGTGTGTTTTAATCCCCACCGGGGTTTGTTTTCCATGTTTCTACCAAGTTGTGTGTTCCATGTCCTTACCAGGGTGTGTGTTCCATGTCCCTACCAAGTTGTGTGTTCCATGTCCCTCACGGGGTGTGTTTTCCAGTCCCTACCGGGGTGTGTGTTCCATGTCCCTACCGGGGTGTGTGTTCCAGTCCCTACTGGGGTGTGTGTTCCATCTCCCTACCGGGGTGTGTGTTTTGGTCCCAACCGGAGTGTGTTCCATGTCCCTGACGGGGTGTGTGTTCCATGTCCCTACAGGGGTGTGTGTTTTAGTCCATACCGGGGTGTGTGTTCCATGTCCCTACAAGGGTGTGTGTTTTAATCCCCACTGGGGTGTGTGTTCCATGTCCCTGACGGGGTGTGTGTTCCATGTCCCTACAGGGGGGTGTGTTTTAGTCCATACCGGGGTGTGTGTTCCATGTCCCTACAAGGGTGTGTGTTTTAATCCCCACTGGGGTGTGTGTTCCATGTCCCTACCGGGGTGTGTGTTCCATGTCCCTACCAAGTTGTGTGTTCCATGTCCCTCACGGGGTGTCTTTTCCATGTCCCTACCGGGGTGTGTGTTCCAGTCCCTACCGGGGTGTGTGTTCCATGTCCCTACCGGGGTGTGTGTTTTAATCCCCACTGGGGTGTGTGTTCCATGTCCCTGACGGGGTGTGTGTTCCATGTCTCTGACGGGGTGTGTGTTCCATGTCCCTACAGGGGTGTGTGTTTTAGTCCATACCGGGGTGTGTGTTCCATGTCCCTACAAGGGTGTGTGTTTTAATCCCCAATGGGGTGTGTGTTCCATGTCCCTACCGGGGTGTGTGTTCCAGTCCCTACCGGGGTGTGTGTTCCATGTCCCTACCAAGTTGTGTGTTCCATGTCCCTCACGGGGTGCGTGTTCCATGTCCATACCAGGGTGTGTGTTTTAATCCCCACCGGGGTTTGTGTTCCATGTTTCTACCAAGTTGTGTGTTCCATGTCCCTACCAGGGTGTGTGTTCCATGTCCCTACCAAGTTGTGTGTTCCATGTCCCTCACGGGGTGTGTTTTCCACGTCCCTACCAGGGTGTGTGTTTTAGTCCCTACCGGGGTGTGTGTTCCATGTCCCTACCGGGGTGTGTGTTCCATGTCCCTACCGGGGTGTGTGTTCCATGTCCCTAACGGGGTGTGTGTTCCATGTGCCTGACGGGGTGTGCGTGTTCTATGTCCCGACCACGGTGTGTTTTTTAATCCCTACCAGGGTGTGTGTTTTAGTCCCTCACGGGGTGTGTGTTCCATGTCCCTGACGGGGTGTGTGTTCCATGTCCCTACAGGGGTGTGTGTTTTAGTCCATACCGGGGTGTGTGTTCCATGTCCCTACAAGGGTGTGTGTTTTAATCCCCACTGGGGTGTGTGTTCCATGTCCCTGACGGGGTGTGTGTTCCATGTCCCTACAGGGGTGTGTGTTTTAGTCCATACCGGGGTGTGTGTTCCATGTCCCTACCGGTGTGTGTGTTTTAGTCCCTACTAAGTTGTGTGTTCCATGTCCCTACCATGGTGTGTGTTCCATGTCCCTACCGGGGTGTGTGTTCCATGTCCCTACCGGGGTGTGTGTTCCATGTCCCTACCATGGTGTGTGTTCCATGTCCCTACCATGGTGTGTGTTCCATGTCCCTACCATGGTGTGTGTTCCATGTCCCTACCAGGGTGTGTGTTCCATGTCCCTACCTGGGTGTGTGTTTAAGTCCCTACCGGGGTGTGTGTTCCATGTCCATACCAGGGTGTGTGTTTTAATCCCCACCGGGGTTTGTCTTCCATGTTTCTACCAAGTTGTGTGTTCCATGTCCCTACCAGGGTGTGTGTTCCATGTCCCTACCAAGTTGTGTGTTCCATGTCCCTCACGGGGTGTCTTTTCCATGTCCCTACCGGGGTGTGTGTTCCAGTCCCTACCGGGGTGTGTGTTCCATGTCCCTACCGGGGTGTGTGTTTTAGTCCCTACTAATTTGTGTGTTCCATGTCCCTACCATGGTGTGTCGTCCATGTCTCTGACGGGGTGTGTGTTCCATGTGCCTGACGGGGTGTGTGTGTTCTATGTCCCGACCACGGTGTGTTTTTTAGTCCCTACCGGGGTGTGTGTTTTAGTCCCTCACGGGGTGTGTGTTCCATGTCCCTACCGGAGTGTGTGTTCCATGTCCCTACCGGGGTGTGTGTTCCATGTCCCTACCGGGGTGTGTGTTCTACTCCCTACCGGTGTGTGTTTTAGTCCCTACTAAGTTGTGTGTTCCATGTCCCTACCATGGTGTGTGTTCCATGTCCCTACCGGGGTGTGTGTTCCATGTCCCTACCGGGGTGTGTGTTCTAGTCCCTACCGGGGTGTGTGTTCTAGTCCCTACTAAGTTGTGTGTTCCATGTCCCTACCATGGTGTGTGTTCCATGTCCCTACCGGGGTGTGTGTTCCATGTCCCTACCAGGGTGTGTGTTCCATGTCCCTACCTGGGTGTGTGTTTTAGTCCCTCCCGGGGTGTGTGTTCCATGTCCATACCAGGGTGTGTGTTTTAATCCCCACCGGGGTTTGTGTTCCATGTTTCTACCAAGTTGGGTGTTCCATGTCCCTACCAGGGTGTGTGTTCCATGTCCCTACCAAGTTGTGTGTTCCATGTCCCTCACGGGGTGTGTTTTCCATGTCCCTACCAGGGTGTGTGTTCCATGTCACTACCAGGGTGTGTGTTCCATGTCCCTACCAGGGTGTGTGTTTTAGTCCCTACCGGGGTGTGTGTTCCATGTCCCTACCGGGGTGTGTGTTCCATGTCCCTCACGGGGTGTGTTTTCCATGTCCCTACCGGGGTGTGTGTTCCATGTCCCTACCAAGTTGTGTGTTCCATGTCCCTCACGGGGTGTGTGTTCCAGTCCCTACCGGGGTGTGTGTTCCATGTCCCTACCGGGGTGTGTGTTCCAGTCCCTACTGGGGTGTGTGTTCTAGTCCCTACCGGTGTGTGTTCTAGTCCCTACCGGTGTGTGTTTTAGTCCCTACTAAGTTGTGTGTTCCATGTCCCTACCATGGTGTGTGTTCCATGTCCCTACCGGGGTGTGTGTTCCATGTCCCTACCGGGGTGTGTGTTCCAGTCCCTACTGGGGTGTGTGTTCTAGTCCCTACCGGTGTGTGTTTTAGTCCCTACTAAGTTGTGTGTTCCATGTCCCTACCATGGTGTGTGTTCCATGTCCCTACCGGGGTGTGTCTTCCATGTCCCTACCGGGGTGTGTGTTCTATGTCCCTAACGGGGTGTGTGTTCCATGTGCCTGACGGGGTGTGTGTGTTCTATGTCCCGACCACGGTGTGTTTTTTAGTCCCTACCGGGGTGTGTGTTTTAGTCCCTCACGGGGTGTGTGTTCCATGTCCCTACCGGAGTGTGTGTTCCATGTCCCTACCGGGGTGTGTGTTCCAGTCCCTACCGGGGTGTGTGTTCCATGTCCCTACCAAGTTGTGTGTTCTAGTCCCTACCGGTGTGTGTGTTTTAGTCCCTACTAAGTTATGTGTTCCATGTCCCTACCGGGGTGTGTGTTCCATGTCCCTACCGGGGTGTGTGTTCCATGTCCCTACCATGGTGTGTGTTCCATGTCCCTACCGGGGTGTGTGTTCCATGTGCCTGACGGGGTGTGCGTGTTCTATGTCCCGACCACGGTGTGTTTTTTAATCCCTACCAGGGTGTGTGTTTTAGTCCCTCACGGGGTGTGTGTTCCATGTCCCTACCATGGTGTGTGTTCCATGTCCCTTCCGGGGTGTGTCTTCCATGTCCCTACCGGGGTGTGTCTTCCATGTCCCTACCGGTGTGTGTGTTTTAGTCCCTACTAAGTTCTATGTTCCATGTCCCTACCATGGTGTGTGTTCCATGTCCCTACCGGGGTGTGTGTTCCATGTCCCTACCATGGTGTGTGTTCCATGTCCCTACCGGGGTGTGTGTTCCATGTCCCTACTGGGGTGTGTCTTCCATGTCCCTACCGGTGTGTGTGTTTTAGTCCCTACTAAGTTGTATGTTCCATGTCCCTACCATGGTGTGTGTTCCATGTCCCTACCGGGGTGTGTCTTCCATGTCCCTACCATGGTGTGTGATCCATGTCTCTACCGGGGTGTGTGTTCCATGTCCCTACCAGGGTGTGTGTTTTAGTCCCTACCGGGGTGTGTGTTCCATGTCCATACCAGGGTGTGTGTTTTAATCCCCACCGGGGTTTGTGTTCCATGTTTCTACCAAGTTGTGTGTTCCATGTCCCTACCAGGGTGTGTGTTCCATGTCCCTACCAAGTTGTGTGTTCCATGTCCCTCACGGGGTGTGTTTTCCATGTCCCTACCAGGGTGTGTGTTTTAGTCCCTACCGGGGTGTGTGTTCCATGTCCCTACCGGGGTGTGTGTTCCATGTCCCTCATGGGGTGTGTGTTCCATGTCCCTACCAAGTTGTGTGTTGCATGTCCCTCACGGGGTGTTTTCCATGTCCCTACCGGGGTGTGTGTTCCAGTCTCTACAGGGGTGTGTGTTCCATGTCCCTACCGGGGTGTGTGTTCCATGTCCCTACTGGGGTGTGTGTTCTAGTCCCTACCGGTGTGTGTTTTAGTCCCTACTAAGTTGTGTGTTCCATGTCCCTACCATGGTGTGTGTTCCATGTCCCTACCGGAGTGTGTCTTCCATGTCCCTAACGGGGTGTGTGTTCCATGTGCCTGACGGGGTGTGTGTGTTCTATGTCCCGACCACGGTGTGTGTTTTAGTCCCTACCGGGGTGTGTGTTTTAGTCCCTCACGGGGTGTGTGTTCCATGTCCCAACATGGAACATGTGTGTTCTAGTCCCTACTGGTGTGTGTGTTTTAGTCCCTACTGGTGTGTGTGTTTTAGTCCCTACTAATTTGTGTGTTCCATGTCCCTACCTGGGTGTGTGTGTTCCATGTCCCTACCATGGTGTGTGTGTTCCATGTCCCTACCATGGTGTGTGTTCCATGTCCCTACCGGGGTGTGTGTTCCATGTCCCTACCGGGGTGTGTGTTCCATGTCCCTACCGGGGTGTGTGTTCCATGTCCCTACCGGGGTGTGTGTTCCATGTCCCTACCGGGGTGTGTGTTCCATGTCCCTACCGGGGTGTGTGTTCCATGTCCCTACCTGGGTGTGTGTTCTAGTCCCTACCGGTGTGTGTTTTAGTCCCTACTAAGTTGTGTGTTCCATGTCCCTACCATGGTGTGTGTTCCATGTCCCTAACGGGGTGTGTGTTCCATGTGCCTGACGGGGTGTGTGTGTTCCATGTCCCTACTAGGGTGTGTGTTCCATGTCCCTACCTGGGTGTGTGTTTTAGTCCCTACCGGGGTGTGTGTTCCATGTCCATACCAGGGTGAGTGTTTTAATCCCCACCGGGGTTTGTGTTCCATGTTTCTACCAAGTTGTGTGTTCCATGTCCCTACCAGGGTGTGTGATCCATGTCCCTACCAAGTTGTGTGTTCCATGTCCCTCACGGGGTGTGTGTTCCATGTCCCTCACGGGGTGTGTTTTCCATGTCCCTCATGGGGGGTGTGTTCCATGTCCCTACCAAGTTGTGTGTTGCATGTCCCTCACGGGGTGTTTTCCATGTCCCTACCGGGGTGTGTGTTCCAGTCCCTACAGGGGTGTGTGTTCCATGTCCCTACCATGGTGTGTGTTCCATGTCCCTACCGGGGTGTGTGTTCCATGTCCCTACCGGGGTGTGTGTTCCATGTCCCTACCGGGGTGTGTTGTTTAGTCCCTAGCGGGGTGTGTGTTCCATGTCCCTAGCGGGGTGTGTGTTCCATGTCCCTAGCGGGACGTGTGTTCCATGTCCCTAGCGGGACGTGTGTTCCATGTCCCTAACGGGACGTGTGTCCCATGTCCCTAACGGGACGTGTGTCCCATGTCCCTACCGGGACGTGTGTTTTAGTCCCCACCGGGGTGTGTGTTTTAGTCCATACCCGCGTGTGTGTTCCATGTCCCTACCATGGTGTGTGTGTTCCATGTCCCTACCAGGGTGTGTGTGTTCCATGCCCCTACCAGGGTGTGTGTGTTTTAGTCCCTACCGGGGTGTGTGTTCCATGTCCCTACCGGGGTGTGTTGTTTAATCCCTAGCGGGGTGTGTGTTCCATATCCCTAGCGGGGTGTGTGTATTCCATGTCCCTACCGGAGTGTGTGTTCCATGTCCCTACGGGGGTGTGTGTTCCATGTCCCTACGGGGGTGTGTGTTCCATGTCCCTACCGGGGTGTGTGTTCCATGTCCCTCCCGGGGTGTGTTGTTTAGTCCCTAGCGGGGTGTGTGTTGTTTAGTCCCTAGCGGGGTGTGTGTGTTCCATGTCCCTAGCGGGACGTGTGTTCCATGTCCCTAACGGGACGTGTGTCCCATGTCCCTAACGGGACGTGTGTCCCATGTCCCTAACGGGACGTGTGTCCCATGTCCCTACCGGGACGTGTGTTTTAGTCCCCACCGGGGTGTGTGTTTTAGTCCATACCCGCGTGTGTGTTCCATGTCCCTACCATGGTGTGTGTGTTCCATGCCCCTACCAGGGTGTGTGTGTTCCATGCCCCTACCAGGGTGTGTGTGTTCAATGTCCCTACCATGTTGTGTGTTTTAGTCCCTACCGGGGTGTGTGTTCCATGTCCCTACCGGGGTGTGTGTTCCATATCCCTAGCGGGGTGTGTGTATTCCATGTCCCTACCGGAGTGTGTGTTCCATGTCCCTACGGGGGTGTGTGTTCCATGTCCCTACGGGGGTGTGTGTTCCATGTCCCTACGGGGGTGTGTGTTCCATGTCCCTACGGGGGTGTGTGTTCCATGTCCCTACGGGGGTGTGTGTTCCATGTCCCTACCGGGGTGTGTGTTCCATGTCCCTACCGGGGTGTGTTGTTTAATCCCTAGCGGGGTGTGTGTTCCATGTCCCTAGCGGGGTGTGTGTTCCATGTCCCTACCGGGGTGTGTTGTTTAATCCCTAGCGGGGTGTGTGTTCCATGTCCCTAGCGGGGTGTGTGTTCCATGTCCCTAGCGGGGTGTGTGTTCCATGTCCCTAACGGGGTGTGTGTTCCATGTCCCTACCGGGGTGTGTGTTCCATGACCTTACCGGGGTGTGTGTTCCATGACCTTACCGGGGTGTGTGTTCCATGTCCCTACCGGGGTGTGTGTTTGAGTCCATACCAGGGTGTGTGTTCCATGTCCCTACCAAGTTCTGTGTTCCATGTCCCTACCAGGGTGTGTGTTCCATGTCCCTACCAGGGTGTGTGTTCCATGTCCCTACCAGGGTGTGTGTTCCATGTCCCTACCAGGGTGTGTGTTTTAGTCTGCACCGGGGTGTGTGTTTTAGTCTGCACCGGGGTGTGTGTTTTAGTCTGCACCGGGGTGTGTGTTTTAGTCTCCACCGGGGTGTGTGTTTTAGTCCCTACCGGGGTGTGTGTTCCATGTCCCTACCAAGTTGTGTGTTTTAGTCCCTACTGGGGTGTGTGTTCCATATCCCTACCGGGGTGTGTGTTCCATGTCCCTACCAAGTTGTGTGTTTCATGTCCCTACCGGGGTGTGTGTTCCATGTCCCTACCGGGGTGCGTGTTCCATGTCTCTAACGGGGTGTGTGTTCTAGTCCCTACCGGGGTGTGTGTTCTAGTCCCTACCGGGGTGTGTGTTCCATGTCCCTACCAAGTTGTGTGTTTTAGTCCCTACTGGGGTGTGTGTTCCATGTCCCTACCAGGGTGTGTGTGTTCCATGTCTCTTCCAAGTTGTGTGTTTTAGTCCCTACCGGGGTGTGTGTTTCAGTCCTTACCAAGTTGTGTGTTCTATGTCCCTACCGGGGTGTGTGTTCCATGTCCCTACGGGGGTGTGTGTTCCATGTCCCTACGGGGGTGTGTGTTCCATGTCCCTACGGGGGTGTGTGTTCCATGTCCCTACCGGGGTGTGTGTTCCATGTCCCTACCGGGGTGTGTGTTCCATGTCCCTACCGGGGTGTGTGTTCCATGTCCCTACCGGGGTGTGTGTTCCATGTCCCTACCGGGGTGTGTTGTTTAGTCCATAGCGGGGTGTGTGTTCCATGTCCCTAGCGGGGTGTGTGTTCCATGTCCCTAGCGGGGTGTGTGTTCCATGTCCCTAGCGGGGTGTGTGTTCCATGTCCCTACCGGGACGTGTGTCCCATGTCCCTAACGGGACGTGTGTTCCATGTCCCTACCGGGACGTGTGTTCCATGTCCCTACCGGGACGTGTAAATGGTAAATGGTAAATGGACTTGTACTTCTATAGCGCTTTTCTAGTCATACAGACCACTCAAAGCGCTTTACACTACTTGTCACATTCACCCATTCGCACACACACTCACTCAACACACTCATACCCCGATAGGCACATCGGGGGGCAGTTTGGGGTTCAGTGTCTTGCCCTAGGACACTTCGGCATTTCAGGGGAAGCCTGGAATCGATCCCCCAACTTACCAGTTGAAGGACAACTGCTCTTCCTCCTGAGCTACAGCCGCCCCAAACGTGTGTTTTAGTCCCCACCGGGTTGTGTGTTTTAGTCCCCACCGGGGTGTGTGTTTTAGTCCATACCCGCGTGTGTGTGTTCCATGTCCCTACCAGGGTGTGTGTTCCATGTCCCTACCGGGGTGTGTTGTTTAGTCCCTAGCGGGGTGTGTGTTCCATGTCCCTAGCGGGGTGTGTGTTCCATATCCCTAGCGGGGTGTGTGTTCCATGTCCCTACCGGGACGTGTGTCCCATGTCCCTAACGGGTTGTGTGTTTTAGTCCCCACCGGGGTGTGTGTTTTAGTCCCCACCTGGGTGTGTGTTTTAGTCCCCACCTGGGTGTGTGTTTTAGTCCATACCCGCGTGTGTGTTCCATGTCCCTACCAGGGTGTGTGTGTTCCATGTCCCTACCAGGGTGTGTGTGTTCCATGCCCCTACCAGGGTGTGTGTGTTCAATGTCCCTACCATGGTGTGTGTTCCATGTCCCTACCATGTTGTGTGTTCCATGTCCCTACCATGTTGTGTGTTCCATGTCCCTACCATGTTGTGTGTTTTAGTCCCTACCAGGGTGTGCGTGTTCCATGTCCCTACCAGGGTGTGCGTGTTCCATGTCCCTACCAGGGTGTGCGTGTTCCATGTCCCTACCAGGGTGTGCGTGTTCCATGTCCCTACCAGGGTGTGCGTGTTCCATGTCCCTACCAGGGTGTGCGTGTTCCATGTCCCTACCAGGGTGTGCGTGTTCCATGTCCCTACCAGGGTGTGCGTGTTCCATGTCCCTACCAGGGTGTGCGTGTTCCATGTCCCTACCAGGGTGTGCGTGTTCCATGTCCCTACCAGGGTGTGCGTGTTCCATGTCCCTACCAGGGTGTGCGTGTTCCATGTCCCTACCAGGGTGTGCGTGTTCCATGTCGCTACCAGGGTGTGTGTTCCATGTCGCTACCAGGGTGTGTGTTCCATGTCGCTACCAGGGTGTGTGTTCCATGTCGCTACCAGGGTGTGTGTTCCATGTCCCTACCAGGGTGTGTGTTCCATGTCCCTACCAGGGTGTGTGTTCCATGTCCCTACCAGGGTGTGTGTTCCATGTCGCTACCAGGGTGTGTGTTCCATGTCGCTACCAGGGTGTGTGTTCCATGTCGCTACCAGGGTGTGTGTTCCATGTCCCTACCAGGGTGTGTGTTCCATGTCGCTACCAGGGTGTGTGTTCCATGTCGCTACCAGGGTGTGTGTTCCATGTCGCTACCAGGGTGTGTGTTCCATGTCGCTACCAGGGTGTGTGTTCCATGTCATCACTTGACCCAGCAGCAGCTAGCTGCAGAGAGCTTTGGGTCGTCGTCAGTGAATGTTTGGAAACTGTGCTGGATGCTGAAATCACACAGGTCTCTCTGAATCTGGCTTAAAGTTGTAGGATGATGATAAAGTTGTGAAAAGCGTTTTAACTGCTACTTTTGTTGTTCTGGTACTTTTAGGCCTGGATCTGTCGACTGGGTCAGATCTTTTGGTACATCTAGAGTTGTGTGTTGGTTTCAGACGCACCTTCTAAAACTGGTTCTAGTATAAATGGTCCTCCAGCACAGTTTCTGATCATCACTTTTTTTTCTTCTCTTTCCGCTACCTCTGAGCTAGTTTTGTCATTTTTCCCATGTGGCTGGCAAAACGGTGGTTGGGATTGAATGTTTTGACAATGCTCGCATTTCGGACTGATTTTTATTTACAGCTTCAAATGTGCGCTTCATTTTACATTTTGATGTATATATACTTATTTGTGTTTTGTATGCATAAGTAAAGTGTGTGTATATGTGTAACCTTAATTTCACAATGCAAAGTAAACTGTGTATCCTCTCTTATTGTGTAAAAGCCCAGCTCGGGACGGGCATCGAAAATTAGCCTTGGCTAAAATGCTGCAGAATGTGTCATCATTCATGGAGCATACTTCTCCCTATCAAATAATTTAAAAAAATAATCAATGAATTTACAGAGTTATATGCCAGTTTTAGTTGGGTCTCTGAGACATAAATGGTTAGGTTATTATCTGTGGCCTCAAAAAAAGTGCTCCTTGTGCTTTTTACATCCTAAACTGCGCAGTGGCATCAGCTCCTATCCCCTATATGTTGATTTAAAACTGTGCAAACAGATTGACACATGAAAATTAGCAGAATAAGTGAGGGAAATGCAGCTTCTCTGCAATAAATGATGTAATGCTCGATCTAACTGATTTGTTGCGGTGACTGATCTGGACGTCATGGAGATAATTGTTTCGAGCAGAATGTTGCACAAGCTACTGAAAATGATGGACAATTCTTCACATCTTCTGCACAACACAGTGAGAGGATGAGTGTGCAGTCAGAGGCTTCTTCAAGTCCACTGCGAGACAGAAATGTCCTTCCTGCCAGCAACAGCTTTCTTTCTAGTGCAGGAACTCAGTTTGACTCATTTCTTCAAACAGCTGCAGATATTTAAACCCTGTTGGTGAGGTTCTGTTTTTTACCAGTCAATCCCATTTTCATAGTAGGCTCCACTGAAGAACTGGATCTCCTCGAAGGTGGTGGGACTGGGGAAGGAGCTGGTGACCGCTGGGTGGAGGCTCAGGAATGAATGAAGTGCTGTAGTGCCTTAAAGACGGGACATGGGAAATAATTAAAACAGAGATGGATGTGGACAAGGATAAGAATGAGCTGCGAGTGGTAACAGCAGTACCTGTTTTCTGTGGTCCTATAATAAGGAACTTGGGAAGTCTGTCACAAGTCTTTTCTTTAGACCAGATATCTTTGTGTCTCTTGTCATGACAAGGGTTCTGAAAAGCAACCGTTTCATTTTTTCCCATGACAATATAACAACATCCTGAATATATAGAGAAAGAATAGTTTAATGTGCATTTTTAAACCTTTAATAAAAACTAAACTCACCTGCCAGAGTGGGTTTCTTTCCTCTGGGAAGGTCTGAAAGTATTTCTCAGCCAGCTGGACAGGAGGCAGCGTCTGCAGTTTCAGGTTGGTCCAGCACTGGACAAACTTTACCAAAGACTCAAAGGTGTACAAGCCGAGCCGATCATTACCGTAGTTTGACAGGTGAGTCATGAAAATACTGATCTGGATTGATAGAAACAGGTAAGTTCAATGTTAGTGGTGCATGATAAGTTAACTTTCAGATCAAGACTAACATCCAGCAGAACACACCATGCATCATCTTTTTAAAGCAGAAGGCACTGCCGGATCGGGTCATAAATTACATGAATAATCGTGATTAGCCCCACCCCCGCCGCATGACGTGTGTTTTCATGTCCTTAGCGGTGAATGTTCACATTTGAAAAGATGTGAAAAGACGACTTTAGCAGTTTGGTAGAGCAATATAGTAAAACATGCTCTTGACAAACATTTTATACCCTGCCTTGAAACAAGTGTAATATCAAAGACACAACAAATAATATTCCAAATAAATGCCTACAGTGCCATGCCAGGCCTTCACCCTCCATCCAGGGTGAATGAGCTTACACCTCTGCTGAGTGCAGGAAGGGCCGTTTCTTACCGGGTTTAGGAGAACAGTGAGGAAAAGTTCTCCTCCTCTGATGCTCTTGTCCAGCTCCTTGGATCCTCCTGGATATTCGTTGTAGAAGATGGTGTGAGTGAACAGACCACAGGTTTGTCTTGGCAACACCTGAAACAAAGAAGCACTGTTTTTATCATTTCTGTTTGCATCTCTGAGACAGGTTTATGAGAAGCCTGTTTAACAAGATACTGACTATGGGCCTCTTTCACCAGTTTGTTTTATATATAATTCTGTTGAAGCCTGGTTGACAAGCAATGTCTGACTTTCATTGGTTAAATTCCATAGAATTTTAATTCTTTCTTTTGTCAGATTCAAGTTATTTCTGTGACCATAGTGAGTTTTTCTCTCATTGATCGAAGGGTACTGACAAATTTCTCCTCGTTCCTAACTTTGAAACCGAGTGAAAGTTTATGTCTGTTCAAGTTGTGTCCTTTAGTTTCTAGTCTCGTTTGATGAGCCAAAAATTTCCCACTGATGGGTTAAAGCCCTCGGACAAGTTAACGAAAATAGGTTTTGCATATTTTGCAACTTAGATTCAGATAAATGTCTTTGTAGACAAAAAAAAAAGTCAATTAGAGAAAGATGGAGCATCATCGAGGGAATCTGGGAATCATATTGTCCGACTTTGTTTTTCTCTGACGTAAAGCCAAAGCTCCAACTAGTGGTTGATAAATGTCATTTGTTTTGTCTGCAGAGTCTTCCTTGTATAGCTGGAATCTTGTAATGAATCATTACAATCATATGGATGAATCATCATCCATATGGTTTAGGCTGCACAATGATGAACAAGTCAGGAAGAAGAAGAAAAAAATACAACAGAATCAAAAAGGCTCCAGCAAGCTGGAGAGCTGGGAACCACTACGCACCTGGATCACCCTGCACTGCTTTACGGGTTGAACCTCCTATAAAAACAAGAGACTTTTGTTGTTTTTTTTTACTTTTATATGGCCTCTACATTTAGACACTGCCACGCTATAGGCACTAAAGGCTGGGAAATGCTTACTATGCAAGACCTGATTTACTGGTGTGATCCACTCTATGCTGCTACTTGGAAATATCTACATCTAAATGAAGAGGACATATCTCTTCAGATGTTATTTGGAGATAAAATGTATATATACTACATGGAAACTAAATTCCTGGACAACAACCTGGAGAATGCAATAAATTGAAACTGTAAAGCAGCTGCAGGTTAGGAGGAACGCAACAGAGTTGGGAGATTGAATCCAGGCTTCCCCTGACTATGTGCCGAAGCATCCTTGGGCAACACACTGAACCCCGAGTTGCCCCCCGATGAGCCTATTGGGCTACGAGTGTGTATGTAAGTCGCTTTGGATAAAAGCGTCTGCTAGGTGACTGTAGAATAGAATAGGCTTAAACTGTTACGCTGGATGGCACTTCTTGTAGATTTCAAGCCGGTCAGTATGGAAAGCCCATTTAAAGTTTGGTCCTTTAGAGGCATCACAGCGTACCGTGTAATCTCTGATGACGAAGGTCTCAAAAAACTCATGAGTAAATAAAAATACGATTACTTTTCATATCTCCAGATTACAACTTATTTTAACAGTAATAGAAACACAGTGGAAGCCAGGAACACAGACTTAATTGGTGTCTTGATTACTGCATACAAATCTAAAATCCCCATCAAACTAATTGTAAAGATATATAGATATTTACAAATAAACACAGGGATTTCTACAACTTTTATTAAACCTAAATAGGAGAAGGAAGCCTTAATAACCATCTCAGAAGCGCAGTGATGGACATGATGCTGGACAGAACAGGTTAAAAAACAACACTCACTCACTTTCCTGGCCTTCCTGCTCCAACAGTAAGGTGATACGTGGCATTACAAGGGTCCATGAGGACAATTCATGTATTGCCCTTGGAACTGAAGAAGCTGCTTCCAGACAGTGGTGGTGTGCGAATGTTTAGGCACTTCCCATCCACACTTCCAACACAAATGGGAAACTTCCATAGTCTCTAAAATTCAAGAGCAACAGTTTCCCACTGCATGACTACAGGGGGATGGAGGAATTTCCGCTGCAGTCCCTGTCGTACACGCGGACTTCAGAGAAAGTATGCCGCACACCGTGCTGCTTGCCTTTCAGGAACTTGTGGCTAACTGCCTTCTGACTTCCACCACTAGCCAGGAATCGAAATGTGCCACATTCAGATTAGGAAGAGGAACCACAACACCCCACCAAAACGCTGTTCACCCGGTACGCTCGAGTGCAAGAGCACACTTCACTGGTGTCAGGTATGCCATAACCGACCCACAATATAAATCCACCTTTATGGAGCAATAACAACCTGTACACATGTATCTGTAGACCTAGGGGGCAGATGTAAGCTCTCAAATACTCGTAATAGGAAAAAAAAAAAAAAAGTTCTTATAAAACTTCTAAATGAATCTTGGAGTAAATCTTGCAAGGAGGTTCCATTGAGGAAACATCTTGCATATCTATGGGAGATGATCGATAGAGATGATGGATCCCTAAGGATCCATGGCCAAAGACACATCCGCCAGCATTGTTTTGCTGAAATAGATAAATATTGCTGTTAACTCTACGGAAAAACAAAGACACCCTTGGTTCCCATTTTAAAAACAAAGATTCTGGTGAATATCATCATTTGATGGTGATGACTTCAATGTCGGTCTAGAAATATTTATGTTCCACTGGATAAGAATGGTTTTAGTACCATGCAACAGTGACAAAAGTTGAACATTTTTCAACTTTTTTGTGTCACTTTTCAAGCCTCCATGTGCACATCTAAGAGAACATGGGCAACATTTTACATGCATAAATGTCACCTGTCGCTTGGCTGCAAGAGGGTAGAAATTTTCACCTCATCTTGCAGCTTCCACAGGAAACGAATGGAGAAAAAGTGGCATCGCCACCTCCCAGTGAGAAGCCCATAAGTCATCCAAACATCAAACTGTAACTCACCTGCCTACTTTAATTTAAGATTTTACTTAATTTAATTTAATACTTTTCTATCTGTGCTTGTTGATGCTCTGTTTGTTTGTCCATGTATTTTTGTTTTCGTGTTTGTAAAAGAACAAAAAAAAGTAAAACCTGTTAAGTAATAACAACCCTTATAGTAGTGCCTAAATGTGGAATATTGAGGGGGGATTCCAGGACATGCTGAAAATCCTGGGAATTCCAGGATAGGAAACATTGACTTACTTGACCAGTAGTAACCGGTCAAATGAGTTAAGAGAAACCAGCATATTGTGTATTGTTCAAAAGTCCATTATCATTCATCCTTAAAATCAAAATAGCTTCAACAGTTGGGACTCAATGGACACTAATATAGGTTCAATTTGTTGCTTTAACATCTCTGATGTTTGCAGAGAGCAATCACTTTTAAGGCCCTGCGATGGACTGGCGACCTGTCCAGAATACACCCTGCCTCTCACCTAAAGATTGATGGGATAGACTTCAGCTTTGCTGAGGCCTTTAATTGGAACAATGGATTAATTACTCTCACACAGATTTTTATGAAAAGTTTCATATTTTATTTAATCAAAAAGCAAGCTTGTGAAGAAAAGATTGATCATAAAAATTTTAAGGGAATCTTATCAAGCTTTGTGTACCAACCTGGATCCCATTGTGGATAAAGCCTCGACGATAACGAGCCGGCCTCAGATGGGGGTACTCTTCAGTGCTGGTAACTTTGATTCCCCACACAGACTTCCATGCTTCATACAGCTGGCTGTGAACAGGATAAACCCCAGAATGATGTGGAGCCACTGCATAACCCATATCGGTCGGGATGCCATGTTCCTGTTTAAAGAAGCAGATCAACCAAATTTAGGTGAATTAAAAAGATAGAACAGAAACTTGTTGAAATTACGTCGGGAGAATAACAAATTTAAGAAGAGTCAGAGAATTAATATGGGTTAATAGTGGTCTCACCACCTGCAAAAGGGGTCATAGGGGTCGGATGCAATGTGAGCTGGGAGGTGGCCAAAGGCAGGGACCCTGGCGTGCAAAAAATAGCTCTACATGGACATGCAATGTCACCTTTCTGGCAGGGAAGGAGCCTGAGCTTGTGTGCGAGTCTTGTTCACGAGTGAGGGAAGGATGGAGCGTGAGATGGACAGACGGATCGGCGCGGCGTCTGCAGTAATGCGGACTCTGCGCCGGTCTGTCGTGGTGAAGAAGGAGCTGAGCCAGAAGGCGAAGCTCTCCATTTACCAGTCGATCTACGTTCCTACCCTCACCTATGGTCATGAGCTGTGGGTCGTGACCATAGACTGTATATAGAGATGGGCAGAGCCTCCATGACATCACCCGTAGGTTTCTGAAGAGCTGAACTGAAGCTCAGTGGGCGGTTCCCACCATCGCCATCTTGGCAGGGGCATGCGCGTCTCACCCGGAAAATACAAATATGGGCAAAGAGGTGGAGCTGAGAGGGGGCTGTGAGCGTCATCACGGATGATTGACATCAAGCAAACTCCGAGCTTTCTGTAGCTAAGAGCTAACCCGGAGATAACAGGAGCTAACCAGCTAACGGAGGTAAGCTAAAGCTAAGTCACGTTGTTAACCGGCTAAAAACCGCGGTTGTTCTACGTTCTTCTGACTTGAAGTGGAAAATCGTGTACCTCTCAATCAAAAGGACACGCCCCTAAATTTGCTGAACTTCTAGATTAAATTACTTTTAAACGGGCGAGTTAGAAAAAAATTCACTTCCCCCACAGTTGTCATGAAGGTAAACCTGACCTATTAAACCTAAAATGGATTTTTGTACCAGGCTGTAAACGTGTTTATTCCTGCTGTAAACATGTTTATTCCTGTTGTAAACGTGTTTATTCCTGCTGTAAACGTGTTTATTCCTGCTGTAAACGTGTTTATTCCTGCTGTAAACATGTTTATTTCTGCTGTAAACATGTTTATTCCTGCTGTAAACATGTTTATTTCAGCTGTAAACATGTTTATTCCTGCTGTGAAGTTGGTCTTTTTAACATGGGAGTCTATGGGGATTTGCTCTGTTTTGCAGCCCCTAGTGGATGAAGGGGGAACTGCAGTTTTATGCACTTCCACATAGGCTTCACTTTTAACCACTGGAGGTTGCCGCTTGGTTATCACAATCAATTTTGTCAACAAGATCTATTTAAATCTTTTTGACCTGAGCAAATATCTTGTTTAGCCTCATCTGCTCGGCCAGGACGCTGACATTGTGGAAGAGATGAGGCTGCATGTGGCTCCACATGTGTGGAAACCACCAAAAGTCCTTCCTGTGCTGCAGCAGCATGTCATCTCCCCGGTCCTCCTCATCAGTGCCTGGATACAATACAATCACAAATAACATAATATATTCGACAATAAATTCTATTTCTACATAGCCTGCCATTTTAAATGATTGAAACAAAGGCAAGTTGATATATTAAAAAAAAAAAAAAAAAAAAAAAAAAAGACACTCCATACCTGTGTGATAAAACTTTCCAGAGAACCCCAAGTTGAAAGTGAAATTAGGAACTAAAGCTCTCAACTTATTCTGAGTATTGAGCAATGCCTGCAAAAGAAAGACAAGGTAAGTTTCTTTTTATTGTACATCTATCCCAGAAATTAACAGGTAATAGTTTCTAAAGGTAAAGATTTAAAAAATTAAGATGGAAACATTTGATAGTTTTCCATTTCTTTGTCTACTGAGCAGACAGGGTCAGACAGGGAGGCAAGCCTGGAATAGAGCGAACGGTAAGCAGCAGCATCTTGTCCAAAAAGCTTTAATCTCTTGTCCTAGTATGAACCAACCAGACCCTTCCAAGTCATCTGGATCAGGTCTTTCATCAGTGCCCAGGGTAAGAACAAGACGTGGAGAAGCTGCATTCACCTTCTATGCTCCACTTGTCTGGAAAAAACTCCCACAAAGCCTCAGATCAGATGAAACACTCTTCTTTATTTAAAGTAGCCCAATTATACTATTTGGAGTTTTCTGAGCTTTTAGCTTGGGGTGTGTATTGGCAAGAATGTGGGGATGTGGTACGTATCACGATGCGGGGTGACGATACGATACAATACTACAAGCAGGGTGATGTCATGCGGTTTTTTATAGCCGATAAGAAAATTGTAATGGTCCAGTCAACACCATAAAACCATAACATAACTGTCATTAGCTGAGAGGAAAAGATCTCAGTGTCACAACAGAATAACACTTCGTCTCTGTGCCAGATTGTTGCTTTTTATGTGCAAAAAAAAAGCTAACATTCACCTCATCAGTTTGGATGAGAAGAAAATGCAATCAGTGCAGCATCAAACATAACAGCACTCTGGTGGAATAAAATGTAATGTGTAAACAATTCAAGAGCAAACTTCAAACCACATGCAGGTAATTCTAGTTTAGATCACAAAACATTTGTCAAAAACATATAAGCTCTGAAAACTCTAAACAATAAAGTTATTCTTTTAACATGTCTAAGTAACTAAAATGCTTGTAGGATGTTTTCAAAATAAAAACGAAATGTAAAATAAGTTAAAATGCCCGACAGCATTCACAATGACACTTTTTCTGTGCCATCTGAAAAATGGGATCTAACTTTATCAGAAAAAATCATTTCCACCGTTTCTTTTAGATCTTAAAGATGCATTCCGTAACGTTCTGACCGTAAAACTCCGCGTCCCGGACTTGTTCTATGACACAAACATCTATCATGTGCATCTCTACAGATGCTGCTACCCAGCAGCGTCCCGGGGCAGAGAAACCAACGCTATACAACACTCGGGACACCACGTGACATTTCGCTTTGTGGTATAAGAACTGGCTGTTCTGAACATGCAACGTCACTGATTTAGCAAAGAAGTGCAAGACTGAAAGGAGAAAACAAGAGTCGTGGTAAGATGGTCTTCTGCTGGCTGGGGAGAGCTAACGGGTCAGGTAGGATGCAGGATAGAGGCTGGATTAGCCGTCGATGGGGGTGCGTGACTCGTTTTGCCTCATGCAGAGAAGAAAACCTTCTCTCAGAGACACTCGTGCCAGGAATGCACAGGAAAGTCTTGGCCACCATGGATACATAAAGGTAATCATGGACCCTCCACCATCTGAGAGGATGTCCTGTGAAAGGCAAAGGGGTCTCATCTCAGACCTTTTGATCTCAGCAGTAGCAGAGTCTTCTGCTGATTTTGGTGCTGAACTTCCACTGGTAGGGGAAATGTAGCTCCAAGCAAGTCGGCCAATGCACGGGAAGTCCTTGGCCTCTTTTGAGGTGGCTGGGGGATGGAGATGTCCTTGTTAACGGTATGGTCAGCTTCCTGTTATGTGATGTGCTGTTCTGGTAACGTATGACTCCGTAGCTCCTGAGGTCCAATCGTCGCAGGTAATGTACACGTTGTACACGTTCGGTAGAGCCGTGTCCGTGACGTGTATTGGGATGGAACATCGTAACGGGCTCCAGTCCCAGAACCATACTGCGAAATCGTTCGTTAGTATTTTTTTTTATCACATAACCACATGTTTGAATTCTCCAGCACATCTCAACAATCAGTTTCCATGCCACTGAAAAAAATTGGACCTTAGAGAGTTTTTTCCACTTTGAGACTTCAGAGAAATCCGGGGGGGATCCATTGATTGATTGGTCATCTTTTCTAGGTTTTTCACGTTCACAAGAAGAAAGCCATGCCCCGTTTTACTGCTTAGTGTAAGGTGGAAGAGGCTAAGTCTTTGATGGATCGCCTTGCCTTGAGTAAGGACAACTAGACTTTTATGTCCCAGCTCCAGTAGTGACTATGTAACCCTAATGACTCTTGAGACCCATTTAGGTTTAATGAATATGACAGATGTGGAGACATTTGTCCATCTAGTGCGTCCTTTATGTGCAAACAGTGCAGTATCACCAGAGACTGTGGGGGCACTGTTGATCAGTGTGTGACTCACAAAGTAACAAAGAAGCACCATTTAATGGCTGCATAGACCAGTGCTGTCTTTTATTATGATCTCCTCCACTAACGCCATTTTTGCTGTTGTCTGAAACTCGCATTGGCATTTGGATGTGAACTCTCCACCCACGTTGAGTTGTATAGCTCACAAACAACCAAAGAGCAAACACCAAAGAAGAAAAAGAACTGATAAAAAGTTGTGACATTGCAATGGGGAACACTTTTGACGGGGTGGCCCTTGCATTGCAGCCTTTTGGCTGTGTAGTGACGACCTCTGTGTTTATGGCCCTTGATGTGATAGGAACCCCATGATATCGTTTCCTTGTAGTGTGACAATCTAGATATTTAATTTATTTCATTCTTTATTTTTTGGTTAGGGAGGCAGAAGATATGCTTTTAGAGTTGTCCTAAGCAACATGGGAATTAGGGCTGTGTTTGTATGTGTGTATGAATGATTACGTGTGTCTATATATTTGTATTCTTTGTTGTTCTAGTATTTGTAAAGCATTTTACGCTGCTTCATGAAAGGTGGTATACAAATAACATTTGATTTGAAATGAAGCAACTTAAATTATCCAAAGTTCTTGTTTGTTCAAATCATCCAGTCCAATAGTCTGTTCGGTATTGACACATCTCCCATACTCAACTCTGCTGCTCATCCCATTGAGTTTTCCGTGAAAATGTTGCACTATTAAATAGAGAAATAAACAGACTCTCCAATGGTAGAGCATTGAAAGACCTTTTACCAAGATCTAACTTTGAATAGTTTTTCTTTCCTGACACCATGAAATAGCAGTATAACCATTTACAATTGCGTACAGTGGGGTTCTAGTTTCACAGAATAATGTATAATGGTGCAGACAACCAAATATGAATCGTATTGACGTATGTTGAGGCCAGATCATAGGACAGGTGACTTAAAGGCAACCCATCGCCTGTAGTTGCTAACTGCATTAATATGATAAAAACAGATCACTTACCTCCACATCAGACACCTTCATACGAGTCCCTTCCTTGCCAACAAATATATCATCCACGTCAACCAGGATGTGACGGTCCAAGGACAGACACAGTCTCTTTCCTGTCAGGTAAGCAATGGCGTCAACAAACACCAGCTTGTGAAGCCAGTAGTTGAGATTATTTCCAAACAGAACTCTTTGAATGCCATCATGGAGTCCCATGTCCTGGATTACTGTGGCATGGAGGGCCCTAAGAGGGCTGGGTCCAAAATGAGCCAAAGCCTCCGAAGACTTAGTGGCAGCCAGAAGTACTGGTTCATATGTAGAATGGTTAGAATGGAAAACTGTCCAATCATCCCCTGGCAAAGGGCCCTGTTCTACCTGATTGGGCTTTGTGATGTAAAGTACAGGAGCACTTGGGTTGATGTGGTAGTCCCTGAGACCAAGGTGTGAGTGTAGAAAGAGGGGGAAACCTTTCAGCTGTGCACTTAGAAGAGAGTTTTCGTTGGCTTTAAAGAAGCCAATGACACCTACTCCATACTCGGTGCAGTACTTGTCCAGCAGGTCCCGGTTCCACACATCAAGGTTGACGTACTTTAACACGTTTTCAAATATGATCAATGAGTAGCGTCCACGGTTATGCTCTGTCAAAGTGGGCATGTCACCCTTACCAGGAGCAATCTCTGTGCGGTAGTGGAACCGACTTGACTCTAGAATGGCAATAATTTCTTGGCCTAGCTGGGAGTAGATACTCTCTACAAACACCAGAACCACCAGTTCTGTCCTGGAATTGTCCACCTCCTTCACCTGTCGCAGTCGTCCCTGATGAATGGGAAGGAAAAGAGGTGCCCTTTGGCCACCTGTCCCTCCATCAGCTCCAGTACCTACTCCAACGGATGTCCCCCCACCTCCATCACAGTTACTGAAGGGTAAAGGTGGGGGCTCCTTGATTTTAGGGCTGCTGGAGACATAGTAAGCTAGAAAGGCCATAGACATCAAGCAGAAGATTATAAGTGCCAGGATGAGACGGTAAAGCTCTGGCTGACGGATACCTCGGACTAGCTTCCAAACACCAAAGCCTGTACACACCATGATGTTGAAGTGGAGGGGATGAGAATGGTCAGCAAGCAGCAGCAACAAAAAGAGCAACAGAGCAGAGATGTGGAAAGGGGATGACAGAAGAAGAAAGTGGAAGAGGAAGATTGAGCAGTAGATACTGTCACGGAGTTGTGCTTATGAACAGCCATTTACATTAAGTGACCATGGCCAACATCATCCATTACCTGCTCTCTATTTATAGCTTTGAAGTACAAAGAAAACACATTCAGCTGGCTAAAACGAAAGTGGGAAGATCAGCCCCAAAGTCCAACCCCAGCTACCTGTAACTTATTTCAAATTGCTCTGCAAAACTCTTTGTATACATATTTGTTCATGTTGGAGTTGTCCCTCAGCAGTGGGAATGTCAAAAATGTTGGGCTGAGTATCAGGGCTCTCTGGTCACCTTGTCAAGACATCCAAGTCACTGTAAAAGGACAAAGAGAAAAAAATATCATGACATAACACAAAAGGGCAAGACAAAGATTGAACCCCCCATAATAATCGTACCTGCCCCCCCAACCCCCGTAATAATCGTACCTGCCCCCCCAACCCCCATAATAATCGTACCTGGCCCCCCACCCACCATAAATGTCGTACCTTGCCCCCCACCCACCATAAATGTCGTACCTTGCCCCCCCACCCACCATAAATGTCGTACCTGGCCCCCCAACCCACCATAAATGTCGTACCTGGCCCCCCCACCCCCCGTAATGATCACACCCGCCCCCCAACACCAATAATAAAGTTGCACAATTAATCGTTAAAAAACATTGCGATCTCGATTCATACTTCATTCATACGATCTCATTTTCAAATGACGATGATTAGAAAAAAACCACGTGACACAGATGCCGGCTGGTAGGCAAAAACTTGGCGACTTTTTCACTAAATATGGCTCGTTATTGGAGACGTTTCTGGTGTTTCGGCGAATGACTTGAAAGCACATCTTGTTTAGCAGTGACTGTAAGGAACGAGCAGCAGGAGCCTCTCCCCATCATAAAGCACTTCCAGCCAGTCAGAGGAGCAGAAAGGACACGTGCACAAGTCCACGTGCACAGTCACAATAAATAGTGCATGTGCATATCCACCGCTGATCCCAGCCTGGCTTACAGTATGGGATGTAAACTAACATCATTTCTTCCACAGCGCTTCTGGAGCACGTTCAGTGGATCACCGGGGTCTGAGACTTCCCGGGAGTTTGTGAGAAGCTGCTTTCTGACTGGACCGTTTCTGCCCTGTACAGCTCTCCGACTTAACCAACATAATAGTTTCATCTAAACCTTCAACCTATGTTTTAGACCCCATCCCAACCAGATGTTCCTTAACCAATACATCTGTACTGGACCTGATCATTTCACCTCTATTAATAGGATATGTACCTCAATATTTTAAGACAGCTGTAATCAAACCGTTGCGGAAAAAAAACCCCAACTCTTCCTCACACACCAGGGTAAGTCATGGAGATCCTCAGGGTTCTGTACTTGGACCAATACTTCTCACATTATACATGCTTCCCTTAGGAAATATCATCAGGCAGCATGGTATAAATTGTCATTGCTGTGCGGATGACACTCAGATCTACCTCTCCATGAAGCCAGATGAAACCAATCAGTTTCTTAGATTACAAAGACGTCTTACAGACATCAAGACCTGGATGACTGAATTTTCTCCTTTTAAACTCAGACAAGACAGAGGTTGTTATCTTCAGGCCTGAATAACTTAGAACAAAATGATCCACTTATGTAATTAATCTGGACGGCATTAATCTGGCCTCCAGCACCACTGTGATGAATCTTGGAGTCATTACTGACCAGGACTTGTCTTTTAGCTCACATTTAAAACAGGTTTCTAGAACCGCCTTCTTCCACCTGCATAATATTGCAAAAATTAGGAGCATCTTGTCTCAGAAAGATGCAGAAAAATGAGTCCATGCCTTTATTACTTCCAGGCTGGATTACTGCAATTCCTTATTTATGGGTTGTCCCAAATATGCCCTGAAAAGTCTCCAGCTGATCCAAAATGCTGCAGCGAGGGTTCTGATGAGGATGAGCCTTAAGGAGCTCCAGGCGGATCTCATCCACCCCCGGAGCCTTGCCGCCAAGGATCTTTTTAACCACTTCAGCGACTTCAGCCCCAGAGAAAGGAGAGTCCACCCCTGAGTCCCCCAGCTCTGCTTCCTCATCGGAAGACGTGTTGGTAGGATTGAGGAGGTCTTCGAAGCAACTATATCTCTCGGCTGGCCTGGGAACGCCTTGGGATCCCCCCGCAGGGTTGGCAAATGTGTCTGGGGAGAGGGAAGTCTGGGCTTCCCGGCTTAGGCTGCTGCCCCTGCGACCCGACCCCGGATAAGCTGCAGAAGATGGATGGATGGATGGATGGGTGGGTGGATGGATGGATGGGTGGGTGGGTGGGTGAATGGATGGATGGATGGGTGGGTGGATGGATGGATGGATGGGTGGGTGGATGGATGGATGGATGGGTGGATGGATGGATGGATGGATGGGTGGGTGGATGGATGGATGGATGGATGGATGGATGGGTGGGTGAGTGGGTGGGTGAATGGATGGATGGATGGATGGGTGGGTGAGTGGGTGGGTGAATGGATGGATGGATGGATGGGTGGGTGAATGGATGGGTGGGTGGATGGATGGATGGGTGGGTGGGTGGATGGATGGATGGATGGATGGGTGGGTGGATGGGTGGATGGATGGGTGGGTGGGTGGATGGATGGATGGATGGGTGGGTGGGTGGATGGGTGGGTGGATGGATGGGTGGGTGGGTGGATGGATGGATGGGTGGATGGGTGGGTGGATGGATGGGTGGGTGGATGGATGGATGGATGGATGGGTGGGTGGATGGATGGGTGGGTGGATGGATGGATGGATGGGTGGATGGATGGATGGGTGGGTGAATGGATGGATGGATGGATGGATGGGTGGGTGGGTGGATGGATGGATGGATGGGTGGATGGATGGATGGGTGGGTGAATGGATGGATGGATGGGTGGGTGGATGGATGGATGGATGGGTGGGTGGATGGGTGGATGGGTGGATGGATGGATGGATGGGTGGGTGGGTGGGTGGGTGGATGGATGGATGGGTGGGTGGGTGGGTGGATGGATGGATGGATGGATGGGTGGGTGGGTGGGTGGGTGAATGGATGGGTGGGTGGGTGGGTGGATGGATGGATGGATGGATGGGTGGGTGAATGGATGGGTGGGTGGGTGGGTGGATGGATGGATGGATGGATGGGTGGGTGGATGGGTGGGTGGGTGGATGGATGGATGGATGGGTGGATGGATGGATGGATGGGTGGGTGGATGGGTGGGTGGGTGGGTGGATGGATGGGTGGGTGGGTGGATGGATGGATGGGTAGATGGGTGGGTGGATGGATGGGTGGGTGGATGGATGGTGGGTGGGTGGGTGGGTGAATGGATGGATGGATGGGTGGGTGGGTGGGTGGGTGGGTGAATGGATGGATGGATGGGTGGGTGGGTGAATGGATGGATGGGTGAATGGATGGATGGGTGAATGGATGGATGGATGGATGGATGGGTGGGTGGGTGGGTGGATGGATGGATGGATGGATGGGTGGGTGGGTGGGTGAATGGATGGATGGATGGGTGGGTGGGTGGGTGAATGGATGGATGGATGGGTGGGTGGGTGGGTGGGTGAATGGATGGATGGGTGGGTGGGTGAATGGATGGATGGATGGGTGGGTGGGTGGGTGAATGGATGGGTGGGTGGGTGAATGGATGGATGGATGAATGGATGAAGAAGGGACAACATGTTTTTTAGTTCTTGAAGACACATAAGTTCTGGACAGCTTGCGGCTTGTTCTTGACACATCAGCAAAGCAGAATCTTCTCATTGACCATGAGAGGTCCTGTGTGATTGGTCAGACATTTGGGTGGGAAGGTTATCATTAAAAATCATGAAGAGGAAAGTTGCCAATTTAACATTCTGTTCGGGTTCAACAAATTGTTTAAACCAAACAACTGATCAAGTAGGTGAGAAGATTTTAACACATGGCATTTAAACACCTCATTGCACGCACAACACAGCCTGCTGCTAATGAATTTCTTGTTCAGTGTTAAATAACCGGTGTCACTGCACATCAGCTGCTCCACCAGAGAAAATAAGATGTTGGACTTATTTTATGCAAATATGAATAATGGATACAGTTGTTCTGCCCTGCCTCCTTTAGGAAGATCTGACCATAATCTGGTTCTTCTCACCTCCACCTACAAGCCCATCGTTCAGCAGCAACCAGTCATCACAAAGACTATCAAAATCTGGTCTGCTGAAGCTGAAGATGCTCTTAGAGGAGGCTTTGAGGCTACAGACTGGAACGTCCTCTGTGGACCTCATGGAGACGACATCAACGCCATGACTGAGTGTGTGACAGATTACATAAACTTCTGTGTGGACAGCATCGTCCCAACAAGAACAGTGAGGTGCTTCCCCAATAACAAACCCTGGATCACCAGAGACCTGAAAAAGCTGCTGAACATCAAAAAGAAAGCCTTCAGGGATGGAGACAGGGAGTTATTGAGGGCAACACAAAAACAACTTAAACACAAACTAAGAAGTGCAAGGAGGACTACAGGAAGAAGTTAGAAAGTCAGCTCCAGCAGAATAACCTGAGGGATGTGTGGTCTGGAATGAAGAAGATCACCGGCTTCAAGTTAAAGGGGGACCAGCCTGATGGAGGTCTGGACAGAGCTAATGAGCTGAACATATTCTTCACCAGGTTCAGTTCACCCCCTACCTCCAGCCCAACAGACCACACACCCTCCATAAGCCCACTGCTTTCCTGTCACGCCTCCAATCTGTCACCCTGCAGCTCAGTCATGGACCAGAACACAGCTTCATCTCCCTCCACATCAGGACATCCTGAGACCTCCACCTTGTTTGTCTCCTGCAATCAGGTTAAGAAGCAACTTGAGAAACTGAACCAGAACAAGGCTGCAGGTCCAGATGGTGTCAGTCCCAGAGTTCTCAAGACCTGCTCAGAACAACTATGTCCGATTCTCCAGCACCTTTTCAACACCAGTCTGAGACTAAATAGAGTCCCAGTGCTGTGGAAAACCTCCTGCCTTGTTCCAGTGCCTAAAAAAACACAACCAGCTGAACCAAGTGACTACAGACCAGTTGCCCTGACATCTCACATCATGAAAGTCCTGGAGAGACTCTTACTGGCTCACCTCAACAAGCAAGTAAACACCTTTCAGGACCCATTCCAGTTTGCATATCGTAATGGACTTGGGGTTGAAGATGCCATCATATACCTGCTCCAGAGAGCAC
The DNA here is from genome assembly GCF_933228915.1 of Telmatherina bonti. Taxonomy (NCBI): domain Eukaryota; kingdom Metazoa; phylum Chordata; class Actinopteri; order Atheriniformes; family Telmatherinidae; genus Telmatherina; species Telmatherina bonti. The sequence goes on along the minus strand of NC_136629.1, from coordinate 1,531,337 downwards.
ACTCTCATCTGGACCATTCAGGCAGCACTCTGAGGGTCATGTTCTTTCATTTCTCAGTGCTTTTAATACCATTCAGCCTGCTTTGTTATGTGAGAAGCTCCATAAATTCCAGGTGGATACCTCCACAACCACCTGGATCTATGACTACCTCACAAACAGACCCCAGTTTGTGAGACTGAAAGGTTGTGTGTCTGAGATGGAGGTCAGCAGCACTGGTGCACCACAAGGAACTGTACTCTGGCCATTCCTCTTCACTCTGTACACCTCAGACTTCCAGTACAACTCTGAGTCCTGTCATCTGCAGAAATACTCTGATGACTCTGCAGTTGTGGGGTGTATCAGGGATGGACAAGAAGCAGAGTACAGACAACTGGTCAGTCAGTTTGTTAAATGGTGCGGTGACAATCATCTCATATTAAATAGCAGCAAAACAAAAGAGATGATTGTTGACTTCAGGAGGAAGAAGAATAAACAAAGCACTGTTTCCATCCTGGGAGAGGAGGTGGAGGTGGTGGAGGAATACAAGTATCTTGGAGTTCAGCTGGACAACAAACTGGACTGGAAATGCAACACTGACTACATCTACAAGAAAGGTCAGAGCAGACTGTACTTCTTAAGGAAGCTGAGATGGTTTAACGTCTGCACCAAGATGTTGCATATCTTCTAGAAGTCTGTTGTGGAGAGTGCAGTCAGCTTTGCAGCATCTGCTGGGGTAGTAGCATCAGAACCAGAGACTTGAAGAGAATCAACAAACTGATCCAGAAAGCTGCTTCTGTGCTTGGAGTAACTCTGGAGCCGCTGGAGCTGATTGTCCAAAGAAGAATGCTGCACAAGCTGATGAAGATGATGGAGGATTCTTCACACCCTCTCCACAACACAGTGATGAAACAACAAAGTGTGTTCAGTGAGAGGCTTCTTCAGGTCCGATGGAAGACTGAAAGATACAGAAGATCATTCCTGCCAGCAGCCATCAGCCTCCGGAACAAGACCTCCTTTAGTTATTATTATTATATACTACAATATTTCCCTTTGGGGATTAATAAAGTATTTTTACTTAATCCATATTTACCATCATCTGTTGGTATTTATCACCCTTCACTCTACAAGCAGAACTAGTTAGTGACAACTAACTAGTTAGTGAGCTGTGGACGGTCAACAACCATCGTCATGACGATGGAGAGGATTTCTAGGTTTTCTTTAGGTAGTTGTTGATCGTCCTCATTGATCAGCATGTTGTCCAATCACTGAAACAGTAGCTCCCAGTAAACCCAGTACATCCCATATGAAGTCATCTGATGGCTACACGCACCCTGCTCTCTCACACTCTCTCTCTCTCACACACACACACACACACACACACACACACACACACACACACACACACACACCATGCAGATGTAGCAGCAGGAGGTGCAGGTGTCAGAGGAGGAGGTGCAGGTGTCAGAGGAGGAGGTGCAGGTTAAACGTCCTGATGTCCCGGACCAATGCTAATGCTAGCAGTCTGGAGCTAACGCCAGCTCTCCGTGTCTGGGTCCGGGTTCCGTGTGCCGGCCTGCGGACACCGGGAGCCCTGCCGTGTGCCGGCCTGCGGACACCGGACACCTGGAGCCCCGCCACGCAGCTGAACATGAAGCCCGGCCTGGAAGAGCGGTTCCCGGACAAAGCTAGTCGACAAATCACGGTGGAGCTGGAGCCCACAGCTAGCTGCGGAGGCTACAACTCCCACTCGGGATTCTGGACACAACTTTACCGTGAAACCATGAAGCTGTTCGTCACGAGGAGCTCACCTTTACCTGTGTTTACCAGGCAGCAGTCAGGCCATGGAGCCGCAGGACGCCGTGGAGCAGAAGCAGAGAGAAAAGCCAACTTCAGCGTCACAACTTAGGCAGCCATCTTGGTTGTGTTGGACTGAACCAAAGGCGGAAAAACAGAGGGGGGAAACTTTCTTTCTTTCTTTCTTTCTTTCTTTCTTTGTGAAAGAACGAAGGGGAGGCGGGGGGGATTCTGGACAAATGCAGGTGGTGTCACTGACCCTCTTTAAATGTTGCCCATATATATATACATATATATATATATATATATATATATATATATATATATATATATATATATATACATATATATATATATATATATATATATATATATATATATATATATATATATATATATATATATATATATGTATATATATATATATATATATATATATATATATATATATGTATATATATATATATATATATATATATATATATATATATATATATATATATACACACAGTCTGGAGAGGCAAAAGAAACACAGCATGTAGACATAAGCACAGATTCAGACGATAGACAACACAGGCATGGTCTGGAGAAGGTGCTAAAAGGTAGAAGAGTGTGTCTAACAGTGTGTGTGTTCAGTGAGTAAGTCTGTGAACTGCCCCCCAGTTCATCCCAGTCTGCCACCAGTTTATGTAAACGTGATGTCGAGAGCTGAGTTCAGGTTAGTTCCATGGGCCTGAGAAGAGAGGGGGGTTAGGAGGGGGGGCTGAGCATCAGACAGCATAACATTCCAGGAGACGTGATACCCAGCCTGCAAGGCCAGTCAGGGATCCAGATCCAGATGCCAGCTTTGTTTTGGGTCAAGCTAAGCTTCGTTTGGCTCAGCTTTGAGTCCTTAGTGGTCTCAGTCGGACTCCAAACAGCCGAATTGGGTCAGTTTCCACCAAAAACTTTTCCAAGATATTTCCACCCAACGGCTGAGCTCCAGAACCACAACCAGCCTGCCAGATTGGGCCAGACTGGCATCCAGTCGCGGTCCAGCTCTATCACCGCATGAGTTTGAGTGCTAGTTGATCGGCATCGTCCACCACAGATCTTCCAGACTTAGCGACACACCAGGAAACCGCACACACCAACCAGCAGAAACCAGTAATCATAATTCTAGTTGTGTAGAAATCCTCCATAGAAAGAAGCATCAGACACATGACCTTCATCACGTCTCCAGCAGCATGAACCCTGCGGATCCACTTCTCCCGCGAGACCAGCTGATCAGATCCATGATTTATATTCAGAAGGAAATGCAGAAAGTCAGATAGACAGACGGACGATAGAAACAGCAGGCAGAGTGGGAACGGAAGGAGTGGAGACGCCTCCGTCCTCTCCCAGAGCAGGAAGTGCAACACCCCGTGTTTATGATGAACTGTTCTCCAAAACCAAAGAACATGCCTCCCTTGCTCCTCCACACCCGGTGCTCCTCCACACCCGGTGCTCCTCCACACCCGGTGCTCCTCCACACCCGGTGCTCCTCAACACCCGGTGCTCCTCCACACCCGGTGCTCCTCAACACCCGGTGCTCCTCCACACCCGGTGCTCCTCAACACCCGGTGCTCCTCCACACCCGGTGCTCCTCCACACCCGGTGCTCCTCCACACCCGGTGCTCCTCAACACCCGGTGCTCCTCCACACCCGGTGCTCCTCCACACCCGGTGCTCCTCCACACCCGGTGCTCCTCCACACCCGGTGCTCCTCCACACCCGGTGCTCCTCCACACCCGGTGCTCCTCCACACCCGGTGCTCCTCCACACCCGGTGCTCCTCCACACCCGGTGCTCCTCCACACCCGGTGCTCCTCCACACCCGGTGCTCCTCCACACCCGGTGCTCCTCCACACCCGGTGCTCGTGCTACCACAGGGTGGGCTGGTTCAGCTGCAGGTACCTCCCATGGATTTTCCCAGGTCTCCCTGAGATCTTCCCGCAGGTGGTTTAGAGCCCAGCATGTCTGCACCATACTTTTCAGCAGTCTGACATCACAGTCGTTCCTTTAAGGAGACAACGCCACCTTCCCTTCAGCCGGCCAAAGCATTTTCATCAATGACCCATTCCCGGCTGAGTCTTCTGTGTAACATCTGCTGGTCCACTGTCAGGCGTCCACTGAGGCATTTCTGTGAGCGATACGCAGAGTCTCTGAGGATGTGGTCACCAATCTGCACCCCACCGATGTTCCTGGAGTTGGCTGGGAAGAGGTCCGTCTCAGGATCCTTACCTCCTGCAAGCTCCTTGGTAGTCCAGTGAATACGTTCCACATTCCCTTTTACTTTTTTATTTGACAGTAACAAAATATAAACTACTAAAGTATACTAAAGTATAAAAAATACAATCTTCCACCCAGATGGGAGATAAAAAACACCAAACCTATACATCTATATATAGACCCCAACACACACATACCAGCCTCTTGCCCTCTCCTTCCACTCACATATTCATATCAATTCCCCTTTATGTATGTATTAGTTAGGCCTTCTTTTGCATCAAATAACAAAATAAAACGGCTTTGTTTTTAATATCCCCCAAACCTGGTGGTTGAGAACTCAAAACATTACGATAAAAACTTATACACACATATATATATATATATATATATATATATATATATATATATATATATATATATATATATATATATATATGTATATATATATATATATATATATATATATATATGTATATGTATATATATATTTATATAAGTTTTTATCGTAATGTTTATATATATATATATATAGATAGATATATATAGATATAGATAGATAGATACACACACACACAGAGTTTTTTATCGTAATGTTTTGAGTTCTCAACCACCAGGTTTGGGGGATATTAAAAACAAAGCTGTTTATATATATATATATATATATATATATATATATATATATATATATATATATATATATATATATATATATATATATATATATATATATATATATATATATATATATATATATAAATCAGTCAAAAGTTTGGACACACCTTCTCAGTGGGTTTTCTTTTTTTTTTCTTAATTCCAGAGTACAACTAAATACATCAACACTGTGAAGGAACACATGTGGAACTATGTAGTAAACAAAAAGTGGTAAATAAACCAGAATATGTTTTATATTTTAGATTCTTCAAAGTAAACCACCTTTAGCTTTGGTGACAGCTTGGCACACTCATGACATTTTCTCAATCAGCTTCATGAGGCAGTCACCTGGAATGGTTTGTCAATAGTGTCTAATGAGTTCTTGAAGGTGTCGAGAACTTGTTAGAGGCTTTGCCTTCACTCTGATCCAAAACATCCCAAACCATCTCAAGTGAGTTCAGGTCAAGCGACTGTGGAAGCAGGTTGTCTTATGCAGCTCTCCATCATTCTGTTTCTTGGTCAAACATCCCCGACACAGTCTGGAGGTGTGTTTGGGATCATCATCTGAGTGCCAACCAGATGGGATGGCCTGTCGCTGTGGTCGCCATGCTGGTGAAGTGTTCCTTGGATGTTGACTAATTAATCAACTGTTTCACTAGCAAAGAACCCCCATACCATACCACTTCTCCTCCTGCATGCTTCACCATGGGAACCACACATCTAGGAACCATCTGCTCACCTTTTCTGCATCTCACAAAAACATGGCGAGTGGAACTAAAAATCTCAGCTTTAGATTCATCAGACCAGAGCACAGATTTCCACTGATATGAAGTCATTCCTGATGTTTCTTGGCCCAAATTAGTCCCTTATTCTTATTGTTCTTTCTCAGAAGTGGCTTCTTTCCAGCAGTTTGACCATGGAGGCCCAATGTAGGCAGTCTCCTCTGGACAGCTGATGTTGAAATGCAGCACCATCTTGAATTCTGTGAAGCCTTTCTGTAGGCTCTTATGTGATGAACTTGTGACTGTGATGAACTTATCCTATGCAGCTGAGGTAACTCTTGGTCTTCCTGTCTGGACGAGGTTCTCATGAGAGCCAGCAACATCGTGTTTGATGATCTTTGTAACTACACTAGAGAATACCTGCAGACTTCTTGTAGTTTTCCTGATGGACTGACCAACATGTCTTAAAGTTATGATGAACTGTCATTTCTCTTGACTTAGTTGAGTGGTTCTTGCCATAATATGGATTATAACAGAGATCAGAGTGAAACCACTGTATAGACCTTTGTAACAACAGGCCTCTGCACATCACAACCGACGGTCTCAAACACATTAAGAAGGAAAGAAATAACTCTTGACAAGCTAATCCTGTTAATGACAAACCATTCCAGGTGACTGCCTCATGAAGCTGATTGAGAAAATGTCATGAGTGTGCCAACCTGTCACCAAAGCAAAAGGTGGTCACTTTGAAGAATCTAAAATATAAAACATATTCTGGTTTATTTACCACTTTTTGTTTACTACATAGTTCCACATGTGTTCCTTCACAGTGTTGATGTATTTAGTTGTACTCTGGAATTAAGAAAATGAAAAAAAAAGAAAAACCACTGAGTGAGGAGGTGTGTCCAAATTTTTGACTGGTACTGTATATATACATATACAACATAGATGAACGTAAACTAAGCTATACACCCAATCAAAGCAACGCTACAACATGGAGCTGGCTGGGCTGTGGGATGGAGGCAATGAGCGGCTAATCTAGACGTTTGGGACATGCAGACACGGTGCTGCGTGGCCACTTTAAGAATGGTCGAGTTAGAGAGAGGAGAGAGAGACGGACAGCATGTCAGCTGCGTCGGCAGCAGAGGAAGTTAGCTCTAAGAAGCTAACTGTTTAGCAGCGAATGTTTTACAAGCTTTAGCAATAAACACCACAAAGCGGAGTCTGCTTTACCGCTGCTAGCTGTTAGCTGCAGCTTCTCCTCCTGTCAGTCTCCCGAGGAGGAAAGTTTATCAGCTGTTTCAGTCAGTTTTCAGACAGTGAAGACAACAGCAGAGCAGCAGGGTTACGAAACCGTTGAAGAAACGTCGAACTTCAGGACCAAAGTTACCAGACAGAAAGACCCGGAAAATAACTGTTTTTAAGCTAAATGCTAAATGGTGTTTAGTTCACCTGATAAAGCAGGTGCTTATTACAGCCAGGTGTAAAGTTAAGTTCCCACATCTCCCTGATCTACTTTCTCATCTACTGCTGGACAATAAAGGACAGTAGAGCCCACAGCATGTTCAACATAGAAATATAAAAAATGCTTGTGTTTGGATCACACCATATACAAACATGTTATACCAATTCCATTTCAGTAGAATACATAAAAAATAAAGAAATGTATAAGAACAAAGAAAAACCAAGTTTTAGATGTAAAGAGGTCATTTTGACCCCAGGCAAAATGTTAGTTTCTGCTCCTGATCTATGCTTTTATCTATGTAGTAATCTGAAAAGATTCAATAGTTGTGATTGGCAGATCAATACTGAAATATCTGTCCCAATATTTATTTAACATAGAAGTGAAATTTAAGTATAGGTAGAAACAACTTCTTCCAGAGGGCAGACCACTCATTGTTCTGTGATCATGCAGTGATGATAACATATTTCAGCTCTATAAACAGCAAAGGTGTGCAGGTCCATGTTTGGAAAACTGCAAATAAGAAACTCTTATTACTATGGAACCAGATCCTGTATACATACACTCCTAGTGATGTGTGTGTGTGTGTGTGTGTGTGTGTGTGTGTGTGTATACACTAACATATTTACACAACCTGTCTAATTTGTTTTCTTTAGAGGTGTGCCAAATGATTTTCTTTTAAAAAGCAAAGTTACAGTGGTATAACAAAGGACTCCCCAAGACAGATAAAAGATTTAACAGGTTTATTCACCAAACAGGTATTTAATGAAAATTTCACCAAGGTGTTGGTAAACCAGGAAATCGAGCCAAAAAACAATCTTCAGGGTAGGTTTGTGAGTCGGGTCTGGGAAGGGAAAATACCATGAGCAGTTATGAGGTCCGACAATGTCAGACTGAAGAGCTGTTGTATATAAAGCTGGAGGATGAATAGGGAATGGGTTTGATTGATTAGTAATCAGGAGACTGACTGCACTGGAGGCTGACTGGAGTGGGCGTGTCAGTGGCAGACCCCGGTGCGGGTGTAACAGTACTCAGCCATGGAAGGAATTCATTCCATGATGAGGGGTTCTTGTGACAGAAAGTTTGCAAGAATTGGCTAACCTCCTGGATCTTGCATTCCGACTGCCCATTAGACTGGTTGATGACCAGAGGTAGGATTCACAGCAACCCCCAACAAATGGAGGACGGTATGCCAAAATTGGGAAACAAACTGGGGACCCGGGTCAGAAACAACATCCTCAGGTATTCCAAAGTTCTGGAAGACCTTTTCAAATATACTCCAGGCAGTAGCAGCAGCCATGGGAACACTGAGGAAAGGTATTAGCTTACACGCCTTGGAGAACATATAATGCATGTGTTGCCTTGCGACAACGGTAGATCCTTGAGGAAGTTGGCCCCTAGATGTGACCAGGGTCTCCAGAGGGCATCATTCTGCCCTCCGGAAGCTGATGGGAAGTCTTTGCCTGGGCACAAGCAGAACAACTCAAAACAAAGTCTTTTACGTGACCCGCCATTCCAGACCACCAATATTGAGGTTGAAGTAATGATAAAGTAGCCTGAACTCCCGGATGACCAGTACCCGGACTCTCATGAACAGCCAAAGGAACCCAAAGATGTGGGAACACAAAGGTACCTCCAGGTGGAGTGTCTGATGGTACTGGAGTCCGGGTCAAGGCATCCCTGATCCTGTCATCGATTTCCCATTGAATGGCTCCTACCACCACTCTGGATGGCAAAATGGTCTCCAATGTCTCCTTCTCCTCTGACCAGTCATGGATCCGGGATAAAGCATTGGCACGCCGATTTTCGGATCCTGGCACGTATGTGACAGAGAAATTAAATCTTGAAAAGAATAGGGACCACCTTGCCTGTCGTGGATTGAGTCGTTTAGCTTCTCGGAGGTACGACAAGTTCTTGTGATCGGTGAGGACCTCAGACGGATATAACGCACTCTCCAAACTATGCCGCCATTCCTCCAGAGCAAGTTTGATGGCGAGGAGCTCACGATTTCCCACATCATAATTACGTTCCACAGGATTAAGTTTCCTAGAAAAGAAAGTACAAGGACGTAGACGAGGCGGCTGACCATACCTTTGGGACAACACAGCTCCAACGCCAGCTGCAGAGGCATCCACTTCCACACAAAAGGGCAAATCTGGATCAGGGGGAGAACTGGCGCAGACTGGCGCAGACAAGAACACACTTTTCAACTTCTTGAATGCTGCTTCAGATGCCGCCCAGGTCAATGAGCAAGGAGATTTTCTAAGGATAGAAGTCAAAGGAACCGCAATGGTGTGGTAGTTCTGGAAAAATCGTCTGTAGAAGTTGGCAAACACTAGAAAACGTTCACCACATTTTCCAAAAAATCCACAGTAGCCTGATGGAAAGAGCACTTCTCTGGTTGAGAAATAAACCATTGCTGAAGCATATCACGGAAGATTTCGTTCATAAAACTCTGAAACACAGAGGGAGCATTAACCAATCCATACGGCATCACTAAGTATTTGTTGTGTCCAGTGGGAGTAATGAATGCCAATTTCCATTCAACTTCTTCCTTAATACGGATGAGATTGTAGGCACTATGAAGATCCAGTTTGGTTAACATTTTGCCACCTCTGAGTTTTTCCAATGCAGCTGGTACCAAAGGAAGTGGATATTTAATGGTACTTTGGTTAAGTGTCCGGTAGTCTATGCAAGGTCTCAGACTGCCACCTTTCTTTTCTATTAAGAAAAAGCTGGATGCTGCAGGGGAAGTGGACTCACAGATATAGCCCTATTCCAGAGCCTCAGAAATATACTCTCACAGCCTGTTGTTCAGGAATGGAAATGGAATAGATCCTACCAGAAGGAAGCTTGGTGTCTGTGATCAACTCAACAGCACAGTCCCAAGGGCGATGAGGAGGAAGTTTGGCTGCCTGTTCCCGGCTGAAAGCATCCCAATACTCCTGATACTCTGTGGGAATGGCAGTGGTAGTATTAACTTCTGAACTCTCGACTGACATTGTTGTAGCTGACTCTTGGCTTAACAATAAAAGGCCGTGGAGAGTTTTTATTGTGCACTGTGAAAACTGAAATATAAAAGAATGACAAAAGAGGAAAGTAAACACACTGAAGGTACAAAATTTAAAAAAGTCTTAGAAATGTACAGTCACAAATATTATCTACATATATAACCTTTCAAAATAGGACAACTAATCAAACAAATTAAACAATAAGACAGTTTTAATAGACCTAACAAAACCACACAATCCAACAATAAAATTGAACAAAAGGTCTTAAAATAAAACATGGCACACCTCATTCCACTTCACCAAGGGCACTTATTCGATCCCCAAGGAATTTAAACAGTTTATGGAAACATCCACCTAGACAGATAGTCCGTTGTCTAGACAGACAACGGGACACATTTCAATCAGTAAAGCAAAAGGAGGAGAGGAAGAATGCAACCAAACTTAATCAGGAATCAAAGGTTTGGAGGGGCATTCACATTTCTTGATCAGAGCTCAATTTGAGATGTGACCATCACTTTATGAAAGGTGCTGCAGACGCCAAGGCAGCCATCAGCAGAATGAACAAACAAGCTGAAAGGATGCACCAGACAGATGTACCAACTTGGCCTGATTACTTCTTCCTCTTCCATCAACCAGTAGCATGCGACTGCCTCCTAGTGGCAGGTCATAGCTGCAAACATGACAGTTATTTACAGTTGTGGCAATGGTGATCTTTGAAACCGGCTTAAAGGGAGTTGAAAGAAACGACATTGATAACAGACAGATCCCCACTTCACTATTTCCCCAGTTTTCCAGGATGTAGGAGAGTGTTGTTGTAACCAAGGACGTCTGAGAATTACATCAGTAGTAGAATTGTTAAGGACTAAGAGGGAAATCCTTTTATGATTTAGACATCCAGTTTGCATTGGGATGGGCAGAGTTTGCATATGGTGGCAGTTATTGGTGAGTTTGTGGTGAGAGCCAAGTGAGAACTTTTATCCGATAACACCAGACTACGGGTTGGGAGGGGTGAGACTCTTACCCCAGTCACCAAAAGTCCACCTCATTTAGAACCAGTAGTTGACTGAATGTCGGAGGGAGTAGGACAGGGAGTGGAGTTTAGACAAAGACGTCTAATCAGGGATCCAGAATGGAAATTCCTTGCTGAGCCAGAGTCCAGTAATGTTGAGAGAGCGACAGGAATCTCATTGTTTAACCCCTTAATCAGCGGTGGCCCGCCCAGTGTTCTGACAGCACTGTCGTATAGACATTTAAATTCCTGTCACGGTAATGTGCAGCTTCTGTGTGTGGGATGTAAAATGGCTTCAGGGGGTCCGTGCGTAAACATTTGTGACAACGTTCGTACTTGTGTGCGTCCGTGCGCAAAAGCAGAAGAAGCCTTTTTGTCCGCTTTTTCTCTGTATGAACTTTTGCAAAACACGGCAAAACGCAGAAATACACCCGCGAGGAGGTGGTTAGAGATAGGTATGTAGCTTTTTAGAGACAGGTATGTAGCTGGTTAGAGGCAGGTCTGTAGCTGGTTAGAGACAGGTCTGTAGCTGGTTAGAGACAGGTCTGTAGCTGGTTAGAGACAGGTTTGTAGCTGGTTAGAGACATGTCTGTAGCTGGTTAGAGACAGGTCTGTAGCTGGTTAGAGACATGTCTGTAGCTGGTTAGAGACAGGTCTGTAGCTGGTTAGAGACAGGTCTGTAGCTGGTTAGAGGCAGGTCTGTAGCTGGTTAGAGACAGGTCTGTAGCTGGTTAGAGACAGGTCTGTAGCTGGTTAGAGACAGGTTTGTAGCTGGTTAGAGACATGTCTGTAGCTGGTTAGAGACTGGTCTATAGCTGGTTAGAGACTGGTCTGTAGCTGGTTAGAGACAGGTCTGTAGCTGGTTAGAGACAGGTCTGTAGCTGGTTAGAGACAGGTTTGTAGCTGGTTAGAGACAGGTCTGTAGCTGGTTAGAGACATGTCTGTAGCTGGTTAGAGACAGGTTTGTAGCTGGTTAGAGACAGGTCTGTAGCTGGTTAGAGACATGTCTGTAGCTGGTTAGAGACAGGTCCTTAACTGGTTAGAGACAGGTCTGTAGCTGGTTAGAGACAGGTCTGTAGCTGGTTAGAGACAGGTCTGTAGCTGGTTAGAGACAGGTCCTTAACTGGTTAGAGACAGGTCTGTAGCTGGTTAGAGACAGGTCTGTAGCTGGTTAGAGATAGGTTTGTAGCTGGTTAGAGACAGGTCTATAGCTGGTTAGAGACAAGTCTGTAGCCGGTTAGAGACAGGTCCTTAGCTGGTTAGAGGCAGGTGTGTAGCTGGTTAGAGACTGGTCTGTAGCTGGTTAGAAACATGTCTGTAGCTGGTTAGAGACAGGTCCTTAGCTGGTTAGAGACAGGTCTATAACTGGTTAGAGAGAGGTCTTTAGCTGGTTAGAGACAGGTTTGTAGCTGGTTAGAGACATGTCTGTAGCTGGTTAGAGACTGGTCTGTAGCTGGTTAGAGACAGGTCTGTAGCTGGTTAGAGACTGGTCTGTAGCTGGTTAGAGACAGGTCTGTAGCTGGTTAGAAACATGTCTGTAGCTGGTTAGAGGCAGGTCCTTAGCTGGTTAGAGACAGGTCTATAACTGGTTAGAGAGAGGTCTTTAGCTGGTTAGAGACAGGTTTGTAGCTGGTTAGAGACATTTCTACAGCTGGTTAGAAAAGGGTCTGTAACTGATTACTGAAAGGTCAGTAGCTGGTTAGAGACCGGTCTGGAACTGGTTAGAGACAGGTATGTAGATGGTTAAAGACAGGTCTGTATATGGTTAGAGACATGTCTGTAGCCGTTTAGAGACAGGTCTGAAGATGGTTAGAGACAGGTCAGTAGCTGGTTAGAGACAGGTCTGTAGATTGTTAGAGACAACTCTGTAGCTGGTTAGAGACCGGTCTGTAGCTGGTTAGAGACAGGTCTGAAGCTGGTTAGAGACGGGTCTGTAGCTGGTTAGAGACAGGTCTGTAGCTGGTTAGAGACAGGTCTGAAGCTGGTTAGAGACGGGTCTGTAGCTGGTCAGAGACAGGTCTGTAGCTCCTAGAAACATGTCTGTAGCCGGTAAGAGACTGGTCAGAAACTGGTTAGAGACATGTCTGTAGCTGATTAGAGAAAGGCCTGTAGCTGGTTAGAGAAAGGCCTGTAGCTGGTTAGAGACAAGTCCACAGCTGGTAGACACAGGTCTGTAGCTAATTAGAGACTGGTCTCTAACTGGTTAGAGACGTGTCTGTAGCCGCTGAGAGACAGGTCTTGAACTGGTTAGAGACAGGTCTGTAACTGGTTAGAGACAGGTCTGTAGATGGTTAGAGAAATGTCTGTAGCTGGTTAGAGACAGTACTGTAGCTGGTAGAAACAGGTCTGTAGCCGGTTAGAGACTGGACCTTAACTGGTTAGAAACAGGTCTTTAGCTGGTTCGAGACAGGTCTATAACTGGTTAGAGACATGTCTGTAGCTGGTTAGAGACAGGTCTTCAGCTGGTTAGAGACATGTCTGTAGCTGGTTAGAGACATGTCTGTAGCTGGTTAGAGACAGGTCCTTAGCTGGTTAGAGACAGGTCTGTAGCTGGTTAGAGACAGGTCCTTAGCTGGTTAGAGACAGGTCTGTAGGTGGTTAGAGACAGGTTTGTAGCTGGTTAGAGACAGGTCCTTAACTGGTTAGAGACATGTCTGTAGCTGGTTAGAGACATGTCTGTAGCTGGTTAGAGACAGGTCCTTAGCTGGTTAGAGACAGGTCCTTAACTGGTTAGAGACATGTCTGTAGCTGGTTAGAGACATGTCAGTAGCTGGTGAGAGACATGTCCGTAGCTGGTTAGAGACAGGTGTTTAGGTGGTTAGAGACAGTCTGTAGATGGTTAGAAACAGGTCTGTAGATGGTTAGAGACAGGTGTTTAGCTAGTTAGAGAAATGTGTGTAGATGGTTAGAGACATGTCTGTAGCTGGTTAGAGACAGGACTGTAGGTGGTTAGAGACAGGTTTGTAGCTGGTTAGAGACAGGTCCTTAACTGGTTAGAGACATGTCTGTAGCTGGTTAGAGACATGTCTGTAGCTGGTTAGAGACCGTCTGTAGCTGGTTAGAGACATGTCTGCAGCTGGTTAGAGACAGGTCTGTAGCTGGTTAGAGGCAGGTCATTAGCTGGTTAGAGACATGTCTGTAGCTGGTTAGAGACCGTCTGTAGCTGGTTAGAGACAGGTCTGTAGATTGTTAGAGACAACTCTGTAGCTGGTTAGAGACCGGTCTGTAGCTGGTTAGAGACAGGTCTGAAGCTGGTTAGAGACGGGTCTGTAGCTGGTTAGAGACAGGTCTGTAGCTGGTTAGAGACAGGTCTGAAGCTGGTTAGAGACGGGTCTGTAGCTGGTCAGAGACAGGTCTGTAGCTCCTAGAAACATGTCTGTAGCCGGTAAGAGACTGGTCAGAAACTGGTTAGAGACATGTCTGTAGCTGATTAGAGAAAGGCCTGTAGCTGGTTAGAGAAAGGCCTGTAGCTGGTTAGAGACAAGTCCACAGCTGGTAGACACAGGTCTGTAGCTAATTAGAGACTGGTCTCTAACTGGTTAGAGACGTGTCTGTAGCCGCTGAGAGACAGGTCTTGAACTGGTTAGAGACAGGTCTGTAACTGGTTAGAGACAGGTCTGTAGATGGTTAGAGAAATGTCTGTAGCTGGTTAGAGACAGTACTGTAGCTGGTAGAAACAGGTCTGTAGCCGGTTAGAGACTGGACCTTAACTGGTTAGAAACAGGTCTTTAGCTGGTTCGAGACAGGTCTATAACTGGTTAGAGACATGTCTGTAGCTGGTTAGAGACAGGTCTTCAGCTGGTTAGAGACATGTCTGTAGCTGGTTAGAGACATGTCTGTAGCTGGTTAGAGACAGGTCCTTAGCTGGTTAGAGACAGGTCTGTAGCTGGTTAGAGACAGGTCCTTAGCTGGTTAGAGACAGGTCTGTAGGTGGTTAGAGACAGGTTTGTAGCTGGTTAGAGACAGGTCCTTAACTGGTTAGAGACATGTCTGTAGCTGGTTAGAGACATGTCTGTAGCTGGTTAGAGACAGGTCCTTAGCTGGTTAGAGACAGGTCCTTAACTGGTTAGAGACATGTCTGTAGCTGGTTAGAGACAGGTCCTTAACTGGTTAGAGACATGTCTGTAGCTGGTTAGAGACAGGACTGTAGGTGGTTAGAGACAGGTTTGTAGCTGGTTAGAGACAGGTCCTTAACTGGTTAGAGACATGTCTGTAGCTGGTTAGAGACAGGTCCTTAGCTGGTTAGAGACAGGTCCTTAACTGGTTAGAGACATGTCTGTAGCTGGTTAGAGACAGGTCCTTAACTGGTTAGAGACATGTCTGTAGCTGGTTAGAGACAGGACTGTAGGTGGTTAGAGACAGGTTTGTAGCTGGTTAGAGACAGGTCCTTAACTGGTTAGAGACATGTCTGTAGCTGGTTAGAGACATGTCTGTAGCTGGTTAGAGACAGGTCCTTAGCTGGTTAGAGAAAGGTCTGTAGCTGGTTAGAGACAGGTCCTTAGCTGGTTAGACACATGTCTGTAGCTGGTTAGAGACAGGACTGTAGGTGGTTAGAGACAGGTTTGTAGCTGGTTAGAGACAGGTCCTTAACTGGTTAGAGACATGTCTGTAGCTGGTTAGAGACATGTCTGTAGCTGGTTAGAGACCGTCTGTAGCTGGTTAGAGACATGTCTGCAGCTGGTTAGAGACAGGTCTGTAGCTGGTTAGAGGCAGGTCATTAGCTGGTTAGAGACATGTCTGTAGCTGGTTAGAGACAAGTCTGTGGCTGGTTAGAGACAGGTCCTTAGCTGGTTAGAGACAGGTCTTTAGCCGGTTAGAGACAGGTCTGTAGCTGGTTACAGACAAGTCTGTAGCTGGTTAGAGACATGTCTGTAGCTGGTTAGAGACAAGTCTGTAGCTGGTTAGAGACAGGTCCTTAGCTGGTTAGAGACAGGTCTTTAGCCGGTTAGAGACAGGTCTGTAGATGGTTACAGACAGTCTGTAGCTGATTACTGAAAGGTCAGTAGCTGGTTAGAGACCGGTCTGGAACTGGTTAGAGGCATTTTTACAGCTGTTTAGAGACATGTCTGTAGATGGTTACAGACAAGTCTGTAGCTGGTTAGAGACAGTCTGTCGCTGGTTAGAGATAGGTATGTAGATGGTTAGAGACATGTCTGTAGCTGGTTAGAGAAAGGTCTGTAGATGGTTTAGAAATGCCTGTAGAGGGTTAGAGAAAGTCTCTAAATGGTTAGAGACATGTCTGTAGCTGGTTAGAGACATATCTGTAGCTGGTTAGAGACAGCATGTAGCTGGTTAGAGACAGGTCTGTAGATGGTTAGAGACATATCTGTAGCTGTTTAGAGACAGGTCTGTAGATGGTTAGAGACATATCTGTAGCTGTTTAGAGACAGGTCTGTAGATGGTTAGATACAGGTCTGTAGATGGTTACAGACATGTCTGTAGCTGGTTAGAGACAGTCTGTAGCTGGTTAGAAACTGGTCTGTAGCCGGTTAGAGGAAGTCTGTAGCTCATTAGGGACAGGTCTGTAACTGGTTAGAGACAGGTCACTGGCTGGTTAGAGACATGTCAGTAGCTGGTTAGAGACAGGTCTGTCGCTGGTTAGAGACAGGTCTGTAGCTGGTTAGAGACAGGTCCTTAACTGGTTAGACACATGTCCGTAGCTGGTTAGAGACAGGTGTTTAGTTGGTTAGAGACAGCATGTAGATGGTTAGAGACAGGTCTGTAGCTGGTTAGAAACAGGTCCTTAGCTGGTTAGAGAGGTGTCTGTAGCCGGTTAGAGACATGTCTGTAGCCGTTTAGAGACTGGTCTGTAACTGGTTAGAGACAGGTCTCTAGCTGGTTAGAGACTGGTTTGTAGCTGGTTAGAGACAGGTCCTTAACTGGTTAGAGACATGTCTGTAGCTGGTTAGAGACAAGTCTTTAGCTGGTTAGAGACATGTCAATAGCCGGTTAGAGACAGGTCTTTAGCTGGTTAGAGACAGGTCCTAAACTGGTGAGAGACATGTCTGTAGCTGGTTAGTGACATGTCAGTAGCTGGTGAGAGACATGTCTGTAGCTGGTTAGACACATGTCAGTAGCTGGTGAGAGACATGTCTGTAGCTGGTTAGAGACATGTCAGTAGCTGGTGAGAGACATGTCCGTAGCTGGTTAGAGACAGGTGTTTAGGTGGTTAGAGACAGTCTGTAGATGGTTAGAAACAGGTCTGTAGATGGTTAGAGACAGGTGTTTAGCTAGTTAGAGAAATGTGTGTAGATGGTTAGAGACATGTCTGTAGCTGGTTAGAGACAGGTCTGTAGCTGGTTGGCACAGGTCTGTAACCAGTTAGAGACGGGTCCTTAGCTGGTCAGAGACAGGTCTGTAGCCGGTTAGAGACAGGTCTGTAGCTGGTTAGAGACAGGTCTGTAGGTGGTTAGAGACAGGTCTGTAGCTGGTTAGAGACAGGTCCATAGCTAGTTAGAGACATGTCTATAACTGGTTAGAGACAGGTCTGTAGATGGTTAGACACAGGTTTGTAGGTGGTTAGAGACAGGTCCTTAACTGGTTAGAGACAGGTCTGTAGCTGGTTAGAGACAGGTCCTTAGCTGGTTAGAGACATGTCTGTAGCCAGTTAGAGAAAGTCTGTAGCTGGTTAGAGACCGGTCCTTAACTGGTTAGAGACAGGTCCTTAACTGGTTAGAGACAGTCTTTAGGTGGTTAGAGACAGGTCTGTAGCCGGTTGGAGAAAGTCTGTAGCTGATTAGAGACAGGTCTGTAGCTGGTTAGAGACAGGTCTGTTGCTGGTTAGAGACAGGTCTGTAGCTGGTTAGAGACAGGTCTGTAGCCGGTTAGAGAAAGTCTGTAGCTGGTTAGAGACCGGGCCTTAACTGGTTAGAGACAGTCTGTAGGTGGTTAGAGATAGGTCCTTAACTGGTTAGAGACATGTCTGTAGCTGGTTAGAGACAGGTCTGTAGCTGGTTAGACACATGTCTGTAGCCAGTTAGAGAAAGTCTGTAGCTGGTTAGAGACCGGTCCTTAACTGGTTAGAGACAGGTCCTTATCTGGTTAGAGACAGGTCTGTAGCTGGTTAGAGACATGTCTGTAGCTGGTTAGAGACAGGTCTGTAGCTGGTTAGAGACAGGTCCTTAGCTGGTTAGAGACATGTCTGTAGCTGGTTAGAGACAGGTCTGTAACTGGTTAGAGACAGGTCTGTAGCTGGTTAGACACATGTCTGTAGCCAGTTAGAGAAAGTCTGTAGCTGGTTAGAGACCGGTCCTTAACTGGTTAGAGACAGGTCCTTAACTGGTTAAAGACAGTCTGTAGCTGGTTAGAGACAGGTCTGTAACTGGTTAGAGACATGTCTGTAGCTGGTTAGAGACATGTCTGTAGCTGGTTAGAGACAGGTCCTTAGCTGGTTAGACTCATGTCTGTAGCTGGTTAGAGACAGGACTGTAGGTGGTTAGAGACAGGTTTGTAGCTGGTTAGAGACAGGTCCTTAACTGGTTAGAGACATGTCTCTAGCTGGTTAGAGACATGTCTGTAGCTGGTTAGAGACCGTCTGTAGCTGGTTAGAAACATGTCTGCAGCTGGTTAGAGACAGGTCTGTAGCTGGTTAGAGGCAGGTCATTAGCTGGTTAGAGACATGTCTGTAGCTGGTTAGAGACAGGTCCTTAGCTGGTTAGAGACAGGTCTTTAGCCGGTTAGAGACAGGTCTGTAGCTGGTTACAGACAAGTCTGTAGCTGGTTAGAGACATGTCTGTAGCTGGTTAGAGACAAGTCTGTAGCTGGTTAGAGACAGGTCCTTAGCTGGTTAGAGACAGGTCTTTAGCCGGTTAGAGACAGGTCTGTAGATGGTTACAGACAGTCTGTAGCTGATTACTGAAAGGTCAGTAGCTGGTTAGAGACCGGTCTGGAACTGGTTAGAGGCATTTTTACAGCTGTTTAGAGACATGTCTGTAGATGGTTACAGACAAGACTGTAGCTGGTTAGAGACAGTCTGTAGCTGGTTAGAGACAGTCTGTCGGTGGTTAGAGATAGGTATGTAGATGGTTAGAGACAGGTCTGTAGATGGTTAGAGACATGTCTGTAGCTGGTTAGAGAAAGGTCTGTAGATGGTTTAGAAATGCCTGTAGAGGGTTAGAGAAAGTCTCTAAATGGTTAGAGACATGTCTGTAGCTGGTTAGAGACGTATCTGTAGCTGGTTAGAGACAGCATGTAGCTGGTTAGAGACAGGTCTGTAGATGGTTAGAGACATATCTGTAGCTGTTTAGAGACAGGTCTGTAGATGGTTAGAGACATATCTGTAGCTGTTTAGAGACAGGTCTGTAGATGGTTAGATACAGGTCTGTAGATGGTTACAGACATGTCTGTAGCTGGTTAGAGACAGTCTGTAGCTGGTTAGAAACTGGTCTGTAGCCGGTTAGAGGAAGTCTGTAGCTCATTAGTGACAGGTCTGTAACTGGTTAGAGACAGGTCACTGGCTGGTTAGACACATGTCCGTAGCTGGTTAGAGACAGGTGTTTAGTTGGTTAGAGATAGCATGTAGATGGTTAGAGACAGGTCTGTAGCTGGTTAGAAACAGGTCCTTAGCTGGTTAGAGAGATGTCTGTAGCCGTTTAGAGACAGGTCTGTAACTGGTTAGAGACAGGTCTCTAGCTGGTTAGAGACTGGTTTGTAGCTGGTTAGAGACAGGTCCTTAACTGGTTAGAGACATGTCTGTAGCTGGTTAGAGACAAGTCTTTAGCTGGTTAGAGACATGTCAATAGCCGGTTAGAGACAGGTCTTTAGCTGGTTAGAGACAGGTCCTAAACTGGTGAGAGACATGTCTGTAGCTGGTTAGAGACATGTCAGTAGCTGGTGAGAGACATGTCTGTAGCTGGTTAGACACATGTCAGTAGCTGGTGAGAGACATGTCTGTAGCTGGTTAGAGACATGTCAGTAGCTGGTGAGAGACATGTCCGTAGCTGGTTAGAGACAGGTGTTTAGGTGGTTAGAGACAGTCTGTAGATGGTTAGAAACAGGTCTGTAGATGGTTAGAGACAGGTGTTTAGCTAGTTAGAGAAATGTGTGTAGATGGTTAGAGACATGTCTGTAGCTGGTTGGCACAGGTTGGTAACCATTTAGAGACGGGTCCTTAGCTGGTTAGAGACAGGTCTGTAGATGGTTAGAGACATGTCTGTAGCTGGTTAGAGACATGTCTGTAGCTGGTTGGCACAGGTTGGTAACCAGTTAGAGACGGGTCCTTAGCTGGTCAGAGACAGGTCTGTAGCCGGTTAGAGACATGTCTGTAGCCGGTTGGAGACAGGTCTGTAGCTGGTTAGAGACAGGTCTGTAGGTGGTTAGAGACAGGTCTGTAGATGGTTAGAGACAGGTCCATAGCTAGTTAGAGACATGTCTATAACTGGTTAGAGACAGGTCTGTAGCTGGTTAGAGACAGGTCCTTAACTGGTTAGAGACATGTCTGTAGCTGGTTAGAGACAGGTCCTTAGCTGGTTAGAGACATGTCTGTAGCCAGTTAGAGAAAGTCTGTAGCTGGTTAGAGACCGGTCCTTAACTGGTTAGAGACAGGTCCTTAACTGGTTAGAGACAGTCTTTAGGTGGTTAGAGACAGGTCTGTAGCCGGTTGGAGAAAGTCTGTAGCTGATTAGAGACAGGTCTGTAGCTGGTTAGAGACAGGTCTGTTGCTGGTTAGAGACAGGTCTGTAGCTGGTTAGAGACAGGTCTGTAGCTGGTTAGAGACAGGTCTGTAACCGGTTAGAGAAAGTCTGTAGCTGGTTAGAGACCGGTCCTTAACTGGTTAGAGACAGTCTGTAGGTGGTTAGAGATAGGTCCTTAACTGGTTAGAGACATGTCTGTAGCTGGTTAGAGACAGGTCTGTAGCTGGTTAGACACATGTCTGTAGCCAGTTAGAGAAAGTCTGTAGCTGGTTAGAGACCGGTCCTTAACTGGTTAGAGACAGGTCCTTATCTGGTTAGAGACAGTCTGTAGCTGGTTAGAGACATGTCTGTAGCTGGTTAGAGACAGGTCTGTAGCTGGTTAGAGACAGGTCCTTAGCTGGTTAGAGACATGTCTGTAGCTGGTTAGAGACAGGTCTGTAACTGGTTAGAGACAGGTCTGTAGCTGGTTAGACACATGTCTGTAGGCAGTTAGAGAAAGTCTGTAGCTGGTTAGACACCGGTCCTTAACTGGTTAGAGACAGGTCCTTAACTGGTTAGAGACAGTCTGTAGCTGGTTAGAGACAGGTCTGTAGCTGGTTAGAGACAGGTCTGTCGCTGGTTAGAGACAGGTCTGTAGCCGGTTAGAGAAAGTCTGTAGCTGGTTAGAGACCGGTCCTTAACTGGTTAGAGACAGGTCTATAGCCGGGTTGAGACTGTCTGTAGACTGTTAGAAAAAGTCTGTAGCTGGTTAGAGACAGTCTGTAGATGGTTAGAAATATGTCTGTAGCCGGTTAGAGACAGGTGTTTAACTGGTAAGAGACAGGTCATTAACTGGTGAGAGACATGTCTGTAGCTGGTTAGAGACGGGTCTGTAGCTGGTTAGAGACAGGACTGTAACTGGTTAGAGACATGTCTGTAGCTGGTTAGAGACAGGTCTGTAATTGGTTAGAGACATGTCTGTAGCTGGTTAGAGACAGCTCTGTAGCTGGTAGAGACATGTCTCTAGCTGGTTAGAGAAAGGTCTCTAGCTGGTTAGACACATGTCTGTAGCCAGTTAGAGAAAGTCTTTTGCTGGTTAGAGACCGTTCCTTAACTGGTTAGAGACAGGTCCTTAACTGGTTAGAGACAGTCTGTAGGTGGTTAGAGACAGGTCTGTAGCCGGTTGGAGAAAGTCTGTAGCTGATTAGAGACAGGTCTGTAACTGGTTAGAGACAGGTCTGTAGCTGGTTAGAGACATGTCTGTAGCTGGTTAGAGACAGGTCTGTAGCTGGTTAGACACATGTCTGTAGCCAGTTAGAGAAAGTCTGTAGCTGGTTAGAGACCGGTCCTTAACTGGTTAGAGACAGGTCCATATCTGGTTCGAGACAGCCTGTAGCTGGTTAGAGACAGGTCTGTAGCTTGTTAGAGACATGTCTGTAGCTGGTTAGAGACAGTCTGTAGCTGGTTAGAGACAGGTCTGTAGCCAGTTAGAGAAAGTCTGTAGCTGGTTAGAGACATGTCTGTAGCTGGTTAGAGACAGGTCTGTAGCTGGTTAGAGACAGGTCCTTAGCTGGTTAGAGACATGTCTGTAGGTGGTTAGAGATAGGTCCTTAACTGGTTAGAGACATGTCTGTAGCTGGTTAGAGACAGGTCTGTAGCTGGTTAGACACATGTCTGTAGCCAGTTAGAGAAAGTCTGTAGCTGGTTAGAGACCGGTCCTTAACTGGTTAGAGACAGGTCCTTATCTGGTTAGAGACAGTCTGTAGCTGGTTAGAGACATGTCTGTAGCTGGTTAGAGACAGGTCTGTAGCTGCTTAGAGACAGGTCCTTAGCTGGTTAGAGACATGTCTGTAGCTGGTTAGAGACAGGTCTGTAACTGGTTAGAGACAGGTCTGTAGCTGGTTAGACACATGTCTGTAGCCAGTTAGAGAAAGTCTGTAGCTGGTTAGAGACCAGTCCTTAACTGGTTAGAGACAGGTCCTTAACTGGTTAGAGACAGTCTGTAGCTGGTTAGAGACAGGTCTGTAGCTGGTTAGAGGCAGGTCTGTCGCTGGTTAGAGACAGGTCTGTAGCCGGTTAGAGAAAGTCTGTAGCTGGTTAGAGACCGGTCCTTAACTGGTTAGAGACAGTCTGTAGGTGGTTAGAGATAGGTCCTTAACTGGTTAGAGACATGTCTGTAGCTGGTTAGAGACAGGTCTGTAGCTGGTTAGACACATGTCTGTAGCCAGTTAGAGAAAGTCTGTAGCTGGTTAGAGACCGGTCCTTAACTGGTTAGAGACAGGTCCATATCTGGTTCGAGACAGCCTGTAGCTGGTTAGAGACAGGTCTGTAGCTGGTTAGAGACATGTCTGTAGCTGGTTAGAGACAGGTCTGTAGCTGGTTAGAGACATGTCTGTAGCCAGTTAGAGAAAGTCTGTAGCTGGTTAGAGACCGGTCCTTAACTGGTTAGAGACAGGTCCTTAACTGGTTAGAGACAGTCTGTAGCTGGTTAGAGACAGGTCTGTAGCTGGTTAGAGACATGTCTGTAGCTGGTTAGAGACAGGTCTGTAGCTGGTTTGAGACAGGTCCTTAGCTGGTTAGAGACATGTCTGTAGCTGGTTAGAGACAGGTCTGTAGCTGGTTAGAGACAGGTTTGTAGCTGGTTAGAGACATGTCTGTAGCTGGTTAGAGACAGGTCTGTAGCCGTTTAGAGAAAGTCTGTAGCTGATTAGAGACAGGTCAGTAGCTGGTTAGAGACAGGTCTATAGCCGGGTTGAGAGTGTCTGTAGACTGTTAGAAAAAGTCTGTAGCTGGTTAGAGACAGTCTGTAGATGGTTAGAAATATGTCTGTAGCCGGTTAGAGACAGGTGTTTAACTGGTAAGAGACAGGTCATTAACTGGTGAGAGACATGTCTGTAGCTGGTTAGAGACGGGTCTGTAGCTGGTTAGAGACAGGACTGTAACTGGTTAGAGACATGTCTGTAGCTGGTTAGAGACAGGTCTGTAGCTGGTTAGAGACATGTCTGTAGCCAGTTAGAGAAAGTCTGTAGCTGGTTAGAGACCGGTCCTTAACTGGTTAGAGACAGGTCCTTAACTGGTTAGAGACAGTCTGTAGCTGGTTAGAGACAGGTCTGTAGCTGGTTAGAGACATGTCTGTAGCTGGTTAGAGACAGGTCTGTAGCTGGTTTGAGACAGGTCCTTAGCTGGTTAGAGACATGTCTGTAGCTGGTTAGAGACAGGTCTGTAGCTGGTTAGAGACAGGTTTGTAGCTGGTTAGAGACATGTCTGTAGCTGGTTAGAGACAGGTCTGTAGCCGTTTAGAGAAAGTCTGTAGCTGATTAGAGACAGGTCAGTAGCTGGTTAGAGACAGGTCTATAGCCGGGTTGAGACTGTCTGTAGACTGTTAGAAAAAGTCTGTAGCTGGTTAGAGACAGTCTGTAGATGGTTAGAAATATGTCTGTAGCCGGTTAGAGACAGGTGTTTAACTGGTAAGAGACAGGTCATTAACTGGTGAGAGACATGTCTGTAGCTGGTTAGAGACGGGTCTGTAGCTGGTTAGAGACAGGACTGTAACTGGTTAGAGACATGTCTGTAGCTGGTTAGAGACAGGTCTGTAACTGGTTAGAGACATGTCTGTAGCTGGTTAGAGACAGCTCTGTAGCTGGTAGAGACATGTCTCTAGCTGGTTAGAGAAAGGTCTCTAGCTGGTTAGACACATGTCTGTAGCCAGTTAGAGAAAGTCTTTTGCTGGTTAGAGACCGTTCCTTAACTGGTTAGAGACAGGTCCTTAACTGGTTAGAGACAGTCTGTAGGTGGTTAGAGACAGGTCTGTAGCTGGTTGGAGAAAGTCTGTAGCTGATTAGAGACAGGTCTGTAACTGGTTAGAGACAGGTCTGTAGCTGGTTAGAGACATGTCTGTAGCTGGTTAGAGACAGGTCTGTAGCTGGTTAGACACATGTCTGTAGCCAGTTAGAGAAAGTCTTAAGCTGGTTAGAGACATGTCTGTAGCTGGTTAGAGACAGGTCTGTAGCTGGTTTGTGACAGGTTTGTAGCTGGTTAGAGACAGGTCTGTAGCTGGTTAGAGACATGTCTGTAGCTGGTTAGAGACAGGTTTGTAGCTGGTTAGAGACAGGTCCTTAGCTGGTTAGAGACATGTCTGTAGATGGTTAGAGACAGGTCTCTAGCTGGTTAGACACATGTCTTTAGCCAGTTAGAGAAAGTCTGTAGCTGGTTAGAGACCGGTCCTTATCTGGTTAGAGACAGGTCCTTAACTGGTTAGAGACATGTATGTAGCTGGTTAGAGACAGGTCTGTTGCTGGTTAGAGACAGGTCTGTAGCTGGTTAGAGACAGGTCTGTAGCTGGTTAGAGACATGTCTGTAGCTTGTTAGACATGTCTGTAGCCGGTTAGAGAAAGTCTGTAGCTGTTTAGAGACCGGTCCTTAACTGGTGAGAGACATGTCTGTAGCTGGTTAGAGACATGTCTGTAGCTGGTTAGAGAAAGTCTGTAGCTGGTTAGAGACCGGTCCTTAACTTGTTAGAGACAGTCTGTAGGTGGTTAGAGACAGGTCTGTAGCCGGTTGGAGAAAGTCTGTAGCTGGTTAGAGACCGGTCCTTAACTGGTTAGAGACAGGTCCTTAACTGGTTAGAGACAGTCTGTAGCTGGTTAGAGACAGGTCTGTAGCTGGTTAGACACATGTCTTTAGCCAGTTTGAGAAAGTCTTTAGCTGGTTAGAGACATGTCTGTAGCTGGTTAGAGACATGTCTGTAGCTGGTTAGAGACAGGTCTGTTGCTGGTTAGAGACAGGTCTGTAGCTGGTTAGAGACATGTCTGTAGCTGGTTAGAGACATGTCTGTAGCTGGTTAGACATGTCTGTAGCCGGTTAGAGAAAGTCTGTAGCTGGTTAGAGACCGGTCCTTAACTGGTGAGAGACATGTCTGTAGCTGGTTAGAGAAAGTCTGTAGCTGGTTAGAGACCGGTCCTAAACTGGTTAGAGACAGTCTGTAGGTGGTTAGAGACAGGTCCTTAGCCGGTTGGAGAAAGTCTGTAGCTGGTTAGAGACAGGTCTGTAGCTGGTTAGAGACAGGTCCTTAGCTGGTTAGAGACATGTCTGTAGCTGGTTAGAGACAGGTCTGTAGCTGATTAGAGACATGTCTGTAGCCGTTTAGAGAAAGTCTGTAGCTGATTAGAGACAGGTCAGTAGCTGGTTAGAGACATGTCTATAGCCGGGTTGAGACTGTCTGTAGACTGTTAGAGAAAGTCTGTAGCTGGTTAGAGACAGGTGTTTAACTGGTAAGAGACAGGTCATTAACTGGTGAGAGACATGTCTGTAGCTGGTTAGAGACGGGTCTGTAGCTGGTTAGAGACAGGACTGTAACTGGTTAGAGACATGTCTGTAGCTGGTTAGAGACAGGTCTGTAACTGGTTAGAGACATGTCTGTAGCTGGTTAGAGACAGCTCTGTAGCTGGTTAGAGACAGGTCCATAGCTGGTTAGAGACATGTCTGTAGCTGGTTAGAGACAGGTCCTTAACTGGTTAGAGGCAGGTTTGTAGCTGGTTAGAGACAGGTCTGTAGCTGGTTTGAGACATGTCTGTAGCTGGTAGAGACAGGTCTCTAGCTGGTTAGACACATGTCTGTAGCCAGTTAGAGAAAGTCTTTCGCTGGTTTGAGACATGTCTGTAGCTGGTTAGACACATGTCTGTAGCCAGTTATAGAAAGTCTGTAGCTGGTTAGAGACCGGTCCTTAACTGGTTAGAGACAGGTCCTTAACTGGTTAGAGACAGTCTGTAGGTGATTAGAGACAGGTCTGTAGCCGGTTGGAGAAAGTCTGTAGCTGATTAGAGACAGGTCTGTAACTGGTTAGAGACAGGTCTCTAGCTGGTTAGAGACATGTCTGTAGCTGGTTAGAGACAGGTCTGTAGCTGGTTAGACACATGTCTGTAGCTGGTTAGAGAAAGTCTGTAGCTGGTTAGAGACATGTCTGTAGCTGGATAGAGACAGGTCTGTAGCTGGTTTGAGACAGGTTTGTAGCTGGTTAGAGACAGGTCTGTAGCTGGTTAGAGACATGTCTGTAGCTGGTTAGAGACAGGTTTGTAGCTGGTTAGAGACAGGTCCTTTGCTGGTTAGAGACATGTCTGTAGATGGTTAGAGACAGGTCTGTAGCTGGTTAGACACATGTCTTTAGCCAGTTAGAGAAAGTCTGTAGCTGGTTAGAGACCGGTCCTTAACTGGTTAGAGACAGGTCCATATCTGGTTCGAGACAGCCTGTAGCTGGTTAGAGACAGGTCTGTTGCTGGTTAGAGACAGGTCTGTAGCTGGTTAGAGACAGTCTGTAGCTGGTTAGAGACAGGTCTGTAGCTGGTTAGAGACATGTCTGTAGCCAGTTAGAGAAAGTCTGTAGCTGGTTAGAGACCGGTCCTTAACTGGTTAGAGACAGGTCCTTAACTGGTTAGAGACAGTCTGTAGCTGGTTAGAGACAGGTCTGTAGCCGGTTGGAGAAAGTCTGTAGCTGGTTAGAGACAGGTCTGTAGCTGGTTAGAGACAGGTCCTTAGCTGGTTAGAGACATGTCTGTAGCTGGTTAGAGACAGGTCTGTAGCTGATTAGAGACAGGTCTGTAGCCGATTAGAGAAAGTCTGTAGCTGATTAGAGACAGGTCAGTAGCTGGTTAGAGACATGTCTATAGCCGGGTTGAGACTGTCTGTAGACTGTTAGAGAAAGTCTGTAGCTGGTTAGAGACAGGTGTTTAACTGGTAAGAGACAGGTCATTAACTGGTGAGAGACATGTCTGTAGCTGGTTAGAGACGGGTCTGTAGCTGGTTAGAGACAGGACTGTAACTGGTTAGAGACATGTCTGTAGCTGGTTAGAGACAGGTCTGTAACTGGTTAGAGACATGTCTGTAGCTGGTTAGAGACAGCTCTGTAGCTGGTTAGAGACAGGTCCATAGCTGGTTAGAGACATGTCTGTAGCTGGTTAGAGACAGGTCCTTAACTGGTTAGAGGCAGGTTTGTAGCTGGTTAGAGACAGGTCTGTAGCTGGTTTGAGACATGTCTGTAGCTGGTAGAGACAGGTCTCTAGCTGGTTAGAGACAGGTCTCTAGCTGGTTAGACACATGTCTGTAGCCAGTTAGAGAAAGTCTTTCGCTGGTTAGAGACATGTCTGTAGCTGGTTAGACACATGTCTGTAGCCAGTTATAGAAAGTCTGTAGCTGGTTAGAGACCGGTCCTTAACTGGTTAGAGACAGGTCCTTAACTGGTTAGAGACAGTCTGTAGGTGATTAGAGACAGGTCTGTAGCCGGTTGGAGAAAGTCTGTAGCTGATTAGAGACAGGTCTGTAACTGGTTAGAGACAGGTCTCTAGCTGGTTAGAGACATGTCTGTAGCTGGTTAGAGACAGGTCTGTAGCTGGTTAGACACATGTCTGTAGCTGGTTAGAGAAAGTCTGTAGCTGGTTAGAGACATGTCTGTAGCTGGTTAGAGACAGGTCTGTAGCTGGTTTGAGACAGGTCTGTAGCTGGTTAGAGACAGGTCTGTAGCTGGTTAGAGACATGTCTGTAGCTTGTTAGACATGTCTGTAGCCGGTTAGAGAAAGTCTGTAGCTGTTTAGAGACCGGTCCTTAACTGGTGAGAGACATGTCTGTAGCTGGTTAGAGACATGTCTGTAGCTGGTTAGAGAAAGTCTGTAGCTGGTTAGAGACCGGTCCTTAACTTGTTAGAGACAGTCTGTAGGTGGTTAGAGACAGGTCTGTAGCCGGTTGGAGAAAGTCTGTAGCTGGTTAGAGACCGGTCCTTAACTGGTTAGAGACAGGTCCTTAACTGGTTAGAGACAGTCTGTAGCTGGTTAGAGACAGGTCTGTAGCTGGTTAGACACATGTCTTTAGCCAGTTTGAGAAAGTCTTTAGCTGGTTTGAGACATGTCTGTAGCTGGTTAGAGACATGTCTGTAGCTGGTTAGAGACAGGTCTGTTGCTGGTTAGAGACAGGTCTGTAGCTGGTTAGAGACATGTCTGTAGCTGGTTAGAGACATGTCTGTAGCTGGTTAGACATGTCTGTAGCCGGTTAGAGAAAGTCTGTAGCTGATTAGAGACAGGTCTGTAACTGGTTAGAGACAGGTCTCTAGCTGGTTAGAGACATGTCTGTAGCTGGTAAGAGACAGGTCCATAGCTGGTTAGAGACATGTCTGTAGCTGGTTAGAGACAGGTCCTTAACTGGTTAGAGGCAGGTTTGTAGCTGGTTAGAGACAGGTCTGTAGCTGGTTTGAGACATGTCTGTAGCTGGTAGAGACAGGTCTCTAGCTGGTTAGAGACAGGTCTCTAGCTGGTTAGACACATGTCTGTAGCCAGTTAGAGAAAGTCTGTAGCTGGTTAGAGACATGTCTGTAGCTGGTTAGACACATGTCTGTAGCCAGTTATAGAAAGTCTGTAGCTGGTTAGAGAAAGTCTGTAGCTGGTTAGAGACAGGTCTGTAGCCGGTTGGAGAAAGTCTGTAGCTGGTTAGAGACAGGTCTGTAGCTGGTTAGAGACAGGTCCTTAGCTGGTTAGAGACATGTCTGTAGCTGGTTAGAGACAGGTCTGTAGCCGTTTAGAGAAAGTCTGTAGCTGATTAGAGACAGGTCAGTAGCTGGTTAGAGACATGTCTATAGCCGGGTTGAGACTGTCTGTAGACTGTTAGAGAAAGTCTGTAGCTGGTTAGAGACAGGTGTTTAACTGGTAAGAGACAGGTCATTAACTGGTGAGAGACATGTCTGTAGCTGGTTTGAGACAGGTCCTTAGCTGGTTAGAGACATGTCTGTAGCTGGTTAGAGACAGGTCTGTAGCTGGTTAGAGACAGGTCCTTAGCTGGTTAGAGACATGTCTGTAGCTGGTTAGAGACAGGTTTGTAGCTGGTTAGAGACAGGTCTGTAGCCGTTTAGAGAAAGTCTGTAGCTGATTAGAGACAGGTCAGTAGCTGGTTAGAGACAGGTCTGTAGCTGGTTAGAGACAGGTCCTTAGCTGGTTAGAGACATGTCTGTAGATGGTTAGAGACAGGTTTGTAGCTGGTTAGAGACAGGTCTGTAGCCGTTTAGAGAAAGTCTGTAGCTGATTAGAGACAGGTCAGTAGCTGGTTAGAGACAGGTCTATAGCCGGGTTGAGACTGTCTGTAAACTGTTAGAGAAAGTCTGTAGCTGGTTAGAGACAGTCTGTAGATGGTTAGAAATATGTCTGTAGCCGGTTAGAGACAGGTGTTTAACTGGTAAGAGACAGGTCATTAACTGGTGAGAGACATGTCTGTAGCTGGTTAGAGACGGGTCTGTAGCTGGTTAGAGACAGGACTGTAACTGGTTAGAGACATGTCTGTAGCTGGTTAGAGACAGGTCTGTAACTGGTTAGAGACATGTCTGTAGCTGGTTAGAGACAGCTCTGTAGCTGGTAGAGACATGTCTCTAGCTGGTTAGAGAAAGGTCTCTAGCTGGTTAGACACATGTCTGTAGCCAGTTAGAGAAAGTCTTTTGCTGGTTAGAGACATGTCTGTAGCTGGTTAGACACATGTCTGTAGCCCGTTAGAGAAAGTCTGTAGCTGGTTAGAGACCGTTCCTTAACTGGTTAGAGACAGGTCCTTAACTGGTTAGAGACAGTCTGTAGGTGGTTAGAGACAGGTCTGTAGCCGGTTGGAGAAAGTCTGTAGCTGATTAGAGACAGGTCTGTAACTGGTTAGAGACAGGTCTGTAGCTGGTTAGAGACATGTCTGTAGCTGGTTAGAGACAGGTCTGTAGCTGGTTAGACACATGTCTGTAGCCAGTTAGAGAAAGTCTTAAGCTGGTTAGAGACATGTCTGTAGCTGGTTAGAGACAGGTCTGTAGCTGGTTTGTGACAGGTTTGTAGCTGGTTAGAGACAGGTCTGTAGCTGGTTAGAGACATGTCTGTAGCTGGTTAGAGACAGGTTTGTAGCTGGTTAGAGACAGGTCCTTAGCTGGTTAGAGACATGTCTGTAGATGGTTAGAGACAGGTCTGTAGCTGGTTAGACACATGTCTTTAGCCAGTTAGAGAAAGTCTGTAGCTGGTTAGAGACCGGTCCTTATCTGGTTAGAGACAGGTCCTTAACTGGTTAGAGACATGTATGTAGCTGGTTAGAGACAGGTCTGTTGCTGGTTAGAGACAGGTCTGTAGCTGGTTAGAGACAGGTCTGTAGCTGGATAGAGACATGTCTGTAGCTTGTTAGACATGTCTGTAGCCGGTTAGAGAAAGTCTGTAGCTGTTTAGAGACCGGTCCTTAACTGGTGAGAGACATGTCTGTAGCTGGTTAGAGACATGTCTGTAGCTGGTTAGAGAAAGTCTGTAGCTGGTTAGAGACCGGTCCTTAACTTGTTAGAGACAGTCTGTAGGTGGTTAGAGACAGGTCTGTAGCCGGTTGGAGAAAGTCTGTAGCTGGTTAGAGACCGGTCCTTAACTGGTTAGAGACAGGTCCTTAACTGGTTAGAGACATGTCTGTAGCTGGTTAGAGACAGGTCTGTTGCTGGTTAGAGACAGGTCTGTAGCTGGTTAGAGACATGTCTGTAGCTGGTTAGAGACATGTCTGTAGCTGGTTAGACATGTCTGTAGCCGGTTAGAGAAAGTCTGTAGCTGGTTAGAGACCGGTCCTTAACTGGTGAGAGACATGTCTGTAGCTGGTTAGAGACAGGTCTGTAGCTGGTTTGAGACATGTCTGTAGCTGGTAGAGACAGGTCTCTAGCTGGTTAGAGACAGGTCTCTAGCTGGTTAGACACATGTCTGTAGCCAGTTAGAGAAAGTCTTTCGCTGGTTAGAGACATGTCTGTAGCTGGTTAGACACATGTCTGTAGCCAGTTATAGAAAGTCTGTAGCTGGTTAGAGACCGGTCCTTAACTGGTTAGAGACAGGTCCTTAACTGGTTAGAGACAGTCTGTAGGTGATTAGAGACAGGTCTGTAGCCGGTTGGAGAAAGTCTGTAGCTGATTAGAGACAGGTCTGTAACTGGTTAGAGACAGGTCTCTAGCTGGTTAGAGACATGTCTGTAGCTGGTTAGAGACAGGTCTGTAGCTGGTTAGACACATGTCTGTAGCTGGTTAGAGAAAGTCTGTAGCTGGTTAGAGACATGTCTGTAGCTGGTTAGAGACAGGTCTGTAGCTGGTTTGAGACAGGTCTGTAGCTGGTTAGAGACATGTCTGTAGCTTGTTAGACATGTCTGTAGCCGGTTAGAGAAAGTCTGTAGCTGTTTAGAGACCGGTCCTTAACTGGTGAGAGACATGTCTGTAGCTGGTTAGAGACATGTCTGTAGCTGGTTAGAGAAAGTCTGTAGCTGGTTAGAGACCGGTCCTTAACTTGTTAGAGACAGTCTGTAGGTGGTTAGAGACAGGTCTGTAGCCGGTTGGAGAAAGTCTGTAGCTGGTTAGAGACCGGTCCTTAACTGGTTAGAGACAGGTCCTTAACTGGTTAGAGACAGTCTGTAGCTGGTTAGAGACAGGTCTGTAGCTGGTTAGACACATGTCTTTAGCCAGTTTGAGAAAGTCTTTAGCTGGTTAGAGACATGTCTGTAGCTGGTTAGAGACATGTCTGTAGCTGGTTAGAGACAGGTCTGTTGCTGGTTAGAGACAGGTCTGTAGCTGGTTAGAGACATGTCTGTAGCTGGTTAGAGACATGTCTGTAGCTGGTTAGACATGTCTGTAGCCGGTTAGAGAAAGTCTGTAGCTGATTAGAGACAGGTCTGTAACTGGTTAGAGACAGGTCTCTAGCTGGTTAGAGACATGTCTGTAGCTGGTTAGAGACAGGTCCATAGCTGGTTAGAGACATGTCTGTAGCTGGTTAGAGACAGGTCCTTAACTGGTTAGAGGCAGGTTTGTAGCTGGTTAGAGACAGGTCTGTAGCTGGTTTGAGACATGTCTGTAGCTGGTAGAGACAGGTCTCTAGCTGGTTAGAGACAGGTCTCTAGCTGGTTAGACACATGTCTGTAGCCAGTTAGAGAAAGTCTGTAGCTGGTTAGAGACATGTCTGTAGCTGGTTAGACACATGTCTTTAGCCAGTTATAGAAAGTCTGTAGCTGGTTAGAGAAAGTCTGTAGCTGGTTAGAGACCGGTCCTAAACTGGTTAGAGACAGTCTGTAGGTGGTTAGAGACAGGTCTGTAGCCGGTTGGAGAAAGTCTGTAGCTGGTTAGAGACAGGTCTGTAGCTGGTTAGAGACAGGTCCTTAGCTGGTTAGAGACATGTCTGTAGCTGGTTAGAGACAGGTCTGTAGCCGTTTAGAGAAAGTCTGTAGCTGATTAGAGACAGGTCAGTAGCTGGTTAGAGACATGTCTATAGCCGGGTTGAGACTGTCTGTAGACTGTTAGAGAAAGTCTGTAGCTGGTTAGAGACAGGTGTTTAACTGGTAAGAGACAGGTCATTAACTGGTGAGAGACATGTCTGTAGCTGGTTTGAGACAGGTCCTTAGCTGGTTAGAGACATGTCTGTAGCTGGTTAGAGACAGGTCTGTAGCTGGTTAGAGACAGGTCCTTAGCTGGTTAGAGACATGTCTGTAGCTGGTTAGAGACAGGTTTGTAGCTGGTTAGAGACAGGTCTGTAGCCGTTTAGAGAAAGTCTGTAGCTGATTAGAGACAGGTCAGTAGCTGGTTAGAGACAGGTCTGTAGCTGGTTAGAGACAGGTCCTTAGCTGGTTAGAGACATGTCTGTAGATGGTTAGAGACAGGTTTGTAGCTGGTTAGAGACAGGTCTGTAGCCGTTTAGAGAAAGTCTGTAGCTGATTAGAGACAGGTCAGTAGCTGGTTAGAGACAGGTCTATAGCCGGGTTGAGACTGTCTGTAAACTGTTAGAGAAAGTCTGTAGCTGGTTAGAGACAGTCTGTAGATGGTTAGAAATATGTCTGTAGCCGGTTAGAGACAGGTGTTTAACTGGTAAGAGACAGGTCATTAACTGGTGAGAGACATGTCTGTAGCTGGTTAGAGACGGGTCTGTAGCTGGTTAGAGACAGGACTGTAACTGGTTAGAGACATGTCTGTAGCTGGTTAGAGACAGGTCTGTAACTGGTTAGAGACATGTCTGTAGCTGGTTAGAGACAGCTCTGTAGCTGGTAGAGACATGTCTCTAGCTGGTTAGAGAAAGGTCTCTAGCTGGTTAGACACATGTCTGTAGCCAGTTAGAGAAAGTCTTTTGCTGGTTAGAGACATGTCTGTAGCTGGTTAGACACATGTCTGTAGCCCGTTAGAGAAAGTCTGTAGCTGGTTAGAGACCGTTCCTTAACTGGTTAGAGACAGGTCCTTAACTGGTTAGAGACAGTCTGTAGGTGGTTAGAGACAGGTCTGTAGCCGGTTGGAGAAAGTCTGTAGCTGATTAGAGACAGGTCTGTAACTGGTTAGAGACAGGTCTGTAGCTGGTTAGAGACATGTCTGTAGCTGGTTAGAGACAGGTCTGTAGCTGGTTAGACACATGTCTGTAGCCAGTTAGAGAAAGTCTTAAGCTGGTTAGAGACATGTCTGTAGCTGGTTAGAGACAGGTCTGTAGCTGGTTTGTGACAGGTTTGTAGCTGGTTAGAGACAGGTCTGTAGCTGGTTAGAGACATGTCTGTAGCTGGTTAGAGACAGGTTTGTAGCTGGTTAGAGACAGGTCCTTAGCTGGTTAGAGACATGTCTGTAGATGGTTAGAGACAGGTCTGTAGCTGGTTAGACACATGTCTTTAGCCAGTTAGAGAAAGTCTGTAGCTGGTTAGAGACCGGTCCTTATCTGGTTAGAGACAGGTCCTTAACTGGTTAGAGACATGTATGTAGCTGGTTAGAGACAGGTCTGTTGCTGGTTAGAGACAGGTCTGTAGCTGGTTAGAGACGGGTCTGTAGCTGGATAGAGACATGTCTGTAGCTTGTTAGACATGTCTGTAGCCGGTTAGAGAAAGTCTGTAGCTGTTTAGAGACCGGTCCTTAACTGGTGAGAGACATGTCTGTAGCTGGTTAGAGACATGTCTGTAGCTGGTTAGAGAAAGTCTGTAGCTGGTTAGAGACCGGTCCTTAACTTGTTAGAGACAGTCTGTAGGTGGTTAGAGACAGGTCTGTAGCCGGTTGGAGAAAGTCTGTAGCTGGTTAGAGACCGGTCCTTAACTGGTTAGAGACAGGTCCTTAACTGGTTAGAGACAGTCTGTAGCTGGTTAGAGACAGGTCTGTAGCTGGTTAGACACATGTCTTTAGCCAGTTTGAGAAAGTCTTTAGCTGGTTAGAGACATGTCTGTAGCTGGTTAGAGACAGGTCTGTTGCTGGTTAGAGACAGGTCTGTAGCTGGTTAGAGACATGTCTGTAGCTGGTTAGAGACATGTCTGTAGCTGGTTAGACATGTCTGTAGCCGGTTAGAGAAAGTCTGTAGCTGGTTAGAGACCGGTCCTTAACTGGTGAGAGACATGTCTGTAGCTGGTTAGAGACATGTCTGTAGCTGGTTAGAGAAAGTCTGTAGCTGGTTAGAGACCGGTCCTAAACTGGTTAGAGACAGTCTGTAGGTGGTTAGAGACAGGTCTGTAGCCGGTTGGAGAAAGTCTGTAGCTGGTTAGAGACAGGTCTGTAGCTGGTTAGAGACAGGTCCTTAGCTGGTTAGAGACATGTCTGTAGCTGGTTAGAGACAGGTCTGTAGCTGATTAGAGACAGGTCTGTAGCCGTTTAGAGAAAGTCTGTAGCTGATTAGAGACAGGTCAGTAGCTGGTTAGAGACATGTCTATAGCCGGGTTGAGACTGTCTGTAGACTGTTAGAGAAAGTCTGTAGCTGGTTAGAGACAGGTGTTTAACTGGTAAGAGACAGGTCATTAACTGGTGAGAGACATGTCTGTAGCTGGTTAGAGACGGGTCTGTAGCTGGTTAGAGACAGGACTGTAACTGGTTAGAGAAATGTCTGTAGCTGGTTAGAGACAGGTCTGTAACTGGTTAGAGACATGTCTGTAGCTGGTTAGAGACAGCTCTGTAGCTGGTTAGAGACAGGTCCATAGCTGGTTAGAGACATGTCTGTAGCTGGTTAGAGACAGGTCCTTAACTGGTTAGAGGCAGGTTTGTAGCTGGTTAGAGACAGGTCTGTAGCTGGTTTGAGACGTGTCTGTAGCTGGTAGAGACAGGTCTCTAGCTGGTTAGAGACAGGTCTCTAGCTGGTTAGACACATGTCTGTAGCCAGTTAGAGAAAGTCTTTCGCTGGTTAGAGACATGTCTGTAGCTGGTTAGACACATGTCTGTAGCCAGTTATAGAAAGTCTGTAGCTGGTTAGAGACCGGTCCTTAACTGGTTAGAGACAGGTCCTTAACTGGTTAGAGACAGTCTGTAGGTGATTAGAGACAGGTCTTTAGCCGGTTGGAGAAAGTCTGTAGCTGATTAGAGACAGGTCTGTAACTGGTTAGAGACAGGTCTCTAGCTGGTTAGAGACATGTCTGTAGCTGGTTAGAGACAGGTCTGTAGCTGGTTAGACACATGTCTGTAGCTGGTTAGAGAAAGTCTGTAGCTGGTTAGAGACATGTCTGTAGCTGGTTAGAGACAGGTCTGTAGCTGGTTTGAGACAGGTTTGTAGCTGGTTAGAGACAGGTCTGTAGCTGGTTAGAGACATGTCTGTAGCTGGTTAGAGACAGGTTTGTAGCTGGTTAGAGACAGGTCCTTTGCTGGTTAGAGACATGTCTGTAGATGGTTAGAGACAGGTCTGTAGCTGGTTAGACACATGTCTTTAGCCAGTTAGAGAAAGTCTGTAGCTGGTTAGAGACCGGTCCTTAACTGGTTAGAGACAGGTCCTTAACTGGTTAGAGACATGTCTGTAGCTGGTTAGAGACAGGTCTGTTGCTGGTTAGAGACAGGTCTGTAGCTGGTTAGAGACAGGTCTGTAGCTGGTTAGAGACATGTCTGTAGCTTGTTAGACATGTCTGTAGCCGGTTAGAGAAAGTCTGTAGCTGGTTAGAGACCGTTCCTTAACTGGTGAGAGACATGTCTGTAGCTGGTTAGAGACATGTCTGTAGCTGGTTAGAGAAAGTCTCTAGCTGGTTAGAGACCGGTCCTTAACTGGTTAGAGACAGTCTGTAGGTGGTTAGAGACATGTCTGTAGCCGGTTGGAGAACGTCTGTAGCTGGTTAGAGACCGGTCCTTAACTGGTTAGAGACAGGTCCTTAACTGGTTAGAGACAGTCTGTAGCTGGTTAGAGACTGGTCTGTAGCTGGTTAGACACATGTCTTTAGCCAGTTTGAGAAAGTCTTTAGCTGGTTAGAGACATGTCTGTAGCTGGTTAGAGACAGGTCTGTTGCTGGTTAGAGACAGGTCTGTAGCTGGTTAGAGACATGTCTGTAGCTGGTTAGAGACATGTCTGTAGCTGGTTAGAGACATGTCTGTAGCCGGTTAGAGAAAGTCTGTAGCTGGTTAGAGACCGGTCCTTAACTGGTGAGAGACATGTCTGTAGCTGGTTAGAGACATGTCTGTAGCTGGTTAGAGAAAGTCTGTAGCTGGTTAGAGACCGGTCCTTAACTGGTTAGAGACATGTCTGTAGGTGGTTGGAGACAGGTCTGTAGCCGGTTAGAGACAGGTCCTTAGCTGGTTAGAGACATGTCTGTAGCTGGTTAGAGACAGGTCTGTAGCTGGTAAGAGACAGGTCCTTAGTTGGTTAGAGACATGTCTGTAGCTGGTTAGAGACAGGCCTGTAGCCGTTTAGAGAAAGTCTGTAGCTGATTAGAGACAGGTCATTAGCTGGTTAGAGACAGGTCTATAGCCGGGTTGAGACTGTCTGTAGACTGTTAGAGAACGTCTGTAGCTGGTTAGAGACAGTCTGTAGATGGTTAGAAATATGTCTGTAGCCGGTTAGAGACAGGTGTTTAACTGGTAAGAGACAGGTCATTAACTGGTGAGAGACATGTCTGTAGCTGGTTAGAGACGGGTCTGTAGCTGGTTAGAGACAGGACTGTAACTGGTTAGAGACATGTCTGTAGCTGGTTAGAGACGGGTCTGTAGCTGGTTAGAGACAGGACTGTAACTGGTGAGAGACATGTCTGTAGCTGGTTAGAGACGGGTCTGTAGCTGGTTAGAGACAGGACTGTAACTGGTTAGAGACATGTCTGTAGCTGGTTAGAGACAGGTCTGTAACTGGTTAGAGACATGTCTGTAGCTGGTTAGAGACAGCTCTGTAGCTGGTTAGAGACAGGTCCATAGCTGGTTAGAGACATGTCTGTAGCTGGTTAGAGACAGGTCTCTAGCTGGTTAGACACATGTCTGTAGCCAGTTAGAGAAAATCTTTTGCTGGTTAGAGACATGTCTGTAGCTGGTTAGACACATGTCTGTAGCCAGTTAGAGAAAGTCTGTAGCTGGTTAGAGACCGGTCCTTAACTGGTTAGAGACAGGTCCATAACTGGTTAGAGACAGTCTGTAGGTGGTTAGAGACAGGTCTGTAGCCGGTTGGAGAAAGTCTGTAGCTGATTAGAGACAGGTCTGTAACTGGTTAGAGACAGGTCTCTAGCTGGTTAGACACATGTCTGTAGCCAGTTAGAGAAAGTCTTTAGCTGGTTAGAGACATGTCTTTAGCTGGTTAGAGACAGGTCTGTAGCTGGTTAGAGACAGGTCTGTAGCTGGTTAGAGGCATGTCTGTAGCTGGTTAGAGACATGTCTGTAGTTGGTTAGAGACAGGTTTGTAGCTGGTTAGAGGCAGGTCTCTAGCTGGTTAGAGACAGGTCTGTAGCTGGTTAGAGACAGGTCCTTAGCTGGTTAGAGACATGTCTGTAGCTGGTTAGAGACATGTCTGTAGTTGGTTAGAGACATCACTGTAGCTGGTTAGAGGCAGGTCTGTAGCTGGTTAGAGACAGGTCTGTAGCTGGTTAGAGACAGGTCCTTAGCTGGTTAGAGACAGGTTTGTAGCTGGTTAGAGGCAGGTCTGTAGCCAGTTAGAGAAAGTCTGTAGCTGGTTAGAGACCGGTCCTTAACTGGTTAGAGACAGGTCCTTAACTGGTTAGAGACAGTCTGTAGCTGGTTAGAGACAGGTCTGTAGCCGTTTAGAGAAAGTCTGTAGATGGTTAGAGACCGGTACTTAACTGGTTAGAGACAGGTCCTTAACTGGTTAGAGACATGTCTGTTGCTGGTTAGAGACAGGTCTGTAGCTGGTTAGACACATGTCTGTAGCCAGTTAGAGAAAGTCTGTAGCTGGATAGATACCGGTCCTTAACTGGTTAGAGACAGGTCCTTAACTGGTTAGAGACAGTCTGTAGGTGGTTAGAGACAGGTCTGTAGCCGGTTGGAGAAAGTCTGTAGCTGATTAGAGACAGGTCTGTAACTGGTTAGAGACAGGTCTCTAGCTGGTTAGAGACATGTCTGTAGCTGGTTAGAGACAGGTCTGTAGCTGGTTAGAGACATGTCTGTAGCTGGTTAGAGACAGGTCTGTAGCTGGTTAGAGACAGGTTATTAGCTGGTTAGAGACAGGTCTGTAGCTGGTTAGAGACAGGTTTGTAGCTGGTTAGAGACAGGTCCTTAGCTGGTTAGAGACATGTCTGTAGCTGGTTAGAGACATGTCGGTAGCTGGTTAGAGACAGGTCTGTAGCTGGTTAGAGACAGGTCCTTAACTGGTTAGAGACATGTCTGTAGCTCGTTAGAGACATGTCTGTAGTTGGTAAGAGACATGACTGTAGCTGGTTAGAGGCAGGTCTGTAGCTGGTTAGAGACAGATCTGTAGCCGTTTAGAGAAAGTCTGTAGCCGATTAGAGACAGGTCAGTAGCTGGTTAGAGACAGGTCTTTAACTGGTAAGAGACAGGTCCTTAACTGGTGAGAGACATGTCTGTAGCTGGTTAGAGACGGGTCTGTAGCTAGTTAGAGACAGGTCCTTAGCTGGTTAGAGACAGGTCTGTAACTGGTTAGAGACATGTCTGTAGCTGGTTAGAGACATGTCTGTAGCTGGTTAGAGACAGGTCCTTAACTGGTTAGAGACAGGTCTCTAGCTGGTTAGAGACAGGTCTCTAGCTGGTTAGACACATGTCTGTAGCCAGTTAGAGAAAGTCTTTAGCTGGTCAGAGACATGTCTTTAGCTGGTTAGAGACAGGTCTGTAGCTGGTTAGAGACAGGTCTGTAGCTGGTTAGAGGCATGTCTGTAGCTGGTTAGAGACATGTCTGTAGTTGGTTAGAGACAGGTCTATAGCCGGTTTGAGACTGTCTGTAGACTGTTAGAGGAAGTCTGTAGCCGGTTAGAGACAGGTCCTTAACTGGTAAGAGACATGTCTGTAGCTGGTTAGAGACGTGTCTGTAGCTGGTTAGAGACAGGTCCTTAGCTGGTTAGAGACAGGTCTGTAACTGGTTAGAGACATGTCTGTAGCTGGTTAGAGACATGTCTGTAGCTGGGTAGAGACAGGTCTGTAGCTGGTTAGAGGCAGGTCTGTAGCTGGTCAGAGACATGTCTGTAGTTGGTTAGAGACAGGTCCTTAACTGGTTAGAGGCAGGTCCATAACTGGTTAGAGACAGTCTGTAGGTGGTTAGAGACAGGTCTGTAGCCGGTTGGAGAAAGTCTGTAGCTGATTAGAGACAGGTCTGTAACTGGTTAGAGACAGGTCTCCAGCTGGTTAGACACATGTCTGTAGCCAGTTAGAGAAAGTCTTTAGCTGGTTAGAGACATGTCTTTAGCTGGTTAGAGACAGGTCTGTAGCTGGTTAGAGACAGGTCTGTAGCTGGTTAGAGGCATGTCTGTAGCTGGTTAGAGACATGTCTGTAGTTGGTTAGAGACAGGTTTGTAGCTGGTTAGAGGCAGGTCTCTAGCTGGTTAGAGACAGGTCTGTAGCTGGTTAGAGACAGGTCCTTAGCTGGTTAGAGACATGTCTGTAGCTGGTTAGAGACATGTCTGTAGTTGGTTAGAGACATCACTGTAGCTGGTTAGAGGCAGGTCTGTAGCTGGTTAGAGACAGGTCTGTAGCTGGTTAGAGACAGGTCCTTAGCTGGTTAGAGACAGGTTTGTAGCTGGTTAGAGGCAGGTCTGTAGCCAGTTAGAGAAAGTCTGTAGCTGGTTAGAGACCGGTCCTTAACTGGTTAGAGACAGGTCCTTAACTGGTTAGAGACAGTCTGTAGCTGGTTAGAGACAGGTCTGTAGCCGTTTAGAGAAAGTCTGTAGATGGTTAGAGACCGGTACTTAACTGGTTAGAGACAGGTCCTTAACTGGTTAGAGACATGTCTGTTGCTGGTTAGAGACAGGTCTGTAGCTGGTTAGACACATGTCTGTAGCCAGTTAGAGAAAGTCTGTAGCTGGATAGATACCGGTCCTTAACTGGTTAGAGACAGGTCCTTAACTGGTTAGAGACAGTCTGTAGGTGGTTAGAGACAGGTCTGTAGCCGGTTGGAGAAAGTCTGTAGCTGATTAGAGACAGGTCTGTAACTGGTTAGAGACAGGTCTCTAGCTGGTTAGAGACATGTCTGTAGCTGGTTAGAGACAGGTCTGTAGCTGGTTAGAGACATGTCTGTAGCTGGTTAGAGACAGGTCTGTAGCTGGTTAGAGACAGGTTATTAGCTGGTTAGAGACAGGTCTGTAGCTGGTTAGAGACAGGTTTGTAGCTGGTTAGAGACAGGTCCTTAGCTGGTTAGAGACATGTCTGTAGCTGGTTAGAGACATGTCGGTAGCTGGTTAGAGACAGGTCTGTAGCTGGTTAGAGACAGGTCCTTAACTGGTTAGAGACATGTCTGTAGCTCGTTAGAGACATGTCTGTAGTTGGTAAGAGACATGACTGTAGCTGGTTAGAGGCAGGTCTGTAGCTGGTTAGAGACAGATCTGTAGCCGTTTAGAGAAAGTCTGTAGCCGATTAGAGACAGGTCAGTAGCTGGTTAGAGACAGGTCTTTAACTGGTAAGAGACAGGTCCTTAACTGGTGAGAGACATGTCTGTAGCTGGTTAGAGACGGGTCTGTAGCTAGTTAGAGACAGGTCCTTAGCTGGTTAGAGACAGGTCTGTAACTGGTTAGAGACATGTCTGTAGCTGGTTAGAGACATGTCTGTAGCTGGTTAGAGACAGGTCCTTAACTGGTTAGAGACAGGTCTCTAGCTGGTTAGAGACAGGTCTCTAGCTGGTTAGACACATGTCTGTAGCCAGTTAGAGAAAGTCTTTAGCTGGTCAGAGACATGTCTTTAGCTGGTTAGAGACAGGTCTGTAGCTGGTTAGAGACAGGTCTGTAGCTGGTTAGAGGCATGTCTGTAGCTGGTTAGAGACATGTCTGTAGTTGGTTAGAGACAGGTCTATAGCCGGTTTGAGACTGTCTGTAGACTGTTAGAGGAAGTCTGTAGCCGGTTAGAGACAGGTCCTTAACTGGTAAGAGACATGTCTGTAGCTGGTTAGAGACGTGTCTGTAGCTGGTTAGAGACAGGTCCTTAGCTGGTTAGAGACAGGTCTGTAACTGGTTAGAGACATGTCTGTAGCTGGTTAGAGACATGTCTGTAGCTGGGTAGAGACAGGTCTGTAGCTGGTTAGAGGCAGGTCTGTAGCTGGTCAGAGACATGTCTGTAGTTGGTTAGAGACAGGTTTGTAGCTGGTTAGAGGCAGGTCTCTAGCTGGTTAGAGACAGGTCTGTAGCTGGTTAGAGACAGGTCCTTAGCTGGTTAGAGACATGTCTGTAGCTGGTTAGAGACATGTCTGTAGTTGGTTAGAGACATGACTGTAGCTGGTTAGAGGCAGGTCTGTAGCTGGTTAGAGACAGGTCTGTAGCCGTTTAGAGAAAGTCTGTAGCCGATTAGAGACAGGTCAGTAGCTGGTTAGAGACAGGTCTTTAACTGGTAAGAGACAGGTCCTTAACTGGTGAGAGACATGTCTGTAGCTGGTTAGAGACGGGTCTGTAGCTAGTTAGAGACAGGTCCTTAGCTGGTTAGAGACAGGTCTGTAACTGGTTAGAGACATGTCTGTAGCTGGTTAGAGACAGGTCCTTAACTGGTTAGAGACAGGTCTCTAGCTGGTTAGAGACAGGTCTCTAGCTGGTTAGACACATGTCTGTAGCCAGTTAGAGAAAGTCTTTAGCTGGTTAGAGACATGTCTTTAGCTGGTTATAGACAGGTCTGTAGCTGGTTAGAGACAGGTCTGTAGCTGGTTAGAGGCATGTCTGTAGCTGGTTAGAGACATGTCTGTAGTTGGTTAGATACAGGTTTGTAGCTGGTTAGAGGCAGGTCTCTAGCTGGTTAGAGACAGGTCTGTAGCTGGTTAGAGACAGGTCCTTAGCTGGTTAGAGACATGTCTGTAGCTGGTTAGAGACATGTCTGTAGTTGGTTAGAGACATCACTGTAGCTGGTTAGAGGCAGGTCTGTAGCTGGTTAGAGACAGGTCTGTAGCTGGTTAGAGACAGGTCCTTAGCTGGTTAGAGACAGGTTTGTAGCTGGTTAGAGGCAGGTCTGTAGCCAGTTAGAGAAAGTCTGTAGCTGGTTAGAGACCGGTCCTTAACTGGTTAGAGACAGGTCCTTAACTGGTTAGAGACAGTCTGTAGCTGGTTAGAGACAGGTCTGTAGCCGTTTAGAGAAAGTCTGTAGGTGGTTAGAGACCGGTACTTAACTGGTTAGAGACAGGTCCTTAACTGGTTAGAGACATGTCTGTTGCTGGTTAGAGACAGGTCTGTAGCTGGTTAGACACATGTCTGTAGCCAGTTAGAGAAAGTCTGTAGCTGGATAGATACCGGTCCTTAACTGGTTAGAGACAGGTCCTTAACTGGTTAGAGACAGTCTGTAGGTGGTTAGAGACAGGTCTGTAGCCGGTTGGAGAAAGTCTGTAGCTGATTAGAGACAGGTCTGTAACTGGTTAGAGACAGGTCTCTAGCTGGTTAGAGACATGTCTGTAGCTGGTTAGAGACAGGTCTGTAGCTGGTTAGAGACATGTCTGTAGCTGGTTAGAGACAGGTCTGTAGCTGGTTAGAGACAGGTTATTAGCTGGTTAGAGACATGTCTGTAGCTGGTTAGAGACAGGTCTGTAGCTGGTTAGAGACAGGTTTGTAGCTGGTTAG
This sequence comes from Telmatherina bonti, assembly GCF_933228915.1. Classification (NCBI taxonomy): domain Eukaryota; kingdom Metazoa; phylum Chordata; class Actinopteri; order Atheriniformes; family Telmatherinidae; genus Telmatherina; species Telmatherina bonti. Next base: position 1,487,972 of record NC_136629.1, on the reverse strand, counting down.
AGACAGGTCCTTAGCTGGTTAGAGACATGTCTGTAGCTGGTTAGAGACAGGTCTGTAGCTGGTTAGAGACATGTCGGTAGCTGGTTAGAGACAGGTCTGTAGCTGGTTAGAGACAGGTCCTTAACTGGTTAGAGACATGTCTGTAGCTCGTTAGACACATGTCTGTAGTTGGTAAGAGACATGACTGTAGCTGGTTAGAGGCAGGTCTGTAGCTGGTTAGAGACAGATCTGTAGCCGTTTAGAGAAAGTCTGTAGCCGATTAGAGACAGGTCAGTAGCTGGTTAGAGACAGGTCTTTAACTGGTAAGAGACAGGTCCTTAACTGGTGAGAGACATGTCTGTAGCTGGTTAGAGACGGGTCTGTAGCTAGTTAGAGACAGGTCCTTAGCTGGTTAGAGACAGGTCTGTAACTGGTTAGAGACATGTCTGTAGCTGGTTAGAGACATGTCTGTAGCTGGTTAGAGACAGGTCCTTAACTGGTTAGAGACAGGTCTCTAGCTGGTTAGAGACAGGTCTCTAGCTGGTTAGACACATGTCTGTAGCCAGTTAGAGAAAGTCTTTAGCTGGTTAGAGACATGTCTTTAGCTGGTTAGAGACAGGTCTGTAGCTGGTTAGAGACAGGTCTGTAGCTGGTTAGAGGCATGTCTGTAGCTGGTTAGAGACATGTCTGTAGTTGGTTAGAGACAGGTTTGTAGCTGGTTAGAGGCAGGTCTCTAGCTGGTTAGAGACAGGTCTGTAGCTGGTTAGAGACAGGTCCTTAGCTGGTTAGAGACATGTCTGTAGCTGGTTAGAGACATGTCTGTAGTTGGTTAGAGACATGACTGTAGCTGGTTAGAGGCAGGTCTGTAGCTGGTTAGAGACAGGTCTGTAGCTGGTTGGAGACAGGTCCTTAGCTGGTTAGAGACAGGTTTGTAGCTGGTTAGAGGCAGGTCTGTAGCCAGTTAGAGAAAGTCTGTAGCTGGTTAGAGACCGGTCCTTAACTGGTTAGAGACAGGTCCTTAACTGGTTAGAGACAGTCTGTAGCTGGTTAGAGACAGGTCTGTAGCCGTTTAGAGAAAGTCTGTAGATGGTTAGAGACCGGTACTTAACTGGTTAGAGACAGGTCCTTAACTGGTTAGAGACATGTCTGTTGCTGGTTAGAGACAGGTCTGTAGCTGGTTAGACACATGTCTGTAGCCAGTTAGAGAAAGTCTGTAGCTGGATAGATACCGGTCCTTAACTGGTTAGAGACAGGTCCTTAACTGGTTAGAGACAGTCTGTAGGTGGTTAGAGACAGGTCTGTAGCCGGTTGGAGAAAGTCTGTAGCTGATTAGAGACAGGTCTGTAACTGGTTAGAGACAGGTCTCTAGCTGGTTAGAGACATGTCTGTAGCTGGTTAGAGACAGGTCTGTAGCTGGTTAGAGACATGTCTGTAGCTGGTTAGAGACAGGTCTGTAGCTGGTTAGAGACAGGTTATTAGCTGGTTAGAGACATGTCTGTAGCTGGTTAGAGACAGGTCTGTAGCTGGTTAGAGACAGGTTTGTAGCTGGTTAGAGACAGGTCCTTAGCTGGTTAGAGACATGTCTGTAGCTGGTTAGAGACAGGTCTGTAGCTGGTTAGAGACATGTCGGTAGCTGGTTAGAGACATGTCTGTAGTTGGTAAGAGACATGACTGTAGCTGGTTAGAGGCAGGTCTGTAGCTGGTTAGAGACAGATCTGTAGCCGTTTAGAGAAAGTCTGTAGCCGGTTAGAGACAGGTCTTTAACTGGTAAGAGACAGGTCCTTAACTGGTGAGAGATATGTCTGTAGCTGGTTAGAGACGGGTCTGTAGCTGGTTAGAGACAGGTCCTTAGCTGGTTAGAGACAGGTCTGTAACTGGTTAGAGACATGTCTGTAGCTGGTTAGAGACATGTCTGTAGCTGGTTAGAGACAGGTCCTTAACTGGTTAGAGACAGGTCTCTAGCTGGTTAGAGACAGGTCTCTAGCTGGTTAGAGACAGGTCTGTAGCTGGTTAGACACATGTCTGTAGCCAGTTAGAGAAAGTCTTTAGCTGGTTAGAGACATGTCTGTAGCTGGTTAGAGACAGGTCTGTAGCTGGTTAGAGGCATGTCTGTAGCTGGTTAGAGACATGTCTGTAGTTGGTTAGAGACAGGTTTGTCGCTGGTTAGAGGCAGGTCTCTAGCTGGTTAGAGACAGGTCTGTAGCTGGTTAGAGACAGGTCCTTAGCTGGTTAGAGACATGTCTGTAGCTGGTTAGAGACATGTCTGTAGTTGGTTAGAGACATGACTGTAGCTGGTTAGAGGCAGGTCTGTAGCTGGTTAGAGACAGGTCTGTAGCTGGTTAGAGACAGGTTTGTAGCTGGTTAGAGGCAGGTCTGTAGCTGGTTAGAGACAGATCTGTAGCCGTTTAGAGAAAGTCTGTAGCCGGTTAGAGACAGGTCTTTAACTGGTAAGAGACAGGTCCTTAACTGGTGAGAGATATGTCTGTAGCTGGTTAGAGACGGGTCTGTAGCTGGTTAGAGACAGGTCCTTAGCTGGTTAGAGACAGGTCTGTAACTGGTTAGAGACATGTCTCTCGCTGGTTAGAGACATGTCTCTAGCTGGTTAGAGACAGGTCTGTAGCTGGTTAGACACATGTCTGTAGCCAGTTAGAGAAAGTCTTTAGCTGGTTAGAGACATGTCTGTAGCTGGTTAGAGACAGGTCTGTAGCTGGTTAGAGGCATGTCTGTAGCTGGTTAGAGACATGTCTGTAGTTGGTTAGAGACAGGTTTGTCGCTGGTTAGAGGCAGGTCTCTAGCTGGTTAGAGACAGGTCTGTAGCTGGTTAGAGACAGGTCCTTAGCTGGTTAGAAACATGTCTGTAGCTGGTTAGAGACATGTCTGTAGTTGGTTAGAGACATGACTGTAGCTGGTTAGAGGCAGGTCTGTAGCTGGTTAGAGACAGGTCTGTAGCTGGTTAGAGACAGGTTTGTAGCTGGTTAGAGGCAGGTCTTTAGCCAGTAAGAGAAAGTCTGTAGCTGGTTAGAGACCGGTCCTTAACTGGTTAGAGACAGGTCCTTAACTGGTTAGAGACAGTCTGTAGCTGGTTAGAGACAGGTCTGTAGCCGTTTAGAGAAAGTCTTTAGATGGTTAGAGACGGGTCTGTAGCTGGTTAGAGACAGGTTTGTAGCTGGTTAGAGGCAGGTCTGTAGCTGGTTAGAGACAGGTCTGTAGCTTGTTAGACACATGTCTGTAGCCAGTTAGAGAAAGTCTGTAGCTGGTAAGAGACAGGTCTGTAGCTGGTGAGAGACATGTCTGTAGCTGGTTAGAGACAGGTCTGTAGCTGGTTAGAGACAGGTCCTTAGCTGGTTAGAGACATGTCTGTAGCTGGTTAGAGAGAGGTCTGTAGCTGGTTAGAGACCGGTCCTTAACTGGTTAGAGACAGGTCCTTAACTGGTTAGAGACAGACTGTAGGTGGTTAGAGACAGGTCTGTAGCCGGTTGGAGAAAGTCTGTAGCTGATTAGAGACAGGTCTGTAACTGGTTAGAGACAGGTCACTAGCTGGTTAGAGACATGTCTGTAGCTGGTTAGAGACAGGTCTGTAGCCAGTTAGAGAAAGTCTTTAGCTGGTTAGAGACAGGTCTGTAGCTGGTTAGAGACAGGTTATTAGCTGGTTAGAGACATGTCTGTAGCTGGTTAGAGACAGGTTTGTAGCTGGTTAGAGTCAGGTCCTTACCTGGTTAGAGACATGTCTGTAGCTGGTTAGAGACAGGTCTGTAGCTGGTTAGAGACAGGTCTGTAGCTGGTTAGAGACATGTCGGTAGCTGGTTAGAGACAGGTCTGTAGCTGGTTAGAGACATGTCTGTAGCTGGTTAGAGACAGGTCTGTAGCCGTTTAGAGAAAGTCTGTAGCCGTTTAGAGACAGGTCAGTAGCTGGCTAGAGACAGGTCTATAGCCGGTTTGAGACTGTCTGTAGACTGTTAGAGAAAGTCTGTAGCCGGTTAGAGACAGGTCCTTAACTGGTAAGAGACATGTCTGTAGCTGGTTAGAGATGGGTCTGTAGCTGGTTAGAGACAGGTCCTTAGCTGGTTAGAGACAGGTCTGTAACTGGTTAGAGACATGTCTGTAGCTGGTTAGAGACATGTCTGTAGCTGGGTAGAGACAGGTCTGTAGCTGGTTAGAGGCAGGTCTGTAGCTGGTTAGAGACATGTCTGTAGTTGGTTAGAGACAGGTTTGTAGCTGGTTAGAGGCAGGTCTCTAGCTGGACAGAGACAGGTCTGTAGCTGGTTAGAGACAGGTCCTTAGCTGGTTAGAGACATGTCTGTAGCTGGTTAGAGACATGTCTGCAGTTGGTTAGAGACATGACTGTAGCTGGTTAGAGGCATTTCTGTAGCTGGTTAGAGACAGGTCTGTAGCCGTTTAGAGAAAGTCTGTAGCCGGTTAGAGACAGGTCTTTAACAGGTAAGAGACAGGTCCTTAACTGGTGAGAGACATGTCTGTAGCTGGTTAGAGACAGGTCTGTAGCCGGTTAGAGACAGGTCTTTAACTGGTAAGAGACAGGTCCTTAACTGGTGAGAGACATGTTTGTAGCTGGTTAGAGACGGGTCTGTAGCTGGTTAGAGACAGGTCCTTAGCTGGTTAGAGACAGGTCTGTAACTGGTTAGAGACATGTCTGTAGCTGGTTAGAGACAGGTCCTTAACTGGTTAGAGACAGGTCTCTAGCTGGTTAGAGACAGGTCTCTAGCTGGTTAGAGACAGGTCTCTAGCTGGTTAGACACATGTCTGTAGCCAATTAGAGAAAGTCTTTAGCTGGTTAGAGACAGGTCTGTAGCTGGTTAGAGACAGGTCTGTAGCTGGTTAGAGGCATGTCTGTAGCTGGTTAGAGACATGTCTGTAGTTGGTTAGAGACAGGTTTGTAGCTGGTTAGAGGCAGGTCTCTAGCTGGTGAGAGACAGGTCTGTAGCTGGTCAGAGACAGGTCCTTAGCTGGTTAGAGACATGTCTGTAGCTGGTTAGAGACATGTCTGTAGTTGGTTAGAGACATGACTGTAGCTGGTTAGAGGCAGGTCTGTAGCTGGTTAGAGACAGGTCTGTAGCTGGTTAGAGACAGGTCCTTAGCTGGTTAGAGACAGGTTTGTAGCTGGTTAGAGACAGGTCTGTAGCCAGTTAGAGAAAGTCTGTAGCTGGTTAGAGACCGGTCCTTAACTGGTTAGAGACAGGTACTTAACTGGTTAGAGACAGTCTGTAGCTGGTTAGAGACAGGTCTGTAGCCGTTTAGAGAAAGTCTGTAGATGGTTAGAGACCGGTACTTAACTGGTTAGAGACAGGTCCTTAACTGGTTAGAGACAGTCTGTAGCTGGTTAGAGACAGGTCTTTAGCCGTTTAGAGAAAGTCTGTAGATGGTTAGAGACCGGTACTTAACTGGTTAGAGACAGGTCCTTAACTGGTTAGAGACATGTCTGTAGCTGGTTAGAGACAGGTCTGTAGCTGGTTAGACACATGTCTGTAGCCAGTTAGAGAAAGTCTGTAGCTGGTTAGAGACCGGTCCTTAACTGGTTAGAGACTGGTCCTTAACTCGTTAGAGACAGTCTGTAGGTGGTTAGAGACAGGTCTGTAGCCGGTTGGAGAAAGTCTGTAGCTGATTAGAGACAGGTCTGTAACTGGTTAGAGAAAGGTCTCTAGCTGGTTAGAGACATGTCTGTAGCTGGTTAGAGACAGGTCTGTAGCCAGTTAGAGAAAGTCTTTAGCTGGTTAGAGACATGTCTGTAGCTGGTTAGAGACAGGTCTGTAGCTGGTTAGAGACAGGTTATTAGCTGGTTAGAGACATGTCTGTAGCTGGTTAGAGACAGGTCTGTAGCTGGTTAGAGACAGGTCTGTAGCTGGTTAGAGACATGTCGGTAGCTGGTTAGAGACAGGTCTGTAGCTGGTTAGAGACAGGTCCTTAGCTGGTTAGAGACATGTCTGTAGCTGGTTAGAGACAGGTCTGTAGCCGTTTAGAGAAAGTCTGTAGCCGATTAGAGACAGGTCAGTGGCTGGCTAGAGACAGGTCCTTAGCTGGTTAGAGACAGGTCTGTAACTGGTTAGAGACATGTCTGTAGCTGGTTAGAGACATGTCTGTAGCTGGGTAGAGACAGGTCCTTAACTGGTTAGAGACAGGTCTCTAGCTGGTTAGAGACAGGTCTCTAGCTGGTTAGAGACAGGTCTCTAGCTGGCTAGACACATGTCTGTAGCCAGTTAGAGAAAGTCTTTAGCTGGTTAGAGACATGTCTGTAGCTGGTTAGAGACAGGTCTGTAGCTGGTTAGAGGCAGGTCTGTAGCTGGTTAGAGACATGTCTGTAGTTGGTTAGAGACAGGTTTGTAGCTGGTTAGAGGCAGGTCTGTAGCTGGTTAGAGACAGGTCTGTAGCTGGTTAGACACATGTCTGTAGCCAGTTAGAGAAAGTCTGTAGCTGGTTAGAGACCGGTCCTTAACTGGTTAGAGACAGGTCCTTAACAGGTTAGAGACAGTCTGTAGGTGGTTAGAGACAGGTCTGTAGCCGGTTGGAGAAAGTCTGTAGCTGATTAGAGACAGGTCTGTAACTGGTTAGAGACAGGTCTCTAGCTGGTTAGAGACATGTCTGTAGCTGGTTAGAGACAGGTCTGTAGCCAGTTAGAGAAAGTCTGTAGCTGGTTAGAGACATGTCTGTAGCTGGTTAGAGACAGGTCTGTAGCTGGTTAGAGACAGGTTATTAGCTGGTTAGAGACATGTCTGTAGCTGGTTAGAGACAGGTTTGTAGCTGGTTAGAGACAGGTCCTTAGCTGGTTAGAGACATGTCTGTAGCTGGTTAGAGACATGTCTGTAGCTGGTTAGAGACATGTCTGTAGCTGGTTAGACATATGTCTGTAGCCGGTTAGAGACAGGTCCTTAACTGGTGAGAGACATGTTTGTAGCTGGTTAGAGACGGGTCTCTAGCTGGTTAGAGACATGTCTGTAGCTGGTTAGAGACAGGTCTGTAGCCAGTTAGAGAAAGTCTTTAGCTGGTTAGAGACAGGTCTGTAGCTGGTTAGAGACAGGTTATTAGCTGGTTAGAGACATGTCTGTAGCTGGTTAGAGACAGGTTTGTAGCTGGTTAGAGTCAGGTCCTTACCTGGTTAGAGACATGTCTGTAGCTGGTTAGAGACAGGTCTGTAGCTGGTTAGAGACAGGTCTGTAGCTGGTTAGAGACATGTCGGTAGCTGGTTAGAGACAGGTCTGTAGCTGGTTAGAGACATGTCTGTAGCTGGTTAGAGACAGGTCTGTAGCCGTTTAGAGAAAGTCTGTAGCCGTTTAGAGACAGGTCAGTAGCTGGCTAGAGACAGGTCTATAGCCGGTTTGAGACTGTCTGTAGACTGTTAGAGAAAGTCTGTAGCCGGTTAGAGACAGGTCCTTAACTGGTAAGAGACATGTCTGTAGCTGGTTAGAGATGGGTCTGTAGCTGGTTAGAGACAGGTCCTTAGCTGGTTAGAGACAGGTCTGTAACTGGTTAGAGACATGTCTGTAGCTGGTTAGAGACATGTCTGTAGCTGGGTAGAGACAGGTCTGTAGCTGGTTAGAGGCAGGTCTGTAGCTGGTTAGAGACATGTCTGTAGTTGGTTAGAGACAGGTTTGTAGCTGGTTAGAGGCAGGTCTCTAGCTGGACAGAGACAGGTCTGTAGCTGGTTAGAGACAGGTCCTTAGCTGGTTAGAGACATGTCTGTAGCTGGTTAGAGACATGTCTGCAGTTGGTTAGAGACATGACTGTAGCTGGTTAGAGGCATTTCTGTAGCTGGTTAGAGACAGGTCTGTAGCCGTTTAGAGAAAGTCTGTAGCCGGTTAGAGACAGGTCTTTAACAGGTAAGAGACAGGTCCTTAACTGGTGAGAGACATGTCTGTAGCTGGTTAGAGACAGGTCTGTAGCCGGTTAGAGACAGGTCTTTAACTGGTAAGAGACAGGTCCTTAACTGGTGAGAGACATGTTTGTAGCTGGTTAGAGACGGGTCTGTAGCTGGTTAGAGACAGGTCCTTAGCTGGTTAGAGACAGGTCTGTAACTGGTTAGAGACATGTCTGTAGCTGGTTAGAGACAGGTCCTTAACTGGTTAGAGACAGGTCTCTAGCTGGTTAGAGACAGGTCTCTAGCTGGTTAGAGACAGGTCTCTAGCTGGTTAGACACATGTCTGTAGCCAATTAGAGAAAGTCTTTAGCTGGTTAGAGACAGGTCTGTAGCTGGTTAGAGACAGGTCTGTAGCTGGTTAGAGGCATGTCTGTAGCTGGTTAGAGACATGTCTGTAGTTGGTTAGAGACAGGTTTGTAGCTGGTTAGAGGCAGGTCTCTAGCTGGTGAGAGACAGGTCTGTAGCTGGTCAGAGACAGGTCCTTAGCTGGTTAGAGACATGTCTGTAGCTGGTTAGAGACATGTCTGTAGTTGGTTAGAGACATGACTGTAGCTGGTTAGAGGCAGGTCTGTAGCTGGTTAGAGACAGGTCTGTAGCTGGTTAGAGACAGGTCCTTAGCTGGTTAGAGACAGGTTTGTAGCTGGTTAGAGACAGGTCTGTAGCCAGTTAGAGAAAGTCTGTAGCTGGTTAGAGACCGGTCCTTAACTGGTTAGAGACAGGTACTTAACTGGTTAGAGACAGTCTGTAGCTGGTTAGAGACAGGTCTGTAGCCGTTTAGAGAAAGTCTGTAGATGGTTAGAGACCGGTACTTAACTGGTTAGAGACAGGTCCTTAACTGGTTAGAGACAGTCTGTAGCTGGTTAGAGACAGGTCTTTAGCCGTTTAGAGAAAGTCTGTAGATGGTTAGAGACCGGTACTTAACTGGTTAGAGACAGGTCCTTAACTGGTTAGAGACATGTCTGTAGCTGGTTAGAGACAGGTCTGTAGCTGGTTAGACACATGTCTGTAGCCAGTTAGAGAAAGTCTGTAGCTGGTTAGAGACCGGTCCTTAACTGGTTAGAGACTGGTCCTTAACTCGTTAGAGACAGTCTGTAGGTGGTTAGAGACAGGTCTGTAGCCGGTTGGAGAAAGTCTGTAGCTGATTAGAGACAGGTCTGTAACTGGTTAGAGAAAGGTCTCTAGCTGGTTAGAGACATGTCTGTAGCTGGTTAGAGACAGGTCTGTAGCCAGTTAGAGAAAGTCTTTAGCTGGTTAGAGACATGTCTGTAGCTGGTTAGAGACAGGTCTGTAGCTGGTTAGAGACAGGTTATTAGCTGGTTAGAGACATGTCTGTAGCTGGTTAGAGACAGGTCTGTAGCTGGTTAGAGACAGGTCTGTAGCTGGTTAGAGACATGTCGGTAGCTGGTTAGAGACAGGTCTGTAGCTGGTTAGAGACAGGTCCTTAGCTGGTTAGAGACATGTCTGTAGCTGGTTAGAGACAGGTCTGTAGCCGTTTAGAGAAAGTCTGTAGCCGATTAGAGACAGGTCAGTGGCTGGCTAGAGACAGGTCCTTAGCTGGTTAGAGACAGGTCTGTAACTGGTTAGAGACATGTCTGTAGCTGGTTAGAGACATGTCTGTAGCTGGGTAGAGACAGGTCCTTAACTGGTTAGAGACAGGTCTCTAGCTGGTTAGAGACAGGTCTCTAGCTGGTTAGAGACAGGTCTCTAGCTGGCTAGACACATGTCTGTAGCCAGTTAGAGAAAGTCTTTAGCTGGTTAGAGACATGTCTGTAGCTGGTTAGAGACAGGTCTGTAGCTGGTTAGAGGCAGGTCTGTAGCTGGTTAGAGACATGTCTGTAGTTGGTTAGAGACAGGTTTGTAGCTGGTTAGAGGCAGGTCTGTAGCTGGTTAGAGACAGGTCTGTAGCTGGTTAGACACATGTCTGTAGCCAGTTAGAGAAAGTCTGTAGCTGGTTAGAGACCGGTCCTTAACTGGTTAGAGACAGGTCCTTAACTGGTTAGAGACAGTCTGTAGGTGGTTAGAGACAGGTCTGTAGCCGGTTGGAGAAAGTCTGTAGCTGATTAGAGACAGGTCTGTAACTGGTTAGAGACAGGTCTCTAGCTGGTTAGAGACATGTCTGTAGCTGGTTAGAGACAGGTCTGTAGCCAGTTAGAGAAAGTCTGTAGCTGGTTAGAGACATGTCTGTAGCTGGTTAGAGACAGGTCTGTAGCTGGTTAGAGACAGGTTATTAGCTGGTTAGAGACATGTCTGTAGCTGGTTAGAGACAGGTTTGTAGCTGGTTAGAGACAGGTCCTTAGCTGGTTAGAGACATGTCTGTAGCTGGTTAGAGACATGTCTGTAGCTGGTTAGAGACATGTCTGTAGCTGGTTAGACATATGTCTGTAGCCGGTTAGAGACAGGTCCTTAACTGGTGAGAGACATGTTTGTAGCTGGTTAGAGACGGGTCTGTAGCTGGTTAGAGACAGGTCCTTAGCTGGTTAGAGACAGGTCTGTAACTGGTTAGAGACATGTCTGTAGCTGGTTAGAGACGGGTCTGTAGCTGGTTAGAGACAGGTTTGTAGCTGGTTAGAGGCAGGTCTGTAGCTGGTTAGAGACATGTCTGTAGCTGGTTAGAGACATGTCTGTAGCTGGTTAGAGACAGGTCTGTAGCTGGTTAGAGACATGTATTTAGCTGGTTAGAGACAGGTCTGTAGCTGGTTAGAGACAGGTCCATAGCTGGTTAGAGACATGTCTGTAGCTGGTTAGAGACAGGTCCTTAACTGGTAAGAGACAGGTTTGTAGCTGGTCAGAGGCTGGTCTGTAGCTGGTTAGAGACATGTCTGTTGCTGGTTAGAGACAGGTCTGTAGCTGGTTAGAGGCAGGTCTGTAGCTGGTTAGACACATGTCTGTAGCCAGTTAGAGATAGCCTTTAGCTGGTTAGAGACAGGTCTCTAGCTGGTTTGAGACAGGTCTCTAGCTGGTTAGACACATGTCTGTAGCCAGTTAGAGAAAGTCTTTAGCTGGTTAGAGACATGTCTGTAGCTGGTTAGAGACATGTCTGTAGCTGGTTAGAGGCAGGTCTGTAGCTGGTTAGAGACATGTCTGTAGCTGGATAGAGACAGGTCTGTAGCTGGTTAGAGAAAGGTCCTTAGCTGGTTAGAGACAAGTCTGTAGCCGGTTAGAGACAGGTCCTTAGCTGGTTAGAGACATGTCTGTAGCTGGTTAGAGACAGGTCTGTAGCTGGTTAGACACATGTCTGTAGCCAGTAAGAGAAAGTCTGTAGCTGGTTAGAGACCGGTCCTTAACTGGTTAGAGACAGGTCCTTAACTGGTTAGAGACAGTCTGTAGGTGGTTAGAGACAGGTCTGTAGCCGGTTGGAGAAAGTCTGTAGCTGATTAGAGACAGGTCTGTAACTGGTTAGAGACAGGTCTCTAGCTGGTTAGAGACATGTCTGTAGCTGGTTAGAGACAGGTCTGTAGCCAGTTAGAGAAAGTCTGTAGCTGGTTAGAGACATGTCTGTAGCTGGTTAGAGACAGGTCTGTAGCTGGTTAGAGACAGGTTATTAGCTGGTTAGAGACATGTCTGTAGCTGGTTAGAGACAGGTTTGTAGCTGGTTAGAGACAGGTCCTTAGCTGGTTAGAGACATGTCTGTAGCTGGTTAGAGACATGTCTGTAGCTGGTTAGAGACATGTCTGTAGCTGGTTAGACATATGTCTGTAGCCGGTTAGAGACAGGTCCTTAACTGGTGAGAGACATGTTTGTAGCTGGTTAGAGACGGGTCTGTAGCTGGTTAGAGACAGGTCCTTAGCTGGTTAGAGACAGGTCTGTAACTGGTTAGAGACATGTCTGTAGCTGGTTAGAGACGGGTCTGTAGCTGGTTAGAGACAGGTTTGTAGCTGGTTAGAGGCAGGTCTGTAGCTGGTTAGAGACATGTCTGTAGCTGGTTAGAGACATGTCTGTAGCTGGTTAGAGACAGGTCTGTAGCTGGTTAGAGACATGTATTTAGCTGGTTAGAGACAGGTCTGTAGCTGGTTAGAGACAGGTCCATAGCTGGTTAGAGACATGTCTGTAGCTGGTTAGAGACAGGTCCTTAACTGGTAAGAGACAGGTTTGTAGCTGGTCAGAGGCTGGTCTGTAGCTGGTTAGAGACATGTCTGTTGCTGGTTAGAGACAGGTCTGTAGCTGGTTAGAGGCAGGTCTGTAGCTGGTTAGACACATGTCTGTAGCCAGTTAGAGATAGCCTTTAGCTGGTTAGAGACAGGTCTCTAGCTGGTTTGAGACAGGTCTCTAGCTGGTTAGACACATGTCTGTAGCCAGTTAGAGAAAGTCTTTAGCTGGTTAGAGACATGTCTGTAGCTGGTTAGAGACATGTCTGTAGCTGGTTAGAGGCAGGTCTGTAGCTGGTTAGAGACATGTCTGTAGCTGGATAGAGACAGGTCTGTAGCTGGTTAGAGAAAGGTCCTTAGCTGGTTAGAGACAAGTCTGTAGCCGGTTAGAGACAGGTCCTTAGCTGGTTAGAGACATGTCTGTAGCTGGTTAGAGACATGTCTGTAGTTGGTTAGAGACATGACGGTAGCTGGTTAGAGGCAGGTCTGTAGCTGGTTAGAGACAGGTCTGTAGCTGGTTAGAGACAGGTCCTTAGCTGGTTAGAGACAGGTTTGTAGCTGGTTAGAGGCAGGTCTGTAGCCAGTTAGAGAAAGTCTGTAGCTGGTTAGAGACCGGTCCTTAACTGGTTAGAGACAGGTCCTTAACTGGTTAGAGACAGTCTGTAGCTGGTTAGAGACAGGTCTGTAGCCGTTTAGAGAAAGTCTGTAGCTGGTTAGAGACCGGTACTTAACTGGTTAGAGACAGGTCCTTAACTGGTTAGAGACATGTCTGTAGCTGGTCAGAGACAGGTCTGTAGCTGGTTAGACACATGTCTGTAGCCAGTTAGAGAAAGTCTGTAGCTGGTTAGAGACCGGTCCTTAACTGGTTAGAGACAGGTCCTTAACTGGTTAGAGCCAGTCTGTAGGTGGTTAGAGACAGGTCTGTAGCCGGTTGGAGAAAGTCTTTTGCTGATTAGAGACAGGTCTTTTACTGGTTAGAGACAGGTCTCTAGCTGGTTAGAGACATGTCTGTAACTGGTTAGAGACAGGTCTGTAGCCAGTTAGAGAAAGTCTTTAGCTGGTTAGAGACATGTCTGTAGCTGGTTAGAGACAGGTCTGTAGCTGGTTAGAGACAGGTTTGTAGCTGGTTAGAGACAGGTCTGTAGCTGGTTAGAGACATGTCTGTAGATGGTTAGAGACAGGTTTGTAGCTGGTTAGAGACAGGTCTGTAGCTGGTTAGAGACATGTCTGTAGCTGGTTAGAGACAGGTCCTTAGCTGGTTAGAGACATGTCTGTAGCTGGTTAGAGACAGGTCTGTAGCTGGTTAGAGACAGGTCCTTAGCTGGTTAGAGACATGTCTGTAGCTGGTTAGAGACAGGTCTGTAGCCGTTTAGAGAAAGTCTGTAGCTGATTAGAGACAGGTCAGTAGCTGGTTAGAGACAGGTCTATAGCCGGGTTGAGACTGTCTTTAGACTGTTAGAGAAAGTCTGTAGCTGGTCAGAGACAGTCTGTAGATGGTTAGGAATATGTCTGTAGCCGGTTAGAGACAGGTGTTTAACTGGTAAGAGACAGGTCATTAACTGGTGAGAGACATGTCTGTAGCTGGTTAGAGACGGGTCTGTAGCTGGTTAGAGACAGGACTGTAACTGGTTAGAGACATGTCTGTAGCTGGTTAGAGACAGGTCTGTAACTGGTTAGAGACATGTCTGTAGCTGGTTAGAGACAGCTCTGTAGCTGGTTAGAGACAGGTCCATAGCTGGTTAGAGACATGTCTGTAGCTGGTTAGAGACAGGTCCTTAACTGGTTAGAGGCAGGTTTGTAGCTGGTTAGAGACAGGTCTGTAGCTGGTTTGAGACATGTCTGTAGCTGGTAGAGACAGGTCTCTAGCTGGTTAGAGACAGGTCTCTAGTTGGTTAGACACATGTCTGTAGCCAGTTAGAGAAAGTCTTTAGCTGGTTAGAGACATGTCTGTAGCTGGTTAGAGACAGGTCTGTAGCTGGTTAGAGACAGGTCTGTAGCTGGTTAGAGGCATGTCTGTAGCTGGTTAGAGAGAGGTCTGTAGCTGGTTAGAGACCGGTCCTTAACTGGTTAGAGACAGGTCCTTAACTGGTTAGAGACAGACTGTAGGTGGTTAGAGACAGGTCTGTAGCCGGTTGGAGAAAGTCTGTAGCTGATTAGAGACAGGTCTGTAACTGGTTAGAGACAGGTCTCTAGCTGGTTAGAGACATGTCTGTAGTTGGTTAGAGACATGACTGTAGCTGGTTAGAGGCAGGTCTGTAGCTGGTTAGAGACAGGTCTGTAGCTGGTTAGAGACAGGTCCTTAGCTGGTTAGAGACAGGTTTGTAGCTGGTTAGAGGCAGGTCTGTAGCCAGTTAGAGAAAGTCTGTAGCTGGTTAGAGACCGGTCCTTAACTGGTTAGAGACAGGTCCTTAACTGGTTAGAGACAGTCTGTAGCTGGTTAGAGACAGGTCTGTAGCCGTTTAGAGAAAGTCTGTAGCTGGTTAGAGACCGGTACTTAACTGGTTAGAGACAGGTCCTTAACTGGTTAGAGACATGTCTGTAGCTGGTTAGAGACAGGTCTGTAGCTGGTTAGACACATGTCTGTAGCCAGTTAGAGAAAGTCTGTAGCTGGTTAGAGACCGGTCCTTAACTGGTTAGAGACAGGTCCTTATCTGGTTAGAGCCAGTCTGTAGGTGGTTAGAGACAGGTCTGTAGCCGGTTGGAGAAAGTCTTTTGCTGATTAGAGACAGGTCTTTTACTGGTTAGAGACAGGTCTCTAGCTGGTTAGAGACATGTCTGTAACTGGTTAGAGACAGGTCTGTAGCCAGTTAGAGAAAGTCTTTAGCTGGTTAGAGACATGTCTGTAGCTGGTTAGAGACAGGTCTGTAGCTGGTTAGAGACAGGTTTGTAGCTGGTTAGAGACAGGTCTGTAGCTGGTTAGAGACATGTCTGTAGATGGTTAGAGACAGGTTTGTAGCTGGTTAGAGACAGGTCTGTAGCTGGTTAGAGACATGTCTGTAGCTGGTTAGAGACAGGTCCTTAGCTGGTTAGAGACATGTCTGTAGCTGGTTAGAGACAGGTCTGTAGCTGGTTAGAGACAGGTCCTTAGCTGGTTAGAGACATGTCTGTAGCTGGTTAGAGACAGGTCTGTAGCCGTTTAGAGAAAGTCTGTAGCTGATTAGAGACAGGTCAGTAGCTGGTTAGAGACAGGTCTATAGCCGGGTTGAGACTATCTTTAGACTGTTAGAGAAAGTCGGTAGCTGGTTAGAGACAGTCTGTAGATGGTTAGGAATATGTCTGTAGCCGGTTAGAGACAGGTGTTTAACTGGTTAGAGACAGGTCACTAGCTGGTTAGAGACATGTCTGTAGCTGGTTAGAGACAGGTCTGTAGCTGGTTAGAGACAGGTCCTTAGCTGGTTAGAGACAGGTCTGTAACTGGTTAGAGACATGTCTGTAGCTGGTTAGAGACATGTCTGTAGCTGGTTAGAGACAGGTCCTTAACTGGTTAGAGACAGGTCTCTAGCTGGTTAGAGACAGGTCTCTAGCTGGTTAGAGACAGGTCTCTAGCTGGTTAGACACATGTCTGTAGCCAGTTAGAGAAAGTCTTTAGCTGGTTAGAGACATGTCTGTAGCTGGTTAGAGACAGGTCTGTAGCTGGTTAGAGGCATGTCTGTAGCTGGTTAGAGACATGTCTGTAGTTGGTTAGAGACAGGTTTGTCGCTGGTTAGAGGCAGGTCTCTAGCTGGTTAGAGACAGGTCTGTAGCTGGTTAGAGACAGGTCCTTAGCTGGTTAGAGACATGTCTGTAGCTGGTTAGAGACATGTCTGTAGTTGGTTAGAGACATGACTGTAGCTGGTTAGAGGCAGGTCTGTAGCTGGTTAGAGACAGGTCTGTAGCTGGTTAGAGACAGGTCCTTAGCTGGTTAGAGACAGGTTTGTAGCTGGTTAGAGGCAGGTCTTTAGCCAGTAAGAGAAAGTCTGTAGCTGGTTAGAGACCGGTCCTTAACTGGTTAGAGACAGGTCCTTAACTGGTTAGAGACAGTCTGTAGCTGGTTAGAGACAGGTCTGTAGCCGTTTAGAGAAAGTCTTTAGATGGTTAGAGACGGGTCTGTAGCTGGTTAGAGACAGGTTTGTAGCTGGTTAGAGGCAGGTCTGTAGCTGGTTAGAGACAGGTCTGTAGCTGGTTAGACACATGTCTGTAGCCAGTTAGAGAAAGTCTGTAGCTGGTAAGAGACAGGTCTGTAGCTGGTGAGAGACATGTCTGTAGCTGGTTAGAGACAGGTCTGTAGCTGGTTAGAGACAGGTCCTTAGCTGGTTAGAGACATGTCTGTAGCTGGTTAGAGAGAGGTCTGTAGCTGGTTAGAGACCGGTCCTTAACTGGTTAGAGACAGGTCCTTAACTGGTTAGAGACAGACTGTAGGTGGTTAGAGACAGGTCTGTAGCCGGTTGGAGAAAGTCTGTAGCTGATTAGAGACAGGTCTGTAACTGGTTAGAGACAGGTCACTAGCTGGTTAGAGACATGTCTGTAGCTGGTTAGAGACAGGTCTGTAGCCAGTTAGAGAAAGTCTTTAGCTGGTTAGAGACATGTCTGTAGCTGGTTAGAGACAGGTCTGTAGCTGGTTAGAGACAGGTTATTAGCTGGTTAGAGACATGTCTGTAGCTGGTTAGAGACAGGTCTGTAGCTGGTTAGAGACAGGTTTGTAGCTGGTTAGAGTCAGGTCCTTACCTGGTTAGAGACATGTCTGTAGCTGGTTAGAGACAGGTCTGTAGCTGGTTAGAGACAGGTCTGTAGCTGGTTAGAGACATGTCGGTAGCTGGTTAGAGACAGGTCTGTAGCTGGTTAGAGACATGTCTGTAGCTGGTTAGAGACAGGTCTGTAGCCGTTTAGAGAAAGTCTGTAGCCGTTTAGAGACAGGTCAGTAGCTGGCTAGAGCCAGGTCTATAGCCGGTTTGAGACTGTCTGTAGACTGTTAGAGAAACTCTGTAGCCGGTTAGAGACAGGTCCTTAACTGGTAAGAGACATGTCTGTAGCTGGTTAGAGATGGGTCTGTAGCTGGTTAGAGACAGGTCCTTAGCTGGTTAGAGACAGGTCTGTAACTGGTTAGAGACATGTCTTTAGCTGGTTAGAGACATGTCTGTAGCTGGGTAGAGACAGGTCTGTAGCTGGTTAGAGGCAGGTCTGTAGCTGGTTAGAGACATGTCTGTAGTTGGTTAGAGACAGGTTTGTAGCTGGTTAGAGGCAGGTCTCTAGCTGGACAGAGACAGGTCTGTAGCTGGTTAGAGACAGGTCCTTAGCTGGTTAGAGACATGTCTGTAGCTGGTTAGAGACATGTCTGCAGTTGGTTAGAGACATGACTGTAGCTGGTTAGAGGCAGGTCTGTAGCTGGTTAGAGACAGGTCTGTAGCCGTTTAGAGAAAGTCTGTAGCCGATTAGAGACAGGTCAGTAGCTGGTTAGAGACAGGTCTATAGCCGGTTTGAGACTGTCTGTAGACTGTTAGAGAAAGTCTGTAGCCGGTTAGAGACAGGTCTTTAACTGGTAAGAGACAGGTCCTTAACTGGTGAGAGACATGTCTGTAGCTGGTTAGAGACAGGTCTGTAGCCGGTTAGAGACAGGTCTTTAACTGGTAAGAGACAGGTCCTTAACTGGTGAGAGACATGTTTGTAGCTGGTTAGAGACGGGTCTGTAGCTGGTTAGAGACAGGTCCTTAGCTGGTTAGAGACAGGTCTGTAACTGGTTAGAGACATGTCTGTAGCTGGTTAGAGACAGGTCCTTAACTGGTTAGAGACAGGTCTCTAGCTGGTTAGAGACAGGTCTCTAGCTGGTTAGAGACAGGTTTGTAGCTGGTTAGACACATGTCTGTAGCCAGTTAGAGAAAGTCTTTAGCCGGTTAGAGACAGGTCTGTAGCTGGTTAGAGACAGGTCTGTAGCTGGTTAGAGGCATGTCTGTAGCTGGTTAGAGACATGTCTGTAGTTGGTTAGAGACAGGTTTGTAGCTGGTTAGAGGCAGGTCTCTAGCTGGTGAGAGACAGGTCTGTAGCTGGTCAGAGACAGGTCCTTAGCTGGTTAGAGACATGTCTGTAGCTGGTTAGAGACATGTCTGTAGTTGGTTAGAGACATGACTGTAGCTGGTTAGAGGCAGGTCTGTAGCTGGTTAGAGACAGGTCTGTAGCTGGTTAGAGACAGGTCCTTAGCTGGTTAGAGACAGGTTTGTAGCTGGTTAGAGACAGGTCTCTAGCCAGTTAGAGAAAGTCTGTAGCTGGTTAGAGACCGGTCCTTAACTGGTTAGAGACAGGTCCTTAACTGGTTAGAGACAGTCTGTAGCTGGTTAGAGACAGGTCTGTAGCCGTTTAGAGAAAGTCTGTAGATGGTTAGAGACCGGTACTTAACTGGTTAGAGACAGGTCCTTAACTGGTTAGAGACAGTCTGTAGCTGGTTAGAGACAGGTCTTTAGCCGTTTAGAGAAAGTCTGTAGATGGTTAGAGACCGGTACTTAACTGGTTAGAGACAGGTCCTTAACTGGTTAGACACATGTCTGTAGCCAGTTAGAGAAAGTCTTTAGCTGGTTAGAGACCGGTCCTTAACTGGTTAGAGACAGGTCCTTAACTCGTTAGAGACAGTCTGTAGGTGGTTAGAGACAGGTCTGTAGCCGGTTGGAGAAAGTCTGTAGCTGATTAGAGACAGGTCTGTAACTGGTTAGAGACAGGTCTCTAGCTGGTTAGAGACATGTCTGTAGCTGGTTAGAGACAGGTCTGTAGCCAGTTAGAGAAAGTCTTTAGCTGGTTAGAGACATGTCTGTAGCTGGTTAGAGACAGGTCTGTAGCTGGTTAGAGACAGGTTATTAGCTGGTTAGAGACATGTCTGTAGCTGGTTAGAGACAGGTCTGTAGCTGGTTAGAGACAGGTCTGTAGCTGGTTAGAGACATGTCGGTAGCTGGTTAGAGACAGGTCTGTAGCTGGTTAGAGACAGGTCCTTAGCTGGTTAGAGACATGTCTGTAGCTGGTTAGAGACAGGTCTGTAGCCGTTTAGAGAAAGTCTGTAGCCGATTAGAGACAGGTCAGTAGCTGGCTAGAGACAGGTCCTTAGCTGGTTAGAGACAGGTCTGTAACTGGTTAGAGACATGTCTGTAGCTGGTTAGAGACATGTCTGTAGCTGGGTAGAGACAGGTCCTTAACTGGTTAGAGACAGGTCTCTAGCTGGTTAGAGACAGGTCTCTAGCTGGTTAGAGACAGGTCTCTAGCTGGTTAGACACATGTCTGTAGCCAGTTAGAGAAAGTCTTTAGCTGGTTAGAGACATGTCTGTAGCTGGTTAGAGACAGGTCTGTAGCTGGTTAGAGGCAGGTCTGTAGCTGGTTAGAGACATGTCTGTAGTTGGTTAGAGACAGGTTTGTAGCTGGTTAGAGGCAGGTCTGTAGCTGGTTAGAGACAGGTCTGTAGCTGGTTAGACACATGTCTGTAGCCAGTTAGAGAAAGTCTGTAGCTGGTTAGAGACCGGTCCTTAACTGGTTAGAGACAGGTCCTTAACTGGTTAGAGACAGTCTGTAGGTGGTTAGAGAAAGGGTCTGTAGCCGGTTGGAGAAAGTCTGTAGCTGATTAGAGACAGGTCTGTAACTGGTTAGAGACAGGTCTCTAGCTGGTTAGAGACATGTCTGTAGCTGGTTAGAGACAGGTCTGTAGCCAGTTAGAGAAAGTCTGTAGCTGGTTAGAGACATGTCTGTAGCTGGTTAGAGACAGGTCTGTAGCTGGTTAGAGACAGGTTATTAGCTGGTTAGAGACATGTCTGTAGCTGGTTAGAGACAGGTTTGTAGCTGGTTAGAGACAGGTCCTTAGCTGGTTAGAGACATGTCTGTAGCTGGTTAGAGACATGTCTGTAGCTGGTTAGAGACATGTCTGTAGCTGGTTAGACATATGTCTGTAGCCGGTTAGAGACAGGTCCTTAACTGGTGAGAGACATGTTTGTAGCTGGTTAGAGACGGGTCTGTAGCTGGTTAGAGACAGGTCCTTAGCTGGTTAGAGACAGGTGTGTAACTGGTTAGAGACATGTCTGTAGCTGGTTAGGGGCAGGTCTGTAGCTGGTTAGAGACATGTCTGTAGCTGGTTAGAGACATGTCTGTAGCTGGTTAGAGACAGGTCTTTAGCTGGTTAGAGACAGGTCCTTAACTGGTAAGAGACAGGTTTGTAGCTGGTCAGAGGCTGGTCTGTAGCTGGTTAGAGACATGTCTGTTGCTGGTTAGAGACAGGTCTGTAGCTGGTTAGAGGCAGGTCTGTAGCTGGTTAGACACATGTCTGTAGCCAGTTAGAGAAAGCCTTTAGCTGGTTAGAGACAGGTCTCTAGCTGGTTTGAGACAGGTCTCTAGCTGGTTAGACACATGTCTGTAGCCAGTTAGAGAAAGTCTTTAGCTGGTTAGAGACATGTCTGTAGCTGGTTAGAGACATGTCTGTAGCTGGTTAGAGGCAGGTCTGTAGCTGGTTAGAGACATGTCTTTAGCTGGATAGAGACAGGTCTGTAGCTGGTTAGAGAAAGCTCCTTAGCTGGTTAGAGACAAGTCTGTAGCCGGTTAGAGACAGGTCCTTAGCTGGTTAGAGACATGTCTGTAGCTGGTTAGAGACATGTCTGTAGTTGGTTAGAGACATGACGGTAGCTGGTTAGAGGCAGGTCTGTAGCTGGTTAGAGACAGGTCTGTAGCTGGTTAGAGACAGGTCCTTAGCTGGTTAGAGACAGGTTTGTAGCTGGTTAGAGGCAGGTCTGTAGCCAGTTAGAGAAAGTCTGTAGCTGGTTAGAGACCGGTCCTTAACTGGTTAGAGACAGGTCCTTAACTGGTTAGAGACAGTCTGTAGCTGGTTAGAGACAGGTCTGTAGCCGTTTAGAGAAAGTCTGTAGCTGGTTAGAGACCGGTACTTAACTGGTTAGAGACAGGTCCTTAACTGGTTAGAGACATGTCTGTAGCTGGTTAGAGACAGGTCTGTAGCTGGTTAGACACATGTCTGTAGCCAGTTAGAGAAAGTCTGTAGCTGGTTAGAGACCGGTCCTTAACTGGTTAGAGACAGGTCCTTAACTGGTTAGAGCCAGTCTGTAGGTGGTTAGAGACAGGTCTGTAGCCGGTTGGAGAAAGTCTTTTGCTGATTAGAGACAGGTCTTTTACTGGTTAGAGACAGGTCTCTAGCTGGTTAGAGACATGTCTGTAACTGGTTAGAGACAGGTCTGTAGCCAGTTAGAGAAAGTCTTTAGCTGGTTAGAGACATGTCTGTAGCTGGTTAGAGACAGGTCTGTAGCTGGTTAGAGACAGGTTTGTAGCTGGTTAGAGACAGGTCTGTAGCTGGTTAGAGACATGTCTGTAGATGGTTAGAGACAGGTTTGTAGCTGGTTAGAGACAGGTCTGTAGCTGGTTAGAGACATGTCTGTAGCTGGTTAGAGACAGGTCCTTAGCTGGTTAGAGACATGTCTGTAGCTGGTTAGAGACAGGTCTGTAGCTGGTTAGAGACAGGTCCTTAGCTGGTTAGATACATGTCTGTAGCTGGTTAGAGACAGGTCTGTAGCCGTTTAGAGAAAGTCTGTAGCTGATTAGAGACAGGTCAGTAGCTGGTTAGAGACAGGTCTATAGCCGGGTTGAGACTGTCTTTAGACTGTTAGAGAAAGTCTGTAGCTGGTCAGAGACAGTCTGTAGATGGTTAGGAATATGTCTGTAGCCGGTTAGAGACAGGTGTTTAACTGGTAAGAGACAGGTCATTAACTGGTGAGAGACATGTCTGTAGCTGGTTAGAGACGGGTCTGTAGCTGGTTAGAGACAGGACTGTAACTGGTTAGAGACATGTCTGTAGCTGGTTAGAGACAGGTCTGTAACTGGTTAGAGACATGTCTGTAGCTGGTTAGAGACAGCTCTGTAGCTGGTTAGAGACAGGTCCATAGCTGGTTAGAGACATGTCTGTAGCTGGTTAGAGACAGGTCCTTAACTGGTTAGAGGCAGGTTTGTTGCTGGTTAGAGACAGGTCTGTAGCTGGTTTGAGACATGTCTGTAGCTGGTAGAGACAGGTCTCTAGCTGGTTAGAGACAGGTCTCTAGTTGGTTAGACTCATGTCTGTAGCCAGTTAGAGAAAGTCTTTAGCTGGTTAGAGACATGTCTGTAGCTGGTTAGAGACAGGTCTGTAGCTGGTTAGAGGCATGTCTGTAGCTGGTTAGAGAGAGGTCTGTAGCTGGTTAGAGACCGGTCCTTAACTGGTTAGAGACAGGTCCTTAACTGGTTAGAGACAGACTGTAGGTGGTTAGAGACAGGTCTGTAGCCGGTTGGAGAAAGTCTGTAGCTGATTAGAGACAGGTCTGTAACTGGTTAGAGACAGGTCTCTAGCTGGTTAGAGACATGTCTGTAGTTGGTTAGAGACATGACTGTAGCTGGTTAGAGGCAGGTCTGTAGCTGGTTAGAGACAGGTCTGTAGCTGGTTAGAGACAGGTCCTTAGCTGGTTAGAGACAGGTTTGTAGCTGGTTAGAGGCAGGTCTGTAGCCAGTTAGAGAAAGTCTGTAGCTGGTTAGAGACCGGTCCTTAACTGGTTAGAGACAGGTCCTTAACTGGTTAGAGACAGTCTGTAGCTGGTTAGAGACAGGTCTGTAGCCGTTTAGAGAAAGTCTGTAGCTGGTTAGAGACCGGTACTTAACTGGTTAGAGACAGGTCTTTAACTGGTTAGAGACATGTCTGTAGCTGGTTAGAGACAGGTCTGTAGCTGGTTAGACACATGTCTGTAGCCAGTTAGAGAAAGTCTGTAGCTGGTTAGAGACCGGTCCTTAACTGGTTAGAGACAGGTCCTTAACTGGTTAGAGCCAGTCTGTAGGTGGTTAGAGACAGGTCTGTAGCCGGTTGGAGAAAGTCTTTTGCTGATTAGAGACAGGTCTTTTACTGGTTAGAGACAGGTCTCTAGCTGGTTAGAGACATGTCTGTAACTGGTTAGAGACAGGTCTGTAGCCAGTTAGAGAAAGTCTTTAGCTGGTTAGAGACATGTCTGTAGCTGGTTAGAGACAGGTCTGTAGCTGGTTAGAGACAGGTTTGTAGCTGGTTAGAGACAGGTCTGTAGCTGGTTAGAGACATGTCTGTAGATGGTTAGAGACAGGTCCTTAGCTGGTTAGAGACATGTCTGTAGCTGGTTAGAGACAGGTCTGTAGCTGGTTAGAGACAGGTCCTTAGCTGGTTAGAGACATGTCTGTAGCTGGTTAGAGACAGGTCTGTAGCCGTTTAGAGAAAGTCTGTAGCTGATTAGAGACAGGTCAGTAGCTGGTTAGAGACAGGTCCATAGCTGGTTAGAGACATGTCTGTAGCTGGTTAGAGACAGGTCCTTAACTGGTTAGAGGCAGGTTTGTAGCTGGTTAGAGACAGGTCTGTAGCTGGTTTGAGACATGTCTGTAGCTGGTAGAGACAGGTCTCTAGCTGGTTAGAGACAGGTCTCTAGTTGGTTAGACACATGTCTGTAGCCAGTTAGAGAAAGTCTTTAGCTGGTTAGAGACATGTCTGTAGCTGGTTAGAGACAGGTCTGTAGCTGGTTAGAGGCATGTCTGTAGCTGGTTAGAGACATGTCTGTAGTTGGTTAGAGACAGGTTTGTAGCTGGTTAGAGGCAGGTCTCTAGCTGGTTAGAGACAGGTCTGTAGCTGGTTAGAGACAGGTCCTTAGCTGGTTAGAGACATGTCTGTAGCTGGTTAGAGACATGTCTGTAGTTGGTTAGAGACATGACTGTAGCTGGTTAGAGGCAGGTCTGTAGCTGGTTAGAGACAGGTCTGTAGCTGGTTAGAGACAGGTCCTTAGCTGGTTAGAGACAGGTTTGTAGCTGGTTAGAGGCAGGTCTGTAGCTGGTTAGAGACAGGTCTGTAGCTGGTTAGAGACCGGTCCTTAAGTGGTTAGAGACAGGTCCTTAACTGGTTAGAGACAGTCTGTAGCTGGTTAGAGACAGGTCTGTTGCCGTTTAGAGAAAGTCTGCAGCTGGTTAGAGACCGGTACATAACTGGTTAGAGACAGGTCCTTAACTGGTTAGAGACATGTCTGTAGCTGGTTAGAGACAGGTCTGTAGCTGGTTAGACATATGTCTGTAGCCAGTTAGAGAAAGTCTGTAGCTGGTTAGAGACCGGTCCTTAACTGGTTAGAGACAGGTCCTTAACTGGTTAGAGCCAGTCTGTAGGTGGTTAGAGACAGGTCTGTAGCCGGTTGGAGAAAGTCTGTAGCTGGTTAGAGACATGTCTGTAACTGGTTAGAGAAAGTCTTTAGCTGATTAGAGACATGTCTGTAGCTGGTTAGAGACAGGTCTGTAGCTGGTTAGAGACAGGTTTGTAGCTGGTTAGAGACAGGTCTGTAGCTGGTTAGAGACATGTCTGTAGATGGTTAGAGACAGGTTTGTAGCTGGTTAGAGACATGTCTGTAGTTGGTTAGAGACAGGTCTGTAGCCGTTTAGAGAAAGTCTGTAGCTGATTAGAGACAGGTCAGTAGCTGGTTAGAGACAGGTCTATAGCCGGGTTGAGACTGTCTGTAGACTGTTAGAGAAAATCTGTAGCTGGTTAGAGACAGTCTGTAGATGGTTAGAAATATGTCTGTAGCCGGTTAGAGACAGGTCTGTAGCTGGTTAGAGACAGGTCTGTAGCTGGTTAGAGACAGGTCCTTAGCTGGTTAGAGACAGGTTTGTAGCTGGTTAGAGGCAGGTCTGTAGCCAGTTAGAGAAAGTCTGTAGCTGGTTAGAGACCGGTCCTTAACTGGTTAGAGACAGGTCCTTAACTGGTTAGAGACAGTCTGTAGCTGGTTAGAGACAGGTCTGTAGCCGTTTAGAGAAAGTCTGTAGATGGTTAGAGACCGGTACTTAACTGGTTAGAGACAGGTCCTTAACTGGTTAGAGACATGTCTGTTGCTGGTTAGAGACAGGTCTGTAGCTGGTTAGACACATGTCTGTAGCCAGTTAGAGAAAGTCTGTAGCTGGTTAGAGACCGGTCCTTAACTGGTTAGAGACAGGTCCTTAACTGGTTAGAGACAGTCTGTAGGTGGTTAGAGACAGGTCTGTAGCCGGTTGGAGAAAGTCTGTAGCTGATTAGAGACAGGTCTGTAACTGGTTAGAGACAGGTCTCTAGCTGGTTAGAGACATGTCTGTAGCTGGTTAGAGACAGGTCTGTAGCCAGTTAGAGAAAGTCTTTAGCTGGTTAGAGACATGTCTGTAGCTGGTTAGAGACAGGTTATTAGCTGGTTAGAGACAGGTTATTAGCTGGTTAGAGACATGTCTGTAGCTGGTTAGAGACAGGTCTGTAGCTGGTTAGAGACAGGTTTGTAGCTGGTTAGAGACAGGTCCTTAGCTGGTTAGAGACATGTCTGTAGCTGGTTAGAGACAGGTCTGTAGCTGGTTAGAGACAGGTCTGTAGCTGGTTAGAGACATGTCGGTAGCTGGTTAGAGACAGGTCTGTAGCTGGTTAGAGACAGGTCCTTAGCTGGTTAGAGACATGTCTGTAGCTGGTTAGAGACAGGTCTGTAGCCGTTTAGAGAAAGTCTGTAGCCGATAAGAGACAGGTCAGTAGCTGGCTTGAGACAGGTCCTTAGCTGGTTAGAGACAGGTCTGTAACTGGTTAGAGACGGGTCTGTAGCTGGTTAGAGACAGGTCCTTAGCTGGTTAGAGACAGGTCTGTAACTGGTTAGAGACATGTCTGTAGCTGGTTAGAGACATGTCTGTAGCGTGGTAGAGACAGGTCCTTAACTGGTTAGAGACAGGTTTCTAGCTGGTTAGAGACAGGTCTCTAGCTGGTTAGACACATGTCTGTAGCCAGTTAGAGAAAGTCTTTCGCTGGTTAGAGACATGTCTTTAGCTGGTTAGAGACAGGTCTGTAGCTGGTTAGAGGCAGGTCTGTAGCTGGTTAGAGACATGTCTGTAGTTGGTTAGAGACAGGTTTGTAGCTGGTTAGAGGCAGGTCTCTAGCTGGTTAGAGACAGGTCTGTAGCTGGTTAGAGACAGGTCCTTAGCTGGTTAGAGACATGTCTGTAGCTGGTTAGAGACATGTCTGTAGCTGGTTAGAGACAGGTCTGTAGCCAGTTAGAGAAAGTCTTTAGCTGGTTAGAGACATGTCTGTAGCTGGTTAGAGACAGGTTATTAGCTGGTTAGAGACAGGTTATTAGCTGGTTAGAGACATGTCTGTAGCTGGTTAGAGACAGGTCTGTAGCTGGTTAGAGACAGGTTTGTAGCTGGTTAGAGACAGGTCCTTAGCTGGTTAGAGACATGTCTGTAGCTGGTTAGAGACATGTCTGTAGTTGGTTAGAGACATGACTGTAGCTGGTTAGAGGCAGGTCTGTAGATGGTTAGAGACAGATCTGTAGCTGGTTAGAGACAGGTCCTTAGCTGGTTAGAGACATGTCTGTAGCTGGTTAGAGACAGGTCTGTAGCCGTTTAGAGAAAGTCTGTAGCCGATAAGAGACAGGTCAGTAGCTGGCTTGAGACAGGTCCTTAGCTGGTTAGAGACAGGTCTGTAACTGGTTAGAGACGGGTCTGTAGCTGGTTAGAGACAGGTCCTTAGCTGGTTAGAGAAAGGTCTGTAACTGGTTAGAGACATGTCTGTAGCTGGTTAGAGACATGTCTGTAGCGTGGTAGAGACAGGTCCTTAACTGGTTAGAGACAGGTCTCTAGCTGGTTAGAGACAGGTCTCTAGCTGGTTAGACACATGTCTGTAGCCAGTTAGAGAAAGTCTTTCGCTGGTTAGAGACATGTCTTTAGCTGGTTAGAGACAGGTCTGTAGCTGGTTAGAGGCAGGTCTGTAGCTGGTTAGAGACATGTCTGTAGTTGGTTAGAGACAGGTTTGTAGCTGGTTAGAGGCAGGTCTCTAGCTGGTTAGAGACAGGTCTGTAGCTGGTTAGAGACAGGTCCTTAGCTGGTTAGAGACATGTCTGTAGCTGGTTAGAGACATGTCTGTAGTTGGTTAGAGACATGACTGTAGCTGGTTAGAGGCAGGTCTGTAGATGGTTAGAGACAGATCTGTAGCCGTTTAGAGAAAGCCTTTAGCCGATTAGAGACAGGTCAGTAGTTGGTTAGAGACAGGTCTATAGCCGGTTTGAGACTGTCTGTAGACTGTTAGAGAAAGTCTGTAGCCGGTTAGAGACAGGTCTTTAACTGGTAAGAGACAGGTCCTTAACTGGTGAGAGACATGTCTGTAGCTGGTTAGAAACGGGTCTGTAGCTGGTTAGAGACAGGTCCTTAGCTGGTTAGAGACAGGTCTGTAACTGGTTAGAGACATGTCTGTAGCTGGTTAGAGACATGTCTGTAGCTGGTTAGAGACAGATCCTTAACTGGTTAGAGACAGGTCTCTAGCTGGTTAGAGACAGGTCTCTAGCTGGTTAGAGACAGGTCTCTAGCTGGTTAGACACATGTCTGTAGCCAGTTAGAGAAAGTCTTTAGCTGGTTAGAGACATGTCTGTAGCTGGTTAGAGACAGGTCTGTAGCTGGTTAGAGGCATGTCTGTAGCTGGTTAGAGACATGTCTGTAGTTGGTTAGAGACAGGTTTGTAGCTGGTTAGAGGCAGGTCTCTAGCTGGTTAGAGACAGGTCTGTAGCTGGTTAGAGACATGTCTGTAGCTGGTTAGAGACATGTCTGTAGTTGGTTAGAGACATGACTGTAGCTGGTTAGAGGCAGGTCTGTAGCTGGTTAGAGACAGGTCTGTAGCTGGTTAGAGACAGGTCCTTAGCTGGTTAGAGACAGGTTTGTAGCTGGTTAGAGGCAGGTCTTTAGCCAGTAAGAGAAAGTCTGTAGCTGGTTAGAGACCGGTCCTTCACTGGTTAGAGACAGGTCCTTAACTGGTTAGAGACAGTCTGTAGCTGGTTAGAGACAGGTCTGTAGCCGTTTAGAGAAAGTCTGTAGATGGTTAGAGACGGGTCTGTAGCTGGTTAGAGACAGGTTTGTAGCTGGTTAGAGGCAGGTCTGTAGCTGGTTAGAGACAGGTCTGTAGCTGGTTAGTCACATGTCTGTAGCCAGTTAGAGAAAGTCTGTAGCTGGTAAGAGACAGGTCTGTAGCTGGTGAGAGACATGTCTGTAGCTGGTTAGAGACAGGTCTGTAGCTGGTTAGAGTCAGGTCCTTAGCTGGTTAGAGACATGTCTGTAGCTGGTTAGAGAGAGGTCTGTAGCTGGTTAGAGACCGGTCCTTAACTGGTTAGAGACAGGTCCTTAGCTGGTTAGAGACAGGTCTGTAACTGGTTAGAGACATGTCTGTAGCTGGTTAGAGACATGTCTGTAGCTGGGTAGAGACAGGTCCTTAACTGGTTAGAGACAGGTCTCTAGCTGGTTAGAGACAGGTCTCTAGCTGGTTAGACACATGTCTGTAGCCAGTTAGAGAAAGTCTTTCGCTGGTTAGAGACATGTCTGTAGCTGGTTAGAGACAGGTCTGTAGCTGGTTAGAGGCAGGTCTGTAGCTGGTTAGAGACATGTCTGTAGTTGGTTAGAGACAGGTTTTTAGCTGGTTAGAGGCAGGTCTCTAGCTGGTTAGAGACAGGTCTGTAGCTGGTTAGAGACAGGTCCTTAGCTGGTTAGAGACATGTCTGTAGCTGGTTAGAGACATGTCTGTAGTTGGTTAGAGACATGACTGTAGCTGGTTAGAGGCAGGTCTGTAGATGGTTAGAGACAGATCTGTAGCCGTTTAGAGAAAGTCTGTAGCCGATTAGAGACAGGTCAGTAGTTGGTTAGAGACAGGCCTATAGCCGGTTTGAGACTGTCTGTAGACTGTTAGAGAAAGTCTGTAGCCGGTTAGAGACAGGTCTTTAACTGGTAAGAGACAGGTCCTTAACTGGTGAGAGACATGTCTGTAGCTGGTTAGAGACGGGTCCGTAGCTGGTTAGAGACAGGTCCTTAGCTGGTTAGAGACAGGTCTGTAACTGGTTAGAGACATGTCTGTAGCTGGTTAGAGACATGTCTGTAGCTGGTTAGAGACAGATCCTTAACTGGTTAGAGACAGGTCTCTAGCTGGTTAGAGACAGGTCTCTAGCTGGTTAGAGACAGGTCTCTAGCTGGTTAGAGACAGGTCTCTAGCTGGTTAGACACATGTCTGTAGCCAGTTAGAGAAAGTCTTTAGCTGGTTAGAGACATGTCTGTAGCTGGTTAGAGACAGGTCTGTAGCTGGTTAGAGGCATGTCTATAGCTGGTTAGAGACATGTCTGTAGTTGGTTAGAGACAGGTTTGTAGCTGGTTAGAGGCAGGTCTCTAGCTGGTTAGAGACAGGTCTGTAGCTGGTTAGAGACATGTCTGTAGCTGGTTAGAGACATGTCTGTAGTTGGTTAGAGACATGACTGTAGCTGGTTAGAGGCAGGTCTGTAGCTGGTTAGAGACAGGTCTGTAGCTGGTTAGAGACAGGTCCTTAGCTGGTTAGAGACAGGTTTGTAGCTGGTTAGAGGCAGGTCTTTAGCCAGTAAGAGAAAGTCTGTAGCTGGTTAGAGACCGGTAGCTTCACTGGTTAGAGACAGGTCCTTAACTGGTTAGAGACAGTCTGTAGCTGGTTAGAGACAGGTCTGTAGCCGTTTAGAGAAAGTCTGTAGATGGTTAGAGACGGGTCTGTAGCTGGTTAGAGACAGGTTTGTAGCTGGTTAGAGGCAGGTCTGTAGCTGGTTAGAGACAGGTCTGTAGCTGGTTAGACACATGTCTGTAGCCAGTTAGAGAAAGTCTGTAGCTGGTAAGAGACAGGTCTGTAGCTGGTTAGAGACAGGTCTGTAGCTGGTTAGAGACAGGTCTGTAGCTGGTTAGACACATGTCTGTAGCCAGTTAGAGAAAGTCTGTAGCTGGTAAGAGACAGGTCTTTAGCTGGTGAGAGACATGTCTGTAGCTGGTTAGAGACAGGTCTGTAGCTGGTTAGAGACAGGTCCTTAGCTGGTTAGAGACATGTCTGTAGCTGGTTAGAGAGAGGTCTGTAGCTGGTTAGAGACCGGTCCTTAACTGGTTAGAGACAGGTCCTTAACTGGTTAGAGACAGACTGTAGGTGGTTAGAGACAGGTCTGTAGCCGGTCGGAGAAAGTCTGTAGCTGATTAGAGACAGGTCTGTAACTGGTTAGAGACATGTCTCTAGCTGGTTAGAGACATGTCTGTAGCTGGTTAGAGACAGGTCTGTAGCCAGTTAGAGAAAGTCTTTAGCTGGTTAGAGACATGTCTGTAGCTGGTTAGAGACAGGTCTGTAGCTGGTTAGAGACAGGTTATTAGCTGGTTAGAGACAGGTCTGTAGCTGGTTAGAGTCAGGTCCTTACCTGGTGAGAGACATGTCTGTAGCTGGTTAGAGACAGGTCTGTAGCTGGTTAGAGACAGGTCTGTAGCTGGTTAGAGACAGGTCTGTAGCTGGTTAGAGACATGTCGGTAGCTGGTTAGAGACAGGTCTGTAGCTCGTTAGAGACAGGTCCTTAGCTGGTTAGAGACATGTCTGTAGCTGGTTAGAGACAGGTCTGTAGCCGTTTGGAGAAAGTCTGTAGCCGTTTAGAGACAGGTCAGTAGCTGGCTAGAGACAGGTCTATAGCCGGTTTGAGACTGTCTGTAGACTGTTAGAGAAAGTCTGTAGCCGGTTAGAGACAGGTCCTTAACTGGTAAGAGACATGTCTGTAGCTGGTTAGAGACGGGTCTGTAGCTGGTTAGAGACATGTCCTTAGCTGGTTAGACACATGTCTGTAGCCAGTTAGAGAAAGTCTTTAGCTGGTTAGAGACATGTCTGTAGCTGGTTAGAGACAGGTCTGTAGCTGGTTAGAGGCAGGTCTGTAGCTGGTTAGATACATGTCTGTAGTTGGTTAGAGACAGGTTTGTAGCTGGTTAGAGGCAGGTCTGTAGCTGGTTAGAGACAGGCCTGTAGCTGGTTAGAGACAGGTCCTTAGCTGGTTAGAGACATGTCTGTAGCTGGTTAGAGACATGTCTGTAGTTGGTTAGAGACATGACTGTAGCTGGTTAGAGGCAGGTCTGTAGCTGGTTAGAGACAGATCTGTAGCCGTTTAGAGAAAGTCTGTAGCCGATTAGAGACAGGTCAGTAGCTGGTTAGAGACAGGTCTATAGCCGGTTTGAGACTGTCTGTAGACTGTTAGAGAAAGTCTGTAGCCGGTTAGAGACAGGTCTTTAACTGGTAAGAGACAGGTCCTTAACTGGTGAGAGACATCTCTGTAGCTGGTTAGAGACGGGTCTGTAGCTGGTTAGAGACAGGTCCTTAGCTGGTTAGAGACAGGTCTGTAACTGGTTAGAGACATGTCTGTAGCTGGTTAGAGACATGTCTGTAGTTGGTTAGAGACATGACTGTAGCTGGTTAGAGGCAGGTCTGTAGCTGGTTAGAGACAGATCTGTAGCCGTTTAGAGAAAGTCTGTAGCCGATTAGAGACAGGTCAGTAGCTGGTTAGAGACAGGTCTATAGCCGGTTTGAGACTGTCTGTAGACTGTTAGAGAAAGTCTGTAGCCGGTTAGAGACAGGTCTTTAACTGGTAAGAGACAGGTCCTTAACTGGTGAGAGACATCTCTGTAGCTGGTTAGAGACGGGTCTGTAGCTGGTTAGAGACAGGTCCTTAGCTGGTTAGAGACAGGTCTGTAACTGGTTAGAGACATGTCTGTAGCTGGTTAGAGACATGTCTGTAGCTGGTTAGAGACAGGTCCTTAACTGGTTAGAGACAGATCTCTAGCTGGTTAGAGACAGGTCTCTAGCTGGTTAGACACATGTCTGTAGCCAGTTAGAGAAAGTCTTTAGCTGGTTAGAGACATGTCTGTAGCTGGTTAGAGACAGGTCTGTAGCTGGTTAGAGGCATGTCTGTAGCTGGTTAGAGACATGTCTGTAGTTGGTTAGAGACAGGTTTGTAGCTGGTTAGAGGCAGGTCTCTAGCTGGTTAGAGACAGGTCTGTAGCTGGTTAGAGACAGGTCCTTAGCTGGTTAGAGACATGTCTGTAGCTGGTTAGAGACATGTCTGTAGTTGGTTAGAGACATGACTGTAGCTGGTTAGAGACAGGTCTGTAGCTGGTTAGAGACAGGTCTGTAGCTGGTTAGAGACAGGTCCTTAGCTGGTTAGAGACAGGTTTGTAGCTGGTTAGAGGCAGGTCTTTAGCCAGTAAGAGAAAGTCTGTAGCTGGTTAGAGACCGGTCCTTAACTGGTTAGAGACAGGACCTTAACTGGTTAGAGACAGTCTGTAGCTGGTTAGAGACAGGTCTGTAGCCGTTTAGAGAAAGTCTTTAGATGGTTAGAGACGGGTCTGTAGCTGGTTAGAGACAGGTTTGTAGCTGGTTAGAGGCAGGTCTGTAGCTGGTTAGACACATGTCTGTAGCCAGTTAGAGAAAGTCTGTAGCTGGTAAGAGACAGGTCTGTAGCTGGTGAGAGACATGTCTGTAGCTGGTTAGAGACAGGTCTGTAGCTGGTTAGAGAAAGGTCCTTAGCTGGTTAGAGACATGTCTGTAGCTGGTTAGAGACATGTCTGTAGCTGGTTAGAGAGAGGTCTGTAGCTGGTTAGAGACCGGTCCTTAACTGGTTAGAGAAAGGTCCTTAACTGGTTAGAGACAGACTGTAGGTGGTTAGAGACAGGTCTGTAGCCGGTTGGAGAAAGTCTGTAGCTGATTAGAGACAGGTCTGTAACTGGTTAGAGACAGGTCTCTAGCTGGTTAGAGACATGTCTGTAGCTGGTTAGAGACAGGTCTGTAGCCAGTTAGAGAAAGTCTTTAGCTGGTTAGAGACATGTCTGTAGCTGGTTAGAGACAGGTTATTAGCTGGTTAGAGACATGTCTGTAGCTGGTTAGAGACAGGTCTGTAGCTGGTTAGAGACAGGTTTGTAGCTGGTTAGAGTCAGGTCCTTACCTGGTTAGAGACATGTCTGTAGCTGGTTAGAGACAGGTCTGTAGCTGGTTAGAGACAGGTCTGTAGCTGGTTAGAGACATGTCGGTAGCTGGTTAGAGACAGGTCTGTAGCTGGTTAGAGACAGGTCCTTAGCTGGTTAGAGACATGTCTGTAGCTGGTTAGAGACAGGTCTGTAGCCGGTTTGAGACAGGTCCTTAACTGGTAAGAGACATGTCTGTAGCTGGTTAGAGACGGGTCTGTAGCTGGTTAGAGACAGGTCCTTAGCTGGTTAGAGACAGGTCTGTAACTGGTTAGAGACATGTCGGTAGCTGGTTAGAGACAGGTCTGTAGCTGGTTAGAGACTGGTCCTTAGCTGGTTAGAGACATGTCAGTAGCTGGCTAGAGACAGGTCTATAGCCGGTTTGAGACTGTCTGTAGACTGTTAGAGAAAGTCTGTAGCCGGTTAGAGACAGGTCCTTAACTGGTAAGAGACATGTCTGTAGCTGGTTAGAGACGGGTCTGTAGCTGGTTAGAGACAGGTCCTTAGCTGGTTAGAGACAGGTCTGTAACTGGTTAGAGACATGTCTGTAGCTGGTTAGATACATGTCTGTAGCTGGGTAGAGACAGGTCTGTAGCTGGTTAGAGGCAGGTCTGTAGCTGGTTAGAGACATGTCTGTAGTTGGTTAGAGACAGGTTTGTAGCTGGTTAGAGGCAGGTCTCTAGCTTGTTAGAGACAGGTCTGTAGCTGGTTAGAGACAGGTCCTTAGCTGGTTAGAGACATGTCTGTAGCTGGTTAGAGACATGTCTGTAGTTGGTTAGAGACATGACTGTAGCTGGTTAGAAGCAGGTCTGTAGCTGGTTAGAGACAGGTCTGTAGCCGTTTAGAGAAAGTCTGTAGCCGATTAGAGACAGGTCAGTAGCTGGTTAGAGACAGGTCTGTAGCCGGTTTGAGACTGTCTGTAGACTGTTAGAGAAAGTCTGTAGCCGGTTAGAGACAGGTCTTTAACTGGTAAGAGACAGGTCCTTAACTGGTGAGAGACATGTCTGTAGCTGGTTAGAGACGGGTCTGTAGCTGGTTAGAGACAGGTCCTTAGCTGGTTAGAGACAGGTCTGTAACTGGTTAGAGACATGTCTGTAACTGGTTAGAGACATGTCTGTAGCTGGTTAGAGACAGGTCCTTAACTGGTTAGAGACATGTCTGTAGCTGGTTAGAGACAGGTCTGTAGCTGGTTAGAGGCATGTCTATAGCTGGTTAGAGACATGTCTGTAGTTGGTTAGAGAAAGGTTTGTAGCTGGTTAGAGGCAGGTCTCTAGCTGGTTAGAGACAGGTCTGTAGCTAGTTAGAGACAGGTCCTTAGCTGGTTAGAGACAGGTTTGTAGCTGGTTAGAGACATGTCTGTAGCTGGGTAGAGACAGGTACTTAACTGGTTAGAGACAGGTCTCTAGCTGGTTAGAGACAGGTCTCTAGCTGGTTAGACACAAGTCTGTAGCCAGTTAGAGAAAGTCTTTAGCTGGTTAGAGACATGTCTGTAGCTGGTTAGAGACAGGTCTGTAGCTGGTTAGAGGCAGGTCTGTAGCTGGTTAGAGACATGTCTGTAGTTGGTTAGACACAGGTTTGTAGCTGGTTAGAGGCAGGTCTCTAGCTGGTTAGAGACAGGTCTTTAGCTGGTTAGAGACAGGTCCTTAGCTGGTTAGAGACATGTCTGTAGCTGGTTAGAGACATGTCTGTAGTTGGTTAGAGACATGACTGTAGCTGGTTAGAGGCAGGTCTGTAGCTGGTTAGAGACAGATCTGTAGCCGTTTAGAGAAAGTCTGTAGCCGATTAGAGACAGGTCAGTAGCTGGTTAGAGACAGGTCTATAGCCGGTTTGAGACTGTCTGTAGACTGTTAGAGAAAGTCTGTAGCCGGTTAGAGACAGGTCTTTAACTGGTAAGAGACAGGTCCTTAACTGGTGAGAGACATGTCTGTAGCTGGTTA
Source organism: Telmatherina bonti (assembly GCF_933228915.1). NCBI lineage: Eukaryota > Metazoa > Chordata > Actinopteri > Atheriniformes > Telmatherinidae > Telmatherina > Telmatherina bonti. Next base: position 1,453,344 of record NC_136629.1, on the reverse strand, counting down.
GAGACGGGTCTGTAGCTGGTTAGAGACAGGTCCTTAGCTGGTTAGAGACAGGTCTGTAACTGGTTAGAGACATGTCTGTAGCTGGTTAGAGACAAGTCTGTAGCTGGTTAGAGACAGGTCCTTAACTGGTTAGAGACAGATCTCTAGCTGGTTAGAGACAGGTCTCTAGCTGGTTAGAGACAGGTCTCTCGCTGGTTAGACACATGTCTGTAGCCAGTTAGAGAAAGTCTTTAGCTGGTTAGAGACATGTCTTTAGCTGGTTAGAGACAGGTCTGTAGTTGGTTAGAGACAGGTTTGTAGCTGGTTAGAGGCAGGTCTCTAGCTGGTTAGAGACCGGTCTGTAGCTGGTTAGAGACAGGTCCTCAGCTGGTTAGAGACATGTCTGTAGCTGGTTAGAGACATGTCTGTAGTTGGTTAGAGACATGACTGTAGCTGGTTAGAGACAGGTCTGTAGCTGGTTAGAGACAGGTCTGTAGCTGGTTAGAGACAGGTCCTTAGCTGGTTAGAGACAGGTTTGTAGCTGGTTAGAGGCAGGTCTTTAGCCAGTAAGAGAAAGTCTGTAGCTGGTTAGAGACCGGTCCTTAACTGGTTAGAGACAGGTCCTTAACTGGTTAGAGACAGTCTGTAGCTGGTTAGAGACAGGTCTGTAGCCGTTTAGAGAAAGTCTTTAGATGGTTAGAGACGGGTCTGTAGCTGGTTAGAGACAGGTTTGTAGCTGGTTAGAGGCAGGTCTGTAGCTGGTTAGAGACAGGTCTGTAGCTGGTTAGACACATGTCTGTAGCCAGTTAGAGAAAGTCTGTAGCTGGTAAGAGACAGGTCTGTAGCTGGTGAGAGACATGTCTGTAGCTGGTTAGAGACATGTCTGTAGCTGGTTAGAGAGAGGTCTGTAGCTGGTTAGAGACCGGTCCTTAACTGGTTAGAGAAAGGTCCTTAACTGGTTAGAGACAGACTGTAGGTGGTTAGAGACAGGTCTGTAGCCGGTTGGAGAAAGTCTGTAGCTGATTAGAGACAGGTCTGTAACTGGTTAGAGACAGGTCTCTAGCTGGTTAGAGACATGTCTGTAGCTGGTTAGAGACAGGTCTGTAGCCAGTTAGAGAAAGTCTTTAGCTGGTTAGAGACATGTCTGTAGCTGGTTAGAGACGGGTCTGTAGCTGGTTAGAGACAGGTCCTTAGCTGGTTAGAGACAGGTCTGTAACTGGTTAGAGACATGTCTGTAGCTGGTTAGATACATGTCTGTAGCTGGGTAGAGACAGGTCTGTAGCTGGTTAGAGGCAGGTCTGTAGCTGGTTAGAGACATGTCTGTAGTTGGTTAGAGACAGGTTTGTAGCTGGTTAGAGGCAGGTCTCTAGCTTGTTAGAGACAGGTCTGTAGCTGGTTAGAGACAGGTACTTAGCTGGTTAGAGACATGTCTGTAGCTGGTTAGAGACATGTCTGTAGTTGGTTAGAGACATGACTGTAGCTGGTTAGAGGCAGGTCTGTAGCTGGTTAGAGACAGGTCTGTAGCCGTTAAGAGAAAGTCTGTAGCCGATTAGAGACAGGTCAGTAGCTGGTTAGAGACAGGTCTGTAGCCGGTTTGAGACTGTCTGTAGACTGTTAGAGAAAGTCTGTAGCCGGTTAGAGACAGGTCTTTAACTGGTAAGAGACAGGTCCTTAACTGGTGAGAGACATGTCTGTAGCTGGTTAGAGACGGGTCTGTAGCTGGTTAGAGACAGGTCCTTAGCTGGTTAGAGACAGGTCTGTAACTGGTTAGAGACATGTCTGTAACTGGTTAGAGACATGTCTGTAGCTGGTTACAGACAGGTCCTTAACTGGTTAGAGACATGTCTGTAGCTGGTTAGAGACAGGTCTGTAGCTGGTTAGAGGCATGTCTATAGCTGGTTAGAGACATGTCTGTAGTTGGTTAGAGACAGGTTTGTAGCTGGTTAGAGGCAGGTCTCTAGCTGGTTAGAGACAGGTCTGTAGCTGGTTAGAGACAGGTCCTTAGCTGGTTAGAGACAGGTTTGTAGCTGGTTAGAGACAGGTCCTTAACTGGTTAGAGACAGGTCTCTAGCTGGTTAGACACATGTCTGTAGCCAGTTAGAGAAAGTCTTTAGCTGGTTAGAGACATGTCTGTAGCTGGTTAGAGACAGGTCTGTAGCTGGTTAGAGGCAGGTCTGTAGCCGATTAGAGAAAGTCTGTAGCCGATTAGAGACAGGTCAGTAGCTGGCTAGAGACAGGTCCTTAGCTGGTTAGAGACAGGTCTGTAACTGGTTAGAGACGGGTCTGTAGCTGGTTAGAGACAGGTCTGTAACTGGTTAGAGACATGTCTGTCGCTGGTTAGAGACATGTCTGTAGCTGGTTAGAGACATGTCTGTAGCTGGGTAGAGACAGGTACTTAACTGGTTAGAGACAGGTCTCTAGCTGGTTAGAGACAGGTCTCTAGCTGGTTAGACACAAGTCTGTAGCCAGTTAGAGAAAGTCTTTAGCTGGTTAGAGACATGTCTGTAGCTGGTTAGAGACAGGTCTTTAGCTGGTTAGAGGCAGGTCTGTAGCTGGTTAGAGACATGTCTGTAGTTGGTTAGACACAGGTTTGTAGCTGGTTAGAGGCAGGTCTCTAGCTGGTTAGAGACAGGTCGGTAGCTGGTTAGAGACAGGTCCTTAGCTGGTTAGAGACATGTCTGTAGCTGGTTAGAGACATGTCTGTAGTTGGTTAGAGACATGACTGTAGCTGGTTAGAGGCAGGTCTGTAGCTGGTTAGAGACAGATCTGTAGCCGTTTAGAGAAAGTCTGTAGCCGATTAGAGACAGGTCAGTAGCTGGTTAGAGACAGGTCTATAGCCGGTTTGAGACTGTCTGTAGACTGTTAGAGAAAGTCTGTAGCCGGTTAGAGACAGGTCTTTAACTGGTAAGAGACAGGTCCTTAACTGGTGAGAGACATGTCTGTAGCTGGTTAGAGACGGGTCTGTAGCTGGTTAGAGACAGGTCCTTAGCTGGTTAGAGACAGGTCTGTAACTGGTTAGAGACATGTCTGTAGCTGGTTAGAGACATGTCTGTAGCTGGTTAGAGACAGGTCCTTAACTGGTTAGAGACAGATCTCTAGCTGGTTAGAGACAGGTCTCTAGCTGGTTAGAGACAGGTCTCTAGCTGGTTAGACACATGTCTGTAGCCAGTTAGAGAAAGTCTTTAGCTGGTTAGAGACATGTCTTTAGCTGGTTAGAGACAGGTCTGTAGTTGGTTAGAGACAGGTTTGTAGCTGGTTAGAGGCAGGTCTCTAGCTGGTTAGAGACAGGTCTGTAGCTGGTTAGAGACAGGTCCTTAGCTGGTTAGAGACATGTCTGTAGCTGGTTAGAGACATGTCTGTAGTTGGTTAGAAACATGACTGTAGCTGGTTAGAGACAGGTCTGTAGCTGGTTAGAGACAGGTCCTTAGCTGGTTAGAGACAGGTTTTTAGCTGGTTAGAGGCAGGTCTTTAGCCAGTAAGAGAAAGTCTGTAGCTGGTTAGAGACCGGTCCTTAACTGGTTAGAGACAGGTCCTTAACTGGTTAGAGACAGTCTGTAGCTGGTTAGAGACAGGTCTGTAGCCGTTTAGAGAAAGTCTTTAGATGGTTAGAGACGGGTCTGTAGCTGGTTAGAGACAGGTTTGTAGCTGGTTAGAGGCAGGTCTGTAGCTGGTTAGAGACAGGTCTGTAGCTGGTTAGACACATGTCTGTAGCCAGTTAGAGAAAGTCTGTAGCTGGTAAGAGACAGGTCTGTAGCTGGTGAGAGACATGTCTGTAGCTGGTTAGAGACAGGTCTGTAGCTGGTTAGAGACAGGTCCTTAGCTGGTTAGAGACATATCTGTAGCTGGTTAGAGAGAGGTCTGTAGCTGGTTAGAGACCGGTCCTTAACTGGTTAGAGAAAGGTCCTTAACTGGTTAGAGACAGACTGTAGGTGGTTAGAGACAGGTCTATAGCCGGTTGGAGAAAGTCTGTAGCTGATTAGAGACAGGTCTGTAACTGGTTAGAGACAGGTCTCTAGCTGGTTAGAGACATGTCTGTAGCTGGTTAGAGACAGGTCTGTAGCCAGTTAGAGAAAGTCTTTAGCTGGTTAGAGACATGTCTGTAGCTGGTTAGAGACAGGTTATTAGCTGGTTAGAGACATGTCTGTAGCTGGTTAGAGACAGGTCTGTAGCTGGTTAGAGACAGGTTTGTAGCTGGTTAGAGTCAGGTCCTTACCTGGTTAGAGACATGTCTGTAGCTGGCTAGAGACAGGTCTATAGCCGGTTTGAGACTGTCTGTAGACTGTTAGAGAAAGTCTGTAGCCGGTTAGAGACAGGTCCTTAACTGGTAAGAGACATGTCTGTAGCTGGTTAGAGACGGGTCTGTAGCTGGTTAGAGACAGGTCCTTAGCTGGTTAGAGACAGGTCTGTAACTGGTTAGAGACATGTCTGTAGCTGGTTAGATACATGTCTGTAGCTGGGTAGAGACAGGTCTGTAGCTGGTTAGAGGCAGGTCTGTAGCTGGTTAGAGACATGTCTGTAGTTGGTTAGAGACAGGTTTGTAGCTGGTTAGAGGCAGGTCTCTAGCTTGTTAGAGACAGGTCTGTAGCTGGTTAGAGACAGGTCCTTTGCTGGTTAGAGACATGTCTGTAGCTGGTTAGAGACATGTCTGTAGTTGGTTAGAGACATGACTGTAGCTGGTTAGAGGCAGGTCTGTAGCTGGTTAGAGACAGGTCTGTAGCCGTTTAGAGAAAGTCTTTAGCTGATTAGAGACATGTCTGTAGCTGGTTAGAGACAGGTCTGTAGCTGGTTAGAGACAGGTTTGTAGCTGGTTAGAGACAGGTCTGTAGCTGGTTAGAGACATGTCTGTTGATGGTTAGAGACAGGTTTGTAGCTGGTTAGAGACAGGTCTGTAGCTGGTTAGAGACATGTCTGTAGCTGGTTAGAGACAGGTCCTTAGCTGGTTAGAGACATGTCTGTAGTTGGTTAGAGACAGGTCTGTAGCCGTTTAGAGAAAGTCTGTAGCTGATTAGAGACAGGTCAGTAGCTGGTTAGAGACAGGTCTATAGCCGGGTTGAGACTGTCTGTAGACTGTTAGAGAAAGTCTGTAGCTGGTTAGAGACAGTCTGTAGATGGTTAGAAATATATCTGTAGCCGGTTAGAGACAGGTGTTTAACTGGTAAGAGACAGGTCATTAACTGGTGAGAGACATGTCTGTAGCTGGTTAGAGACGGGTCTTTAGCTGGTTAGAGACAGGACTGTAACTGGTTAGAGACATGTCTGTTGCTGGTTAGAGACAGGTCTGTAACTGGTTAGAGACATGTCTGTAGCTGGTTAGAGACAGCTCTGTAGCTGGTTAGAGACAGGTCCTTAACTGGTTAGAGGCAGGTTTGTAGCTGGTTAGAGACAGGTCTGTAGCTGGTTTGAGACATGTCTGTAGCTGGTAGAGACAGGTCTCTAGCTGGTTAGAGACAGGTCTCTAGTTGGTTAGACACATGTCTGTAGCTGGTTACAGACAGGTCCTTAACTGGTTAGAGACATGTCTGTAGCTGGTTAGAGACAGGTCTGTAGCTGGTTAGAGGCATGTCTATAGCTGGTTAGAGACATGTCTGTAGTTGGTTAGAGACAGGTTTGTAGCTGGTTAGAGGCAGGTCTCTAGCTGGTTAGAGACAGGTCTGTAGCTGGTTAGAGACAGGTCCTTAGCTGGTTAGAGACAGGTTTGTAGCTGGTTAGAGACAGGTCCTTAACTGGTTAGAGACAGGTCTCTAGCTGGTTAGACACATGTCTGTAGCCAGTTAGAGAAAGTCTTTAGCTGGTTAGAGACATGTCTGTAGCTGGTTAGAGACAGGTCTGTAGCTGGTTAGAGGCAGGTCTGTAGCCGATTAGAGAAAGTCTGTAGCCGATTAGAGACAGGTCAGTAGCTGGCTAGAGACAGGTCCTTAGCTGGTTAGAGACAGGTCTGTAACTGGTTAGAGACGGGTCTGTAGCTGGTTAGAGACAGGTCTGTAACTGGTTAGAGACATGTCTGTCGCTGGTTAGAGACATGTCTGTAGCTGGTTAGAGACATGTCTGTAGCTGGGTAGAGACAGGTACTTAACTGGTTAGAGACAGGTCTCTAGCTGGTTAGAGACAGGTCTCTAGCTGGTTAGACACAAGTCTGTAGCCAGTTAGAGAAAGTCTTTAGCTGGTTAGAGACATGTCTGTAGCTGGTTAGAGACAGGTCTTTAGCTGGTTAGAGGCAGGTCTGTAGCTGGTTAGAGACATGTCTGTAGTTGGTTAGACACAGGTTTGTAGCTGGTTAGAGGCAGGTCTCTAGCTGGTTAGAGACAGGTCGGTAGCTGGTTAGAGACAGGTCCTTAGCTGGTTAGAGACATGTCTGTAGCTGGTTAGAGACATGTCTGTAGTTGGTTAGAGACATGACTGTAGCTGGTTAGAGGCAGGTCTGTAGCTGGTTAGAGACAGATCTGTAGCCGTTTAGAGAAAGTCTGTAGCCGATTAGAGACAGGTCAGTAGCTGGTTAGAGACAGGTCTATAGCCGGTTTGAGACTGTCTGTAGACTGTTAGAGAAAGTCTGTAGCCGGTTAGAGACAGGTCTTTAACTGGTAAGAGACAGGTCCTTAACTGGTGAGAGACATGTCTGTAGCTGGTTAGAGACGGGTCTGTAGCTGGTTAGAGACAGGTCCTTAGCTGGTTAGAGACAGGTCTGTAACTGGTTAGAGACATGTCTGTAGCTGGTTAGAGACATGTCTGTAGCTGGTTAGAGACAGGTCCTTAACTGGTTAGAGACAGATCTCTAGCTGGTTAGAGACAGGTCTCTAGCTGGTTAGAGACAGGTCTCTAGCTGGTTAGACACATGTCTGTAGCCAGTTAGAGAAAGTCTTTAGCTGGTTAGAGACATGTCTTTAGCTGGTTAGAGACAGGTCTGTAGTTGGTTAGAGACAGGTTTGTAGCTGGTTAGAGGCAGGTCTCTAGCTGGTTAGAGACAGGTCTGTAGCTGGTTAGAGACAGGTCCTTAGCTGGTTAGAGACATGTCTGTAGCTGGTTAGAGACATGTCTGTAGTTGGTTAGAAACATGACTGTAGCTGGTTAGAGACAGGTCTGTAGCTGGTTAGAGACAGGTCCTTAGCTGGTTAGAGACAGGTTTTTAGCTGGTTAGAGGCAGGTCTTTAGCCAGTAAGAGAAAGTCTGTAGCTGGTTAGAGACCGGTCCTTAACTGGTTAGAGACAGGTCCTTAACTGGTTAGAGACAGTCTGTAGCTGGTTAGAGACAGGTCTGTAGCCGTTTAGAGAAAGTCTTTAGATGGTTAGAGACGGGTCTGTAGCTGGTTAGAGACAGGTTTGTAGCTGGTTAGAGGCAGGTCTGTAGCTGGTTAGAGACAGGTCTGTAGCTGGTTAGACACATGTCTGTAGCCAGTTAGAGAAAGTCTGTAGCTGGTAAGAGACAGGTCTGTAGCTGGTGAGAGACATGTCTGTAGCTGGTTAGAGACAGGTCTGTAGCTGGTTAGAGACAGGTCCTTAGCTGGTTAGAGACATATCTGTAGCTGGTTAGAGAGAGGTCTGTAGCTGGTTAGAGACCGGTCCTTAACTGGTTAGAGAAAGGTCCTTAACTGGTTAGAGACAGACTGTAGGTGGTTAGAGACAGGTCTATAGCCGGTTGGAGAAAGTCTGTAGCTGATTAGAGACAGGTCTGTAACTGGTTAGAGACAGGTCTCTAGCTGGTTAGAGACATGTCTGTAGCTGGTTAGAGACAGGTCTGTAGCCAGTTAGAGAAAGTCTTTAGCTGGTTAGAGACATGTCTGTAGCTGGTTAGAGACAGGTTATTAGCTGGTTAGAGACATGTCTGTAGCTGGTTAGAGACAGGTCTGTAGCTGGTTAGAGACAGGTTTGTAGCTGGTTAGAGTCAGGTCCTTACCTGGTTAGAGACATGTCTGTAGCTGGCTAGAGACAGGTCTATAGCCGGTTTGAGACTGTCTGTAGACTGTTAGAGAAAGTCTGTAGCCCGTTAGAGACAGGTCCTTAACTGGTAAGAGACATGTCTGTAGCTGGTTAGAGACGGGTCTGTAGCTGGTTAGAGACAGGTCCTTAGCTGGTTAGAGACAGGTCTGTAACTGGTTAGAGACATGTCTGTAGCTGGTTAGATACATGTCTGTAGCTGGGTAGAGACAGGTCTGTAGCTGGTTAGAGGCAGGTCTGTAGCTGGTTAGAGACATGTCTGTAGTTGGTTAGAGACAGGTTTGTAGCTGGTTAGAGGCAGGTCTCTAGCTTGTTAGAGACAGGTCTGTAGCTGGTTAGAGACAGGTCCTTTGCTGGTTAGAGACATGTCTGTAGCTGGTTAGAGACATGTCTGTAGTTGGTTAGAGACATGACTGTAGCTGGTTAGAGGCAGGTCTGTAGCTGGTTAGAGACAGGTCTGTAGCCGTTTAGAGAAAGTCTTTAGCTGATTAGAGACATGTCTGTAGCTGGTTAGAGACAGGTCTGTAGCTGGTTAGAGACAGGTTTGTAGCTGGTTAGAGACAGGTCTGTAGCTGGTTAGAGACATGTCTGTTGATGGTTAGAGACAGGTTTGTAGCTGGTTAGAGACAGGTCTGTAGCTGGTTAGAGACATGTCTGTAGCTGGTTAGAGACAGGTCCTTAGCTGGTTAGAGACATGTCTGTAGTTGGTTAGAGACAGGTCTGTAGCCGTTTAGAGAAAGTCTGTAGCTGATTAGAGACAGGTCAGTAGCTGGTTAGAGACAGGTCTATAGCCGGGTTGAGACTGTCTGTAGACTGTTAGAGAAAGTCTGTAGCTGGTTAGAGACAGTCTGTAGATGGTTAGAAATATATCTGTAGCCGGTTAGAGACAGGTGTTTAACTGGTAAGAGACAGGTCATTAACTGGTGAGAGACATGTCTGTAGCTGGTTAGAGACGGGTCTTTAGCTGGTTAGAGACAGGACTGTAACTGGTTAGAGACATGTCTGTAGCTGGTTAGAGACAGGTCTGTAACTGGTTAGAGACATGTCTGTAGCTGGTTAGAGACAGCTCTGTAGCTGGTTAGAGACAGGTCCTTAACTGGTTAGAGGCAGGTTTGTAGCTGGTTAGAGACAGGTCTGTAGCTGGTTTGAGACATGTCTGTAGCTGGTAGAGACAGGTCTCTAGCTGGTTAGAGACAGGTCTCTAGTTGGTTAGACACATGTCTGTAGCCAGTTAGAGAAAGTCTTTAGCTGGTTAGAGACATGTCTGTAGCTGGTTAGAGACAGGTCTGTAGCTGGTTAGAGACAGGTCTGTAGCTGGTTAGAGGCATGTCTGTAGCTGGTTAGAGACATGTCTGTAGTTGGTTAGAGACAGGTTTGTAGCTGGTTAGAGGCAGGTCTCTAGCTGGTTAGAGACAGGTCTGTAGCTGGTTAGAGACAGGTCCTTAGCTGGTTAGAGACATGTCTGTAGCTGGTTAGAGACATGTCTGTAGTTGGTTAGAGACATGACTGTAGCTGGTTAGAGGCAGGTCTGTAGCTGGTTAGAGACAGGTCTGTAGCTGGTTAGAGACAGGTCCTTAGCTGGTTAGAGACAGGTTTGTAGCTGGTTAGAGGCAGGTCTGTAGCTGGTTAGAGAAAGTCTGTAGCTGGTTAGAGACCGGTCCTTAACTGGTTAGAGACAGGTCCTTAACTGGTTAGAGACAGTCTGTAGCTGGTTAGAGACAGGTCTGTAGCCGTTTAGAGAAAGTCTGTAGATGGTTAGAGACCGGTACTTAACTGGTTAGAGACAGGTCCTTAACTGGTTAGAGACATGTCTGTTGCTGGTTAGAGACAGGTCTGTAGCTGGTTAGACACATGTCTGTAGCCAGTTAGAGAAAGTCTGTAGCTGGTTAGAGACCGGTCCTTAACTGGTTAGAGACAGGTCCTTAACTGGTTAGAGACAGTCTGTAGGTGGTTAGAGACAGGTCTGTAGCCGGTTGGAGAAAGTCTGTAGCTGATTAGAGACAGGTCTGTAACTGGTTAGAGACAGGTCTCTAGCTGGTTAGAGACATGTCTGTAGCTGGTTAGAGACAGGTCTGTAGCCAGTTAGAGAAAGTCTTTAGCTGGTTAGAGACATGTCTGTAGCTGGTTAGAGACAGGTTATTAGCTGGTTAGAGACAGGTTATTAGCTGGTTAGAGACATGTCTGTAGCTGGTTAGAGACAGGTCTGTAGCTGGTTAGAGACAGGTTTGTAGCTGGTTAGAGACAGGTCCTTAGCTGGTTAGAGACATGTCTGTAGCTGGTTAGAGACAGGTCTGTAGCTGGTTAGAGACAGGTCTGTAGCTGGTTAGAGACATGTCGGTAGCTGGTTAGAGACAGGTCTGTAGCTGGTTAGAGACAGGTCCTTAGCTGGTTAGAGACATGTCTGTAGCTGGTTAGAGACAGGTCTGTAGCCGTTTAGAGAAAGTCTGTAGCCGATTAGAGACAGGTCAGTAGCTGGCTAGAGACAGGTCCTTAGCTGGTTAGAGACATGTCTGTAACTGGTTAGAGACGGGTCTGTAGCTGGTTAGAGACAGGTCCTTAGCTGGTTAGAGACAGGTCTGTAACTGGTTAGAGACATGTCTGTAGCTGGTTAGAGACATGTCTGTAGCTGGGTAGAGACAGGTCCTTAACTGGTTAGAGACAGGTCTCTAGCTGGTTAGAGACAGGTCTCTAGCTGGTTAGAGACAGGTCTCTAGCTGGTTAGACACATGTCTGTAGCCAGTTAGAGAAAGTCTTTCGCTGGTTAGACACATGTCTGTAGCTGGTTAGAGACAGGTCTGTAGCTGGTTAGAGGCAGGTCTGTAGCTGGTTAGAGATATGTCTGTAGTTGGTTAGAGACAGGTTTGTAGCTGGTTAGAGGCAGGTCTCTAGCTGGTTAGAGACAGGTCTGTAGCTGGTTAGAGACAGGTCCTTAGCTGGTTAGAGACATGACTGTAGCTGGTTAGAGACAGATCTGTAGCCGTTTAGAGAAAGTCTGTAGCCGATTAGAGACAGGTCAGTAGTTGGTTAGAGACTGGTCCTTAGCTGGTTAGAGACATGTCAGTAGCTGGCTAGAGACAGGTCTATAGCCGGTTTGAGACTGTCTGTAGACTGTTAGAGAAAGTCTGTAGCCGGTTAGAGACAGGTCCTTAACTGGTAAGAGACATGTCTGTAGCTGGTTAGAGACGGGTCTGTAGCTGGTTAGAGACAGGTCCTTAGCTGGTTAGAGACAGGTCTGTAACTGGTTAGAGACATGTCTGTAGCTGGTTAGATACATGTCTGTAGCTGGGTAGAGACAGGTCTGTAGCTGGTTAGAGGCAGGTCTGTAGCTGGTTAGAGACATGTCTGTAGTTGGTTAGAGACAGGTTTGTAGCTGGTTAGAGGCAGGTCTCTAGCTTGTTAGAGACAGGTCTGTAGCTGGTTAGAGACAGGTCCTTAGCTGGTTAGAGACATGTCTGTAGCTGGTTAGAGACATGTCTGTAGTTGGTTAGAGACATGACTGTAGCTGGTTAGAGGCAGGTCTGTAGCTGGTTAGAGACAGGTCTGTAGCCGTTTAGAGAAAGTCTGTAGCCGATTAGAGACAGGTCAGTAGCTGGTTAGAGACAGGTCTGTAGCCGGTTTGAGACTGTCTGTAGACTGTTAGAGAAAGTCTGTAGCCGGTTAGAGACAGGTCTTTAACTGGTAAGAGACAGGTCCTTAACTGGTGAGAGACATGTCTGTAGCTGGTTAGAGACGGGTCTGTAGCTGGTTAGAGACAGGTCCTTAGCTGGTTAGAGACAGGTCTGTAACTGGTTAGAGACATGTCTGTAACTGGTTAGAGACATGTCTGTAGCTGGTTAGAGACAGGTCCTTAACTGGTTAGAGACATGTCTGTAGCTGGTTAGAGACAGGTCTGTAGCTGGTTAGAGGCATGTCTATAGCTGGTTAGAGACATGTCTGTAGTTGGTTAGAGACAGGTTTGTAGCTGGTTAGAGGCAGGTCTCTAGCTGGTTAGAGACAGGTCTGTAGTTGGTTAGAGACAGGTCCTTAGCTGGTTAGAGACAGGTTTGTAGCTGGTTAGAGACAGGTCCTTAACTGGTTAGAGACAGGTCTCTAGCTGGTTAGACACATGTCTGTAGCCAGTTAGAGAAAGTCTTTAGCTGGTTAGAGACATGTCTGTAGCTGGTTAGAGACAGGTCTGTAGCTGGTTAGAGGCAGGTCTGTAGCCGTTTAGAGAAAGTCTGTAGCCGATTAGAGACAGGTCAGTAGCTGGCTAGAGACAGGTCCTTAGCTGGTTAGAGACAGGTCTGTAACTGGTTAGAGACGGGTCTGTAGCTGGTTAGAGACAGGTCCTTAGCTGGTTAGAGACAGGTCTGTAACTGGTTAGAGACATGTCTGTAGCTGGTTAGAGACATGTCTGTAGCTGGGTAGAGACAGGTACTTAACTGGTTAGAGACAGGTCTCTAGCTGGTTAGAGACAGGTCTCTAGCTGGTTAGACACAAGTCTGTAGCCAGTTAGAGAAAGTCTTTAGCTGGTTAGAGACATGTCTGTAGCTGGTTAGAGACAGGTCTGTAACTGGTTAGAGGCAGGTCTGTAGCTGGTTAGAGACATGTCTGTAGTTGGTTAGACACAGGTTTGTAGCTGGTTAGAGGCAGGTCTCTAGCTGGTTAGAGACAGGTCTGTAGCTGGTTAGAGACAGGTCCTTAGCTGGTTAGAGACATGTCTGTAGCTGGTTAGAGACATGTCTGTAGTTGGTTAGAGACATGACTGTAGCTGGTTAGAGGCAGGTCTGTAGCTGGTTAGAGACAGATCTGTAGCCGTTTAGAGAAAGTCTGTAGCCGATTAGAGACAGGTCAGTAGCTGGTTAGAGACAGGTCTATAGCCGGTTTGAGACTGTCTGTAGACTGTTAGAGAAAGTCTGTAGCCGGTTAGAGACAGGTCTTTAACTGGTAAGAGACAGGTCCTTAACTGGTGAGAGACATGTCTGTAGCTGGTTAGAGACGGGTCTGTAGCTGGTTAGAGACAGGTCCTTAGCTGGTTAGAGACAGGTCTGTAACTGGTTAGAGACATGTCTGTAGCTGGTTAGAGACAAGTCTGTAGCTGGTTAGAGACAGGTCCTTAACTGGTTAGAGACAGATCTCTAGCTGGTTAGAGACAGGTCTCTAGCTGGTTAGAGACAGGTCTCTCGCTGGTTAGACACATGTCTGTAGCCAGTTAGAGAAAGTCTTTAGCTGGTTAGAGACATGTCTTTAGCTGGTTAGAGACAGGTCTGTAGTTGGTTAGAGACAGGTTTGTAGCTGGTTAGAGGCAGGTCTCTAGCTGGTTAGAGACCGGTCTGTAGCTGGTTAGAGACAGGTCCTCAGCTGGTTAGAGACATGTCTGTAGCTGGTTAGAGACATGTCTGTAGTTGGTTAGAGACATGACTGTAGCTGGTTAGAGACAGGTCTGTAGCTGGTTAGAGACAGGTCTGTAGCTGGTTAGAGACAGGTCCTTAGCTGGTTAGAGACAGGTTTGTAGCTGGTTAGAGGCAGGTCTTTAGCCAGTAAGAGAAAGTCTGTAGCTGGTTAGAGACCGGTCCTTAACTGGTTAGAGACAGGTCCTTAACTGGTTAGAGACAGTCTGTAGCTGGTTAGAGACAGGTCTGTAGCCGTTTAGAGAAAGTCTTTAGATGGTTAGAGACGGGTCTGTAGCTGGTTAGAGACAGGTTTGTAGCTGGTTAGAGGCAGGTCTGTAGCTGGTTAGAGACAGGTCTGTAGCTGGTTAGACACATGTCTGTAGCCAGTTAGAGAAAGTCTGTAGCTGGTAAGAGACAGGTCTGTAGCTGGTGAGAGACATGTCTGTAGCTGGTTAGAGACATGTCTGTAGCTGGTTAGAGAGAGGTCTGTAGCTGGTTAGAGACCGGTCCTTAACTGGTTAGAGAAAGGTCCTTAACTGGTTAGAGACAGACTGTAGGTGGTTAGAGACAGGTCTGTAGCCGGTTGGAGAAAGTCTGTAGCTGATTAGAGACAGGTCTGTAACTGGTTAGAGACAGGTCTCTAGCTGGTTAGAGACATGTCTGTAGCTGGTTAGAGACAGGTCTGTAGCCAGTTAGAGAAAGTCTTTAGCTGGTTAGAGACATGTCTGTAGCTGGTTAGAGACGGGTCTGTAGCTGGTTAGAGACAGGTCCTTAGCTGGTTAGAGGCAGGTCTGTAGCTGGTTAGAGACAGGTCTGTAGCCGTTAAGAGAAAGTCTGTAGCCGATTAGAGACAGGTCAGTAGCTGGTTAGAGACAGGTCTGTAGCCGGTTTGAGACTGTCTGTAGACTGTTAGAGAAAGTCTGTAGCCGGTTAGAGACAGGTCTTTAACTGGTAAGAGACAGGTCCTTAACTGGTGAGAGACATGTCTGTAGCTGGTTAGAGACGGGTCTGTAGCTGGTTAGAGACAGGTCCTTAGCTGGTTAGAGACAGGTCTGTAACTGGTTAGAGACATGTCTGTAACTGGTTAGAGACATGTCTGTAGCTGGTTACAGACAGGTCCTTAACTGGTTAGAGACATGTCTGTAGCTGGTTAGAGACAGGTCTGTAGCTGGTTAGAGGCATGTCTATAGCTGGTTAGAGACATGTCTGTAGTTGGTTAGAGACAGGTTTGTAGCTGGTTAGAGGCAGGTCTCTAGCTGGTTAGAGACAGGTCTGTAGCTGGTTAGAGACAGGTCCTTAGCTGGTTAGAGACAGGTTTGTAGCTGGTTAGAGACAGGTCCTTAACTGGTTAGAGACAGGTCTCTAGCTGGTTAGACACATGTCTGTAGCCAGTTAGAGAAAGTCTTTAGCTGGTTAGAGACATGTCTGTAGCTGGTTAGAGACAGGTCTGTAGCTGGTTAGAGGCAGGTCTGTAGCCGATTAGAGAAAGTCTGTAGCCGATTAGAGACAGGTCAGTAGCTGGCTAGAGACAGGTCCTTAGCTGGTTAGAGACAGGTCTGTAACTGGTTAGAGACGGGTCTGTAGCTGGTTAGAGACAGGTCTGTAACTGGTTAGAGACATGTCTGTCGCTGGTTAGAGACATGTCTGTAGCTGGTTAGAGACATGTCTGTAGCTGGGTAGAGACAGGTACTTAACTGGTTAGAGACAGGTCTCTAGCTGGTTAGAGACAGGTCTCTAGCTGGTTAGACACAAGTCTGTAGCCAGTTAGAGAAAGTCTTTAGCTGGTTAGAGACATGTCTGTAGCTGGTTAGAGACAGGTCTTTAGCTGGTTAGAGGCAGGTCTGTAGCTGGTTAGAGACATGTCTGTAGTTGGTTAGAGACAGGTTTGTAGCTGGTTAGAGGCAGGTCTCTAGCTGGTTAGAGACAGGTCGGTAGCTGGTTAGAGACAGGTCCTTAGCTGGTTAGAGACATGTCTGTAGCTGGTTAGAGACATGTCTGTAGTTGGTTAGAGACATGACTGTAGCTGGTTAGAGGCAGGTCTGTAGCTGGTTAGAGACAGATCTGTAGCCGTTTAGAGAAAGTCTGTAGCCGATTAGAGACAGGTCAGTAGCTGGTTAGAGACAGGTCTATAGCCGGTTTGAGACTGTCTGTAGACTGTTAGAGAAAGTCTGTAGCCGGTTAGAGACAGGTCTTTAACTGGTAAGAGACAGGTCCTTAACTGGTGAGAGACATGTCTGTAGCTGGTTAGAGACGGGTCTGTAGCTGGTTAGAGACAGGTCCTTAGCTGGTTAGAGACAGGTCTGTAACTGGTTAGAGACATGTCTGTAGCTGGTTAGAGACATGTCTGTAGCTGGTTAGAGACAGGTCCTTAACTGGTTAGAGACAGATCTCTAGCTGGTTAGAGACAGGTCTCTAGCTGGTTAGACACATGTCTGTAGCCAGTTAGAGAAAGTCTTTAGCTGGTTAGATACATGTCTTTAGCTGGTTAGAGACAGGTCTGTAGTTGGTTAGAGACAGGTTTGTAGCTGGTTAGAGGCAGGTCTCTAGCTGGTTAGAGACAGGTCTGTAGCTGGTTAGAGACAGGTCCTTAGCTGGTTAGAGACATGTCTGTAGCTGGTTAGAGACATGTCTGTAGTTGGTTAGAGACATGACTGTAGCTGGTTAGAGACAGGTCTGTAGCTGGTTAGAGACAGGTCCTTAGCTGGTTAGAGACAGGTTTGTAGCTGGTTAGAGGCAGGTCTTTAGCCACTAAGAGAAAGTCTGTAGCTGGTTAGAGACCGGTCCTTAACTGGTTAGAGACAGGTCCTTAACTGGTTAAAGAGAGTCTGTAGCTGGTTAGAGACAGGTCTGTAGCTGGTTAGAGACAGGTTTGTAGCTGGTTAGAGGCAGGTCTGTAGCTGGTTAGAGACAGGTCTGTAGCTGGTTAGACACATGTCTGTAGCCAGTTAGAGAAAGTCTGTAGCTGGTAAGAGACAGGTCTGTAGCTGGTGAGAGACATGTCTGTAGCTGGTTAGAGACAGGTCTGTAGCTGGTTAGAGACAGGTCCTTAGCTGGTTAGAGACATATCTGTAGCTGGTTAGAGAGAGGTCTGTAGCTGGTTAGAGACCGGTCCTTAACTGGTTAGAGAAAGGTCCTTAACTGGTTAGAGACAGACTGTAGGTGGTTAGAGACAGGTCTGTAGCCGGTTGGAGAAAGTCTGTAGCTGATTAGAGACAGGTCTGTAACTGGTTAGAGACAGGTCTCTAGCTGGTTAGAGACATGTCTGTAGCTGGTTAGAGACAGGTCTGTAGCCAGTTAGAGAAAGTCTTTAGCTGGTTAGAGACATGTCTGTAGCTGGTTAGAGACAGGTTATTAGCTGGTTAGAGACATGTCTGTAGCTGGTTAGAGACAGGTCTGTAGCTGGTTAGAGACAGGTTTGTAGCTGGTTAGAGTCAGGTCCTTACCTGGTTAGAGACATGTCTGTAGCTGGCTAGAGACAGGTCTATAGCCGGTTTGAGACTGTCTGTAGACTGTTAGAGAAAGTCTGTAGCCGGTTAGAGACAGGTCCTTAACTGGTAAGAGACATGTCTGTAGCTGGTTAGAGACGGGTCTGTAGCTGGTTAGAGACAGGTCCTTAGCTGGTTAGAGACAGGTCTGTAACTGGTTAGAGACATGTCTGTAGCTGGTTAGATACATGTCTGTAGCTGGGTAGAGACAGGTCTGTAGCTGGTTAGAGGCAGGTCTGTAGCTGGTTAGAGACATGTCTGTAGTTGGTTAGAGACAGGTTTGTAGCTGGTTAGAGGCAGGTCTCTAGCTTGTTAGAGACAGGTCTGTAGCTGGTTAGAGACAGGTCCTTTGCTGGTTAGAGACATGTCTGTAGCTGGTTAGAGACATGTCTGTAGTTGGTTAGAGACATGACTGTAGCTGGTTAGAGGCAGGTCTGTAGCTGGTTAGAGACAGGTCTGTAGCCGTTTAGAGAAAGTCTTTAGCTGATTAGAGACATGTCTGTAGCTGGTTAGAGACAGGTCTGTAGCTGGTTAGAGACAGGTTTGTAGCTGGTTAGAGACAGGTCTGTAGCTGGTTAGAGACATGTCTGTAGATGGTTAGAGACAGGTTTGTAGCTGGTTAGAGACAGGTCTGTAGCTGGTTAGAGACATGTCTGTAGCTGGTTAGAGACAGGTCCTTAGCTGGTTAGAGACATGTCTGTAGTTGGTTAGAGACAGGTCTGTAGCCGTTTAGAGAAAGTCTGTAGCTGATTAGAGACAGGTCAGTAGCTGGTTAGAGACAGGTCTATAGCCGGGTTGAGACTGTCTGTAGACTGTTAGAGAAAGTCTGTAGCTGGTTAGAGACAGTCTGTAGATGGTTAGAAATATGTCTGTAGCCGGTTAGAGACAGGTGTTTAACTGGTAAGAGACAGGTCATTAACTGGTGAGAGACATGTCTGTAGCTGGTTAGAGACGGGTCTTTAGCTGGTTAGAGACAGGACTGTAACTGGTTAGAGACATGTCTGTAGCTGGTTAGAGACAGGTCTGTAACTGGTTAGAGACATGTCTGTAGCTGGTTAGAGACAGCTCTGTAGCTGGTTAGAGACAGGTCCATAGCTGGTTAGAGACATGTCTGTAGCTGGTTAGAGACAGGTCCTTAACTGGTTAGAGGCAGGTTTGTAGCTGGTTAGAGACAGGTCTGTAGCTGGTTTGAGACATGTCTGTAGCTGGTAGAGACAGGTCTCTAGCTGGTTAGAGACAGGTCTCTAGTTGGTTAGACACATGTCTGTAGCCAGTTAGAGACATGTCTGTAGCTGGTTAGAGACAGGTCTGTAGCTGGTTAGAGACAGGTCTGTAGCTGGTTAGAGGCATGTCTGTAGCTGGTTAGAGACATGTCTGTAGTTGGTTAGAGACAGGTTTGTAGCTGGTTAGAGGCAGGTCTCTAGCTGGTTAGAGACAGGTCTGTAGCTGGTTAGAGACAGGTCCTTAGCTGGTTAGAGACATGTCTGTAGCTGGTTAGAGACATGTCTGTAGTTGGTTAGAGACATGACTGTAGCTGGTTAGAGGCAGGTCTGTAGCTGGTTAGAGACAGGTCTGTAGCTGGTTAGAGACAGGTCCTTAGCTGGTTAGAGACAGGTTTGTAGCTGGTTAGAGGCAGGTCTGTAGCTGGTTAGAGAAAGTCTGTAGCTGGTTAGAGACCGGTCCTTAACTGGTTAGAGACAGGTCCTTAACTGGTTAGAGACAGTCTGTAGCTGGTTAGAGACAGGTCTGTAGCCGTTTAGAGAAAGTCTGTAGATGGTTAGAGACCGGTACTTAACTGGTTAGAGACAGGTCCTTAACTGGTTAGAGACATGTCTGTTGCTGGTTAGAGACAGGTCTGTAGCTGGTTAGACACATGTCTGTAGCCAGTTAGAGAAAGTCTGTAGCTGGTTAGAGACCGGTCCTTAACTGGTTAGAGACAGGTCCTTAACTGGTTAGAGACAGTCTGTAGGTGGTTAGAGACAGGTCTGTAGCCGGTTGGAGAAAGTCTGTAGCTGATTAGAGACAGGTCTGTAACTGGTTAGAGACAGGTCTCTAGCTGGTTAGAGACATGTCTGTAGCTGGTTAGAGACAGGTCTGTAGCCAGTTAGAGAAAGTCTTTAGCTGGTTAGAGACATGTCTGTAGCTGGTTAGAGACAGGTTATTAGCTGGTTAGAGACATGTCTGTAGCTGGTTAGAGACAGGTCTGTAGCTGGTTAGAGACAGGTTTGTAGCTGGTTAGAGACAGGTCCTTAGCTGGTTAGAGACATGTCTGTAGCTGGTTAGAGACAGGTCTGTAGCTGGTTAGAGACAGGTCTGTAGCTGGTTAGAGACATGTCGGTAGCTGGTTAGAGACAGGTCTGTAGCTGGTTAGAGACAGGTCCTTAGCTGGTTAGAGACATGTCTGTAGCTGGTTAGAGACAGGTCTGTAGCCGTTTAGAGAAAGTCTGTAGCCGATTAGAGACAGGTCAGTAGCTGGCTAGAGACAGGTCCTTAGCTGGTTAGAGACATGTCTGTAACTGGTTAGAGACGGGTCTGTAGCTGGTTAGAGACAGGTCCTTAGCTGGTTAGAGACAGGTCTGTAACTGGTTAGAGACATGTCTGTAGCTGGTTAGAGACATGTCTGTAGCTGGGTAGAGACAGGTCCTTAACTGGTTAGAGACAGGTCTCTAGCTGGTTAGAGACAGGTCTCTAGCTGGTTAGAGACAGGTCTCTAGCTGGTTAGACACATGTCTGTAGCCAGTTAGAGAAAGTCTTTCGCTGGTTAGAGACATGTCTGTAGCTGGTTAGAGACAGGTCTGTAGCTGGTTAGAGGCAGGTCTGTAGCTGGTTAGAGATATGTCTGTAGTTGGTTAGAGACAGGTTTGTAGCTGGTTAGAGGCAGGTCTCTAGCTGGTTAGAGACAGGTCTGTAGCTGGTTAGAGACAGGTCCTTAGCTGGTTAGAGACATGACTGTAGCTGGTTAGAGACAGATCTGTAGCCGTTTAGAGAAAGTCTGTAGCCGATTAGAGACAGGTCAGTAGTTGGTTAGAGACAGGTCTATAGCCGGTTTGAGACTGTCTGTAGACTGTTAGAGAAAGTCTGTAGCCGGTTAGAGACAGGTCTTTAACTGGTAAGAGACAGGTCCTTAACTGGTGAGAGACATGTCTGTAGCTGGTTAGAGACGGGTCTGTAGCTGGTTAGAGACAGGTCTGTAGCTGGTTAGACACATGTCTGTAGCCAGTTAGAGAAAGTCTGTAGCTGGTAAGAGACAGGTCTGTAGCTGGTGAGAGACATGTCTGTAGCTGGTTAGAGACAGGTCTGTAGCTGGTTAGAGACAGGTCCTTAGCTGGTTAGAGACATGTCTGTAGCTGGTTAGAGAGAGGTCTGTAGCTGGTTAGAGACCGGTCCTTAACTGGTTAGAGACAGGTCCTTAACTGGTTAGAGACAGACTGTAGGTGGTTAGAGACAGGTCTGTAGCCGGTTGGAGAAAGTCTGTAGCTGATTAGAGACAGGTCTGTAACTGGTTAGAGACAGGTCTCTAGCTGGTTAGAGACATGTCTGTAGCTGGTTAGAGACAGGTCTGTAGCCAGTTAGAGACATGTCTTTAGCTGGTTAGAGACATGTCTGTAGCTGGTTAGAGACAGGTCTGTAGCTGGTTAGAGACAGGTTATTAGCTGGTTAGAGACATGTCTGTAGCTGGTTAGAGACAGGTCTGTAGCTGGTCAGAGACAGGTTTGTAGCTGGTTAGAGTCAGGTCCTTACCTGGTGAGAGACATGTCCTTAGCTGGTTAGAGACATGTCTGTAGCTGGTTAGAGACAGGTCTGTAGCCGTTTGGAGAAAGTCTTTAGCCGTTTAGAGACAGGTCAGTAGCTGGCTAGAGACAGGTCTATAGCCGGTTTGAGACTGTCTGTAGACTGTTAGAGAAAGTCTGTAGCCGGTTAGAGACAGGTCCTTAACTGGTAAGAGACATGTCTGTAGCTGGTTAGAGACGGGTCTGTAGCTGGTTAGAGACAGGTCCTTAGCTGGTTAGACACATGTCTGTAGCCAGTTAGAGAAAGTCTTTAGCTGGTTAGAGACATGTCTGTAGCTGGTTAGAGACAGGTCTGTAGCTGGTTAGAGGCAGGTCTGTAGCTGGTTATAGACATGTCTGTAGTTGGTTAGAGACAGGTTTGTAGCTGGTTAGAGGCAGGTCTGTAGCTGGTTAGAGACAGGTCTGTAGCTGGTTAGAGACAGGTCCTTAGCTGGTTAGAGACATGTCTGTAGCTGGTTAGAGACATGTCTGTAGTTGGTTAGAGACATGACTGTAGCTGGTTAGAGGCAGGTCTGTAGCTGGTTAGAGACAGATCTGTAGCCGTTTAGAGAAAGTCTGTAGCCGATTAGAGACAGGTCAGTAGCTGGTTAGAGACAGGTCTATAGCTGGTTAGAGACAGGTCTGTAACTGGTTAGAGACGGGTCTGTAGCTGGTTAGAGACAGGTCCTTAGCTGGTTAGAGACAGGTCTGTAACTGGTTAGAGACATGTCTGTAGCTGGTTAGAGACATGTCTATAGCTGGGTAGAGACAGGTCCTTAACTGGTTAGAGACAGGTCTCTAGCTGGTTAGAGACAGGTCTCTAGCTGGTTAGACACATGTCTGTAGCCAGTTAGAGAAAGTCTTTCGCTGGTTAGAGACATGTCTGTAGCTGGTTAGAGACAGGTCTGTAGCTGGTTAGAGGCAGGTCTGTAGCTGGTTAGAGATATGTCTGTAGTTGGTTAGAGACAGGTTTGTAGCTGGTTAGAGGCAGGTCTCTAGCTGGTTAGAGACAGGTCTGTAGCTGGTTAGAGACAGGTCCTTAGCTGGTTAGAGACATGACTGTAGCTGGTTAGAGACAGATCTGTAGCCGTTTAGAGAAAGTCTGTAGCCGATTAGAGACAGGTCAGTAGTTGGTTAGAGACAGGTCTATAGCCGGTTTGAGACTGTCTGTAGACTGTTAGAGAAAGTCTGTAGCCGGTTAGAGACAGGTCTTTAACTGGTAAGAGACAGGTCCTTAACTGGTGAGAGACATGTCTGTAGCTGGTTAGAGACGGGTCTGTAGCTGGTTAGAGACAGGTCCTTAGCTGGTTAGAGACAGGTCTGTAACTGGTTAGAGACATGTCTGTAGCTGGTTAGAGACATGTCTGTAGCTGGTTAGAGACAGATCCTTAACTGGTTAGAGACAGGTCTGTAGCTGGTTAGAGACAGGTCTCTAGCTGGTTAGAGACAGGTCTCTAGCTGGTTAGACACATGTCTGTAGCCAGTTAGAGAAAGTCTTTAGCTGGTTAGAGACATGTCTGTAGCCGGTTAGAGACAGGTCTGTAGCTGGTTAGAGGCATGTCTGTAGCTGGTTAGAGACATGTCTGTAGTTGGTTAGAAACAGGTTTGTAGCTGGTTAGAGGCAGGTCTCTAGCTGGTTAGAGACAGGTCTGTAGCTGGTCAGAGACATGTCTGTAGCTGGTTAGAGACATGTCTGTAGTTGGTTAGAGACATGACTGTAGCTGGTTAGAGACAGGTCTGTAGCTGGTTAGAGACAGGTCTGTAGCTGGTTAGAGACAGGTCCTTAGCTGGTTAGAGACAGGTTTGTAGCTGGTTAGAGGCAGGTCTTTAGCCAGTAAGAGAAAGTCTGTAGCTGGTTAGAGACCGGTCCTTCACTGGTTAGAGACAGGTCCTTAACTGGTTAGAGACAGTCTGTAGCTGGTTAGAGACAGGTCTGTAGCCGTTTAGAGAAAGTCTGTACATGGTTAGAGACGGGTCTGTAGCTGGTTAGAGACGGGTTTGTAGCTGGTTAGAGGCAGGTCTGTAGCTGGTTAGAGACAAGTCTGTAGCTGGTTAGACACATGTCTGTAGCCAGTTAGAGAAAGTCTGTAGCTGGTAAGAGACAGGTCTGTAGCTGGTTAGAGACAGGTCTGTAGCTGGTTAGAGACAGGTCTGTAGCTGGTTAGACACATGTCTGTAGCCAGTTAGAGAAAGTCTGTAGCTGGTAAGAGACAGGTCTGTAGCTGGTGAGAGACATGTCTGTAGCTGGTTAGAGACAGGTCTGTAGCTGGTTAGAGACAGGTCCTTAGCTGGTTAGAGACATGTCTGTAGCTGGTTAGAGAGAGGTCTGTAGCTGGTTAGAGACCGGTCCTTAACTGGTTAGAGACAGGTCCTTAACTGGTTAGAGACAGACTGTAGGTGGTTAGAGACAGGTCTGTAGCCGGTTGGAGAAAGTCTGTAGCTGATTAGAGACAGGTCTGTAACTGGTTAGAGACAGGTCTCTAGCTGGTTAGAGACATGTCTGTAGCTGGTTAGAGACAGGTCTGTAGCCAGTTAGAGAAAGTCTTTAGCTGGTTAGAGACATGTCTGTAGCTGGTTAGAGACAGGTCTGTAGCTGGTTAGAGACAGGTTATTAGCTGGTTAGAGACATGTCTGTAGCTGGTTAGAGACAGGTCTGTAGCTGGTCAGAGACAGGTTTGTAGCTGGTTAGAGTCAGGTCCTTACCTGGTGAGAGACATGTCTGTAGCTGGTTAGAGACAGGTCTGTAGCTGGTTAGAGACAGGTCTGTAGCTGGTTAGAGACATGTCGGTAGCTGGTTAGAGACAGGTCTGTAGCTGGTTAGAGACAGGTCCTTAGCTGGTTAGAGACATGTCTGTAGCTGGTTAGAGACAGGTCTGTAGCCGTTTGGAGAAAGTCTGTAGCCGTTTAGAGACAGGTCAGTAGCTGGCTAGAGACAGGTCTATAGCCGGTTTGAGACTGTCTGTAGCTGGTTAGAGACAGGTCCTTAGCTGGTTAGAGACAGGTCTGTAGCTGGTTAGAGGCAGGTCTGTAGCTGGTTATAGACATGTCTGTAGTTGGTTAGAGACAGGTTTGTAGCTGGTTAGAGGCAGGTCTGTAGCTGGTTAGAGACAGGTCTGTAGCTGGTTAGAGACAGGTCCTTAGCTGGTTAGAGACATGTCTGTAGCTGGTTAGAGACATGTCTGTAGTTGGTTAGAGACATGACTGTAGCTGGTTAGAGGCAGGTCTGTAGCTGGTAAGAGACAGATCTGTAGCCGTTTAGAGAAAGTCTGTAGCCGATTAGAGACAGGTCAGTAGCTGGTTAGAGACAGGTCTATAGCCGGTTTGAGACTGTCTGTAGACTGTTAGAGAAAGTCTGTAGCCGGTTAGAGACAGGTCTTTAACTGGTAAGAGACAGGTCCTTAACTGGTGAGAGACATGTCTGTAGCTGGTTAGAGACATGTCTGTAGCTGGTTAGAGACAGGTCCTTAACTGGTTAGAGACAGATCTCTAGCTGGTTAGAGACAGGTCTCTAGCTGGTTAGACACATGTCTGTAGCCAGTTAGAGAAAGTCTTTAGCTGGTTAGAGACATGTCTGTAGCTGGTTAGAGACAGGTCTGTAGCTGGTTAGAGGCATGTCTGTAGCTGGTTAGAGACATGTCTGTAGTTGGTTAGAGACAGGTTTGTAGCTGGTTAGAGGCAGGTCTCTAGCTGGTTAGAGACAGGTCTGTAGCTGGTTAGAGACAGGTCCTTAGCTGGTTAGAGACATGTCTGTAGCTGGTTAGAGACATGTCTGTAGTTGGTTAGAGACATGACTGTAGCTGGTTAGAGACAGGTCTGTAGCTGGTTAGAGACAGGTCTGTAGCTGGTTAGAGACAGGTCCTTAGCTGGTTAGAGACAGGTTTGTAGCTGGTTAGAGGCAGTTCTTTAGCCAGTAAGAGAAAGTCTGTAGCTGGTTAGAGACCGGTCCTTAACTGGTTAGAGACAGGTCCTTAACTGGTTAGAGACAGTCTGTAGCTGGTTAGAGACAGGTCTGTAGCCGTTTAGAGAAAGTCTTTAGATGGTTAGAGACGGGTCTGTAGCTGGTTAGAGACAGGTTTGTAGCTGGTTAGAGGCAGGTCTGTAGCTGGTTAGAGACAGGTCTGTAGCTGGTTAGACACATGTCTGTAGCCAGTTAGAGAAAGTCTGTAGCTGGTAAGAGACAGGTCTGTAGCTGGTGAGAGACATGTCTGTAGCTGGTTAGAGACAGGTCTGTAGCTGGTTAGAGACAGGTCCTTAGCTGGTTAGAGACATGTCAGTAGCTGGCTAGAGACAGGTCTATAGCCGGTTTGAGACTGTCTGTAGACTGTTAGAGAAAGTCTGTAGCCGGTTAGAGACAGGTCCTTAACTGGTAAGAGACATGTCTGTAGCTGGTTAGAGACGGGTCTGTAGCTGGTTAGAGACAGGTCCTATGCTGGTTAGAGACAGGTCTGTAACTGGTTAGAGACATGTCTGTAGCTGGTTAGATACATGTCTGTAGCTGGGTAGAGACAGGTCTGTAGCTGGTTAGAGGCAGGTCTGTAGCTGGTTAGAGACATGTCTGTAGTTGGTTAGAGACAGGTTTGTAGCTGGTTAGAGGCAGGTCTCTAGCTTGTTAGAGACAGGTCTGTAGCTGGTTAGAGACAGGTCCTTAGCTGGTTAGAGACATGTCTGTAGCTGGTTAGAGACATGTCTGTAGTTGGTTAGAGACATGACTGTAGCTGGTTAGAGGCAGGTCTGTAGCTGGTTAGAGATAGGTCTGTAGCCGTTTAGAGAAAGTCTGTAGCCGATTAGAGACAGGTCAGTAGCTGGTTAGAGACAGGTCTGTAGCCGGTTTGAGACTGTCTGTAGACTGTTAGAGAAAGTCTGTAGCCGGTTAGAGACAGGTCTTTAACTGGTAAGAGACAGGTCCTTAACTGGTGAGAGACATGTCTGAAGCTGGTTAGAGACGGGTCTGTAGCTGGTTAGAGACAGGTCCTTAGCTGGTTAGAGACAGGTCTGTAACTGGTTAGAGACATGTCTGTAACTGGTTAGAGACATGTCTGTAGCTGGTTAGAGACAGGTCCTTAACTGGTTAGAGACATGTCTGTAGCTGGTTAGAGACGGGTCTGTAGCTGGTTAGAGACAGGTCCTTAGCTGGTTAGACACATGTCTGTAGCCAGTTAGAGAAAGTCTTTAGCTGGTTAGAGACATGTCTGTAGCTGGTTAGAGACAGGTCTGTAGCTGGTTAGAGGCAGGTCTGTAGCTGGTTATAGACATGTCTGTAGTTGGTTAGAGACAGGTTTGTAGCTGGTTAGAGGCAGGTCTGTAGCTGGTTAGAGACAGGTCTGTAGCTGGTTAGAGACAGGTCCTTAGCTGGTTAGAGACATGTCTGTAGCTGGTTAGAGACATGTCTGTAGTTGGTTAGAGACATGACTGTAGCTGGTTAGAGGCAGGTCTGTAGCTGGTTAGAGACAGATCTGTAGCCGTTTAGAGAAAGTCTGTAGCCGATTAGAGACAGGTCAGTAGCTGGTTAGAGACAGGTCTATAGCCGGTTTGAGACTGTCTGTAGACTGTTAGAGAAAGTCTGTAGCCGGTTAGAGACAGGTCTTTAACTGGTAAGAGACAGGTCCTTAACTGGTGAGAGACATGTCTGTAGCTGGTTAGAGACGGGTCTGTAGCTGGTTAGAGACAGGTCCATAGCTGGTTAGAGACAGGTCTGTAACTGGTTAGAGACATGTCTGTAGCTGGTTAGAGACATGTCTGTAGCTGGTTAGAGACAGGTCCTTAACTGGTTAGAGACAGATCTCTAGCTGGTTAGAGACAGGTCTCTAGCTGGTTAGAGACAGGTCTCTAGCTGGTTAGACACATGTCTGTAGCCAGTTAGAGAAAGTCTTTAGCTGGTTAGAGACATGTCTGTAGCTGGTTAGAGACAGGTCTGTAGCTGGTTAGAGGCATGTCTGTAGCTGGTTAGAGACATGTCTGTAGTTGGTTAGAGACAGGTTTGTAGCTGGTTAGAGGCAGGTCTCTAGCTGGTTAGAGACAGGTCTGTAGCTGGTTAGAGACAGGTCCTTAGCTGGTTAGAGACATGTCTGTAGCTGGTTAGAGACATGTCTGTAGTTGGTTAGAGACATGACTGTAGCTGGTTAGAGACAGGTCTGTAGCTGGTTAGAGACAGGTCTGTAGCTGGTTAGAGACAGGTCCTTAGCTGGTTAGAGACAGGTTTGTAGCTGGTTAGAGGCAGGTCTTTAGCCAGTAAGAGAAAGTCTGTAGCTGGTTAGAGACCGGTCCTTAACTGGTTAGAGACAGGTCCTTAACTGGTTAGAGACAGTCTGTAGCTGGTTAGAGACAGGTCTGTAGCCGTTTAGAGAAAGTCTTTAGATGGTTAGAGACGGGTCTGTAGCTGGTTAGAGACAGGTTTGTAGCTGGTTAGAGGCAGGTCTGTAGCTGGTTAGAGACAGGTCTGTAGCTGGTTAGACACATGTCTGTAGCCAGTTAGAGAAAGTCTGTAGCTGGTAAGAGACAGGTCTGTAGCTGGTGAGAGACATGTCTGTAGCTGGTTAGAGACAGGTCTGTAGCTGGTTAGAGACAGGTCCTTAGCTGGTTAGAGACATGTCTGTAGCTGGTTAGAGAGAGGTCTGTAGCTGGTTAGAGACCGGTCCTTAACTGGTTAGAGAAAGGTCCTTAACTGGTTAGAGACAGACTGTAGGTGGTTAGAGACAGGTCTGTAGCCGGTTGCAGAAAGTCTGTAGCTGATTAGAGACAGGTCTGTAACTGGTTAGAGACAGGTCTCTAGCAGGTTAGAGACATGTCTGTAACTGGTTAGAGACAGGTCTGTAGCCAGTTAGAGAAAGTCTTTAGCTGGTTAGAGACATGTCTGTAGCTGGTTAGAGACAGGTTATTAGCTGGTTAGAGACATGTCTGTAGCTGGTTAGAGACAGGTCTGTAGCTGGTTAGAGACAGGTTTGTAGCTGGTTAGAGTCAGGTCCTTACCTGGTTAGAGACATGTCTGTAGCTGGTTAAAGACAGGTCTGTAGCTGGTTAGAGACAGGTCTGTAGATGGTTAGAGACATGTCGGTAGCTGGTTAGAGACAGGTCTGTAGCTGGTTAGAGACAGGTCCTTAGCTGGTTAGAGACATGTCTGTAGCTGGTTAGAGACAGGTCTGTAGCCGGTTTGAGACAGGTCCTTAACTGGTAAGAGACATGTCTGTAGCTGGTTAGAGACGGGTCTGTAGCTGGTTAGAGACAGGTCCTTAGCTGGTTAGAGACAGGTCTGTAGCTGGTTAGAGACATGTCGGTAGCTGGTTAGAGACAGGTCTGTAGCTGGTTAGAGACAGGTCCTTAGCTGGTTAGAGACATGTCAGTAGCTGGCTAGAGACAGGTCTATAGCCGGTTTGAGACTGTCTGTAGACTGTTAGAGAAAGTCTGTAGCCGGTTAGAGACAGGTCCTTAACTGGTAAGAGACATGTCTGTAGCTGGTTAGAGACGGGTCTGTAGCTGGTTAGAGACATGTCTGTAGCTGGTTAGAGACAGGTCTGTAGCTGGTTAGAGGCATGTCTGTAGCTGGTTAGAGACATGTCTGTAGTTGGTTAGAGACAGGTTTGTAGCTGGTTAGAGGCAGGTCTCTAGCTGGTTAGAGACAGGTCTGTAGCTGGTTAGAGACAGGTCCTTAGCTGGTTAGAGACATGTCTGTAGCTGGTTAGAGACATGTCTGTAGTTGGTTAGAGACATGACTGTAGCTGGTTAGAGACAGGTCTGTAGCTGGTTAGAGACAGGTCTGTAGCTGGTTAGAGACAGGTCCTTAGCTGGTTAGAGACAGGTTTGTAGCTGGTTAGAGGCAGGTCTTTAGCCAGTAAGAGAAAGTCTGTAGCTGGTTAGAGACCGGTCCTTAACTGGTTAGAGACAGGTCCTTAACTGGTTAGAGACAGTCTGTAGCTGGTTAGAGACAGGTCTGTAGCCGTTTAGAGAAAGTCTTTAGATGGTTAGAGACGGGTCTGTAGCTGGTTAGAGACAGGTTTGTAGCTGGTTAGAGGCAGGTCTGTAGCTGGTTAGAGACAGGTCTGTAGCTGGTTAGACACATGTCTGTAGCCAGTTAGAGAAAGTCTGTAGCTGGTAAGAGACAGGTCTGTAGCTGGTGAGAGACATGTCTGTAGCTGGTTAGAGACAGGTCTGTAGCTGGTTAGAGACAGGTCCTTAGCTGGTTAGAGACATGTCTGTAGCTGGTTAGAGAGAGGTCTGTAGCTGGTTAGAGACCGGTCCTTAACTGGTTAGAGAAAGGTCCTTAACTGGTTAGAGACAGACTGTAGGTGGTTAGAGACAGGTCTGTAGCCGGTTGCAGAAAGTCTGTAGCTGATTAGAGACAGGTCTGTAACTGGTTAGAGACAGGTCTCTAGCAGGTTAGAGACATGTCTGTAACTGGTTAGAGACAGGTCTGTAGCCAGTTAGAGAAAGTCTTTAGCTGGTTAGAGACATGTCTGTAGCTGGTTAGAGACAGGTTATTAGCTGGTTAGAGACATGTCTGTAGCTGGTTAGAGACAGGTCTGTAGCTGGTTAGAGACAGGTTTGTAGCTGGTTAGAGTCAGGTCCTTACCTGGTTAGAGACATGTCTGTAGCTGGTTAAAGACAGGTCTGTAGCTGGTTAGAGACAGGTCCTTAGCTGGTTAGAGACAGGTCTGTAACTGGTTAGAGACATGTCGGTAGCTGGTTAGAGACAGGTCTGTAGCTGGTTAGAGACAGGTCCTTAGCTGGTTAGAGACATGTCAGTAGCTGGCTAGAGACAGGTCTATAGCCGGTTTGAGACTGTCTGTAGACTGTTAGAGAAAGTCTGTAGCCGGTTAGAGACAGGTCCTTAACTGGTAAGAGACATGTCTGTAGCTGGTTAGAGACGGGTCTGTAGCTGGTTAGAGACAGGTCCTTAGCTGGTTAGAGACAGGTCTGTAACTGGTTAGAGACATGTCTGTAGCTGGTTAGATACATGTCTGTAGCTGGGTAGAGACAGGTCTGTAGCTGGTTAGAGGCAGGTCTGTAGCTGGTTAGAGACATGTCTGTAGTTGGTTAGAGACAGGTTTGTAGCTGGTTAGAGGCAGGTCTCTAGCTTGTTAGAGACAGGTCTGTAGCTGGTTAGAGACAGGTCCTTAGCTGGTTAGAGACATGTCTGTAGCTGGTTAGAGACATGTCTGTAGTTGGTTAGAGACATGACTGTAGCTGGTTAGAGGCAGGTCTGTAGCTGGTTAGAGATAGGTCTGTAGCCGTTTAGAGAAAGTCTGTAGCCGATTAGAGACAGGTCAGTAGCTGGTTAGAGACAGGTCTGTAGCCGGTTTGAGACTGTCTGTAGACTGTTAGAGAAAGTCTGTAGCCGGTTAGAGACAGGTCTTTAACTGGTAAGAGACAGGTCCTTAACTGGTGAGAGACATGTCTGAAGCTGGTTAGAGACGGGTCTGTAGCTGGTTAGAGACAGGTCCTTAGCTGGTTAGAGACAGGTCTGTAACTGGTTAGAGACATGTCTGTAACTGGTTAGAGACATGTCTGTAGCTGGTTAGAGACAGGTCCTTAACTGGTTAGAGACATGTCTGTAGCTGGTTAGAGACGGGTCTGTAGCTGGTTAGAGACAGGTCCTTAGCTGGTTAGACACATGTCTGTAGCCAGTTAGAGAAAGTCTTTAGCTGGTTAGAGACATGTCTGTAGCTGGTTAGAGACAGGTCTGTAGCTGGTTAGAGGCAGGTCTGTAGCTGGTTATAGACATGTCTGTAGTTGGTTAGAGACAGGTTTGTAGCTGGTTAGAGGCAGGTCTGTAGCTGGTTAGAGACAGGTCTGTAGCTGGTTAGAGACAGGTCCTTAGCTGGTTAGAGACATGTCTGTAGCTGGTTAGAGACATGTCTGTAGTTGGTTAGAGACATGACTGTAGCTGGTTAGAGGCAGGTCTGTAGCTGGTTAGAGACAGATCTGTAGCCGTTTAGAGAAAGTCTGTAGCCGATTAGAGACAGGTCAGTAGCTGGTTAGAGACAGGTCTATAGCCGGTTTGAGACTGTCTGTAGACTGTTAGAGAAAGTCTGTAGCCGGTTAGAGACAGGTCTTTAACTGGTAAGAGACAGGTCCTTAACTGGTGAGAGACATGTCTGTAGCTGGTTAGAGACGGGTCTGTAGCTGGTTAGAGACAGGTCCATAGCTGGTTAGAGACAGGTCTGTAACTGGTTAGAGACATGTCTGTAGCTGGTTAGAGACATGTCTGTAGCTGGTTAGAGACAGGTCCTTAACTGGTTAGAGACAGATCTCTAGCTGGTTAGAGACAGGTCTGTAACTGGTTAGAGACATGTCTGTAGCTGGTTAGATACATGTCTGTAGCTGGGTAGAGACAGGTCTGTAGCTGGTTAGAGGCAGGTCTGTAGCTGGTTAGAGACATGTCTGTAGTTGGTTAGAGACAGGTTTGTAGCTGGTTAGAGGCAGGTCTCTAGCTTGTTAGAGACAGGTCTGTAGCTGGTTAGAGACAGGTCCTTAGCTGGTTAGAGACATGTCTGTAGCTGGTTAGAGACATGTCTGTAGTTGGTTAGAGACATGACTGTAGCTGGTTAGAGGCAGGTCTGTAGCTGGTTAGAGATAGGTCTGTAGCCGTTTAGAGAAAGTCTGTAGCCGATTAGAGACAGGTCAGTAGCTGGTTAGAGACAGGTCTGTAGCTGGTTTGAGACTGTCTGTAGACTGTTAGAGAAAGTCTGTAGCCGGTTAGAGACAGGTCTTTAACTGGTAAGAGACAGGTCCTTAACTGGTGAGAGACATGTCTGAAGCTGGTTAGAGACGGGTCTGTAGCTGGTTAGAGACAGGTCCTTAGCTGGTTAGAGACAGGTCTGTAACTGGTTAGAGACATGTCTGTAACTGGTTAGAGACATGTCTGTAGCTGGTTAGAGACAGGTCCTTAACTGGTTAGAGACATGTCTGTAGCTGGTTAGAGACGGGTCTGTAGCTGGTTAGAGACAGGTCCTTAGCTGGTTAGACACATGTCTGTAGCCAGTTAGAGAAAGTCTTTAGCTGGTTAGAGACATGTCTGTAGCTGGTTAGAGACAGGTCTGTAGCTGGTTAGAGGCAGGTCTGTAGCTGGTTATAGACATGTCTGTAGTTGGTTAGAGACAGGTTTGTAGCTGGTTAGAGGCAGGTCTGTAGCTGGTTAGAGACAGGTCTGTAGCTGGTTAGAGACAGGTCCTTAGCTGGTTAGAGACATGTCTGTAGCTGGTTAGAGACATGTCTGTAGTTGGTTAGAGACATGACTGTAGTTGGTTAGAGGCAGGTCTGTAGCTGGTTAGAGACAGATCTGTAGCCGTTTAGAGAAAGTCTGTAGCCGATTAGAGACAGGTCAGTAGCTGGTTAGAGACAGGTCTATAGCCGGTTTGAGACTGTCTGTAGACTGTTAGAGAAAGTCTGTAGCCGGTTAGAGACAGGTCTTTAACTGGTAAGAGACAGGTCCTTAACTGGTGAGAGACATGTCTGTAGCTGGTTAGAGACGGGTCTGTAGCTGGTTAGAGACAGGTCCATAGCTGGTTAGAGACAGGTCTGTAACTGGTTAGAGACATGTCTGTAGCTGGTTAGAGACATGTCTGTAGCTGGTTAGAGACAGGTCCTTAACTGGTTAGAGACAGATCTCTAGCTGGTTAGAGACAGGTCTCTAGCTGGTTAGAGACAGGTCTCTAGCTGGTTAGACACATGTCTGTAGCCAGTTAGAGAAAGTCTTTAGCTGGTTAGAGACATGTCTGTAGCTGGTTAGAGACAGGTCTGTAGCTGGTTAGAGGCATGTCTGTAGCTGGTTAGAGACATGTCTGTAGTTGGTTAGAGACAGGTTTGTAGCTGGTTAGAGGCAGGTCTCTAGCTGGTTAGAGACAGGTCTGTAGCTGGTTAGAGACAGGTCCTTAGCTGGTTAGAGACATGTCTGTAGCTGGTTAGAGACATGTCTGTAGTTGGTTAGAGACATGACTGTAGCTGGTTAGAGACAGGTCTGTAGCTGGTTAGAGACAGGTCTGTAGCTGGTTAGAGACAGGTCCTTAGCTGGTTAGAGACAGGTTTGTAGCTGGTTAGAGGCAGGTATTTTGCCAGTAAGAGAAAGTCTGTAGCTGGTTAGAGACCGGTCCTTAACTGGTTAGAGACAGGTCCTTAACTGGTTAGAGACAGTCTGTAGCTGGTTAGAGACAGGTCTGTAGCCGTTTAGAGAAAGTCTTTAGATGGTTAGAGACGGGTCTGTAGCTGGTTAGAGACAGGTTTGTAGCTGGTTAGAGGCAGGTCTGTAGCTGGTTAGAGACAGGTCTGTAGCTGGTTAGACACATGTCTGTAGCCAGTTAGAGAAAGTCTGTAGCTGGTTAGAGACCGGTCCTTAACTGGTTAGAGACAGGTCCTTAACTGGTTAGAGACAGTATGTAGGTGGTTAGAGACAGGTCTGTAGCCGGTTGGAGACAGTCTGTATCTGATTAGAGACAGGTCTGTAACTGGTTAGAGACAGGTCTCTAGCTGGTTAGAGACATGTCTGTAGCTGGTTAGAGACAGGTCTGTAGCCAGTTAGAGAAAGTCTTTAGCTGGTTAGAGACATGTCTGTAGCTGGTTAGAGACAGGTCTGTAGCTGGTTAGAGACAGGTTATTAGCTGGTTAGAGACATGTCTGTAGCTGGTTAGAGACAGGTCTGTAGCTGGTTAGAGACAGGTTTGTAGCTGGTTAGAGACAGGTTTGTAGCTGGTTAGAGACAGGTCCTTAGCTGGTTAGAGACATGTCTGTAGCTGGTTAGAGATAGGTCTGTAGCTGGTTAGAGACAGGTTTGTAGCTGGTTAGAGGCAGGTCTGTAGCTTGTTAGAGACATGTCTGTAGCTGGTTAGAGACATGTCTGTAGCTGGTTAGAAATATGTCTGTAGCCGGTTAGAGTCAGGTCCTTAACTGGTGAGAGACATGTTTGTAGCTGGTTAGAGACGGGTCTGTAGCTGGTTAGAGACAGGTCCTTAGGTGGTTAGAGACAGGTCTGTAACTGGTTAGAGACATGTCTGTAGCTGGTTAGAGACGGGTCTGTAGCTGGTTAGAGACAGGTTTGTAGCTGGTTAGAGGCAGGTCTGTAGCTGGTTAGAGACATGTCTGTAGCTGGTTAGAGACATGTCTGTAGCTGGTAAGAGACAGGTCTGTAGCTGGTTAGAGACAGGTCTGTAGCTGGTTAGAGACATGTATTTAGCTGGTTAGAGACAGGTCTGTAGCTGGTTAGAGACAGGTCCATTGCTGGTTAGAGACATGTCTGTAGCTGGTTAGAGACAGGTCCTTAACTGGTAAGAGACAGGTTTGTAGCTGGTCAGAGGCAGGTCTGTAGCTGGTTAGAGACATGTCTGTTGCTGGTTAGAGACAGGTCTGTAGCTGGTTAGACACATGTCTGTAGCCAGTTAGAGAAAGTCTTTAGCTGGTTAGAGACATGTCTGTAGCTGGTTAGAGACATGTCTGTAGCTGGTTAGAGGCAGGTCTTTATCTGGTTAGAGACATGTCTGTAGCTGGATAGAGACAGGTCTGTAGCTGGTTAGAGAAAGGTCCTCAGCTGGTTAGAGACAAGTCTGTAGCTGGTTAGAGACAGGTCCTTAGCTGGTTAGAGACAGGTCTGTAGCTGGTTAGAGACATGTCTGTAGCTGGTTAGAGACAGGTCCTTAGCTGGTTAGAGACATGTCTGTAGCTGGTTAGAGACATGTCTGTAGTTGGTTAGAGACATGACTGTAGCTGGTTAGAGGCAGGTCTGTAGCTGGTTAGAGACAGGTCTGTAGCTGGTTAGAGACAGGTCCTTAGCTGGTTAGAGACAGGTTTGTAGCTGGTTAGAGGCAGGTCTGTAGCCAGTTAGAGAAAGTCTGTAGCTGGTTAGAGACAGGTCCTTAACTGGTTAGAGACAGGTCCTTAACTGGTTAGAGACAGTCTGTAGCTGGTTAGAGACAGGTCTGTAGCCGTTTAGAGAAAGTCTGTAGCTGGTTAGAGACCGGTACATAACTGGTTAGAGACAGGTCCTTAACTGGTTAGAGACATGTCTGTAGCTGGTTAGAGACAGGTCTGTAGCTGGTTAGACACATGTCTGTAGCTGGTTAGAGACTGGTCCTTAACTGGTTAGAGACATGTCTGTAACTGGTTAGAGACAGGTCTGTAGCTGGTTAGAGACAGGTTTGTAGCTGGTTAGAGACAGGTCTGTAGCTGGTTAGAGACATGTCTGTAGATGGTTAGAGACAGGTCTGTAGCTGGTTAGAGACAGGTTTGTAGCTGGTTAGAGGCAGGTCTGTAGACTGTTAGAGAAAGTCTGTAGCCGGTTAGAGACAGGTCTTTAACTGGTAAGAGACAGGTCCTTAACTGGTGAGAGACATGTCTGTAGCTGGTTAGAGACGGGTCTGTAGCTGGTTAGAGACAGGTCCATAGCTGGTTAGAGACAGGTCTGTAACTGGTTAGAGACATGTCTGTAGCTGGTTAGAGACATGTCTGTAGCTGGTTAGAGACAGGTCCTTAACTGGTTAGAGACAGATCTCTAGCTGGTTAGAGACAGGTCTCTAGCTGGTTAGAGACAGGTCTCTAGCTGGTTAGACACATGTCTGTAGCCAGTTAGAGAAAGTCTTTAGCTGGTTAGAGACATGTCTGTAGCTGGTTAGAGACAGGTCTGTAGCTGGTTAGAGGCATGTCTGTAGCTGGTTAGAGACATGTCTGTAGTTGGTTAGAGACAGGTTTGTAGCTGGTTAGAGGCAGGTCTCTAGCTGGTTAGAGACAGGTCTGTAGCTGGTTAGAGACAGGTCCTTAGCTGGTTAGAGACATGTCTGTAGCTGGTTAGAGACATGTCTGTAGTTGGTTAGAGACATGACTGTAGCTGGTTAGAGACAGGTCTGTAGCTGGTTAGAGACAGGTCTGTAGCTGGTTAGAGACAGGTCCTTAGCTGGTTAGAGACAGGTTTGTAGCTGGTTAGAGGCAGGTATTTTGCCAGTAAGAGAAAGTCTGTAGCTGGTTAGAGACCGGTCCTTAACTGGTTAGAGACAGGTCCTTAACTGGTTAGAGACAGTCTGTAGCTGGTTAGAGACAGGTCTGTAGCCGTTTAGAGAAAGTCTTTAGATGGTTAGAGACGGGTCTGTAGCTGGTTAGAGACAGGTTTGTAGCTGGTTAGACGCAGGTCTGTAGCTGGTTAGAGACAGGTCTGTAGCTGGTTAGACACATGTCTGTAGCCAGTTAGAGAAAGTCTGTAGCTGGTTAGAGACCG
Organism: Telmatherina bonti; assembly: GCF_933228915.1. Lineage (NCBI taxonomy): Eukaryota > Metazoa > Chordata > Actinopteri > Atheriniformes > Telmatherinidae > Telmatherina > Telmatherina bonti. The sequence continues at coordinate 1,417,623 of NC_136629.1, read as the reverse complement.
GTCCTTAACTGGTTAGAGACAGGTCCTTAACTGGTTAGAGACAGTATGTAGGTGGTTAGAGACAGGTCTGTAGCCGGTTGGAGAAAGTCTGTATCTGATTAGAGACAGGTCTGTAACTGGTTAGAGACAGGTCTCTAGCTGGTTAGAGACATGTCTGTAGCTGGTTAGAGACAGGTCTGTAGCCAGTTAGAGAAAGTCTTTAGCTGGTTAGAGACATGTCTGTAGCTGGTTAGAGACAGGTCTGTAGCTGGTTAGAGACAGGTTATTAGCTGGTTAGAGACATGTCTGTAGCTGGTTAGAGACAGGTCTGTAGCTGGTTAGAGACAGGTTTGTAGCTGGTTAGAGACAGGTTTGTAGCTGGTTAGAGACAGGTCCTTAGCTGGTTAGAGACATGTCTGTAGCTGGTTAGAGATAGGTCTGTAGCTGGTTAGAGACAGGTTTGTAGCTGGTTAGAGGCAGGTCTGTAGCTTGTTAGAGACATGTCTGTAGCTGGTTAGAGACATGTCTGTAGCTGGTTAGAAATATGTCTGTAGCCGGTTAGAGACAGGTCCTTAACTGGTGAGAGACATGTTTGTAGCTGGTTAGAGACGGGTCTGTAGCTGGTTAGAGACAGGTCCTTAGGTGGTTAGAGACAGGTCTGTAACTGGTTAGAGACATGTCTGTAGCTGGTTAGAGACGGGTCTGTAGCTGGTTAGAGACAGGTTTGTAGCTGGTTAGAGGCAGGTCTGTAGCTGGTTAGAGACATGTCTGTAGCTGGTTAGAGACATGTCTGTAGCTGGTAAGAGACAGGTCTGTAGCTGGTTAGAGACAGGTCTGTAGCTGGTTAGAGACATGTATTTAGCTGGTTAGAGACAGGTCTGTAGCTGGTTAGAGACAGGTCCATTGCTGGTTAGAGACATGTCTGTAGCTGGTTAGAGACAGGTCCTTAACTGGTAAGAGACAGGTTTGTAGCTGGTCAGAGGCAGGTCTGTAGCTGGTTAGAGACATGTCTGTTGCTGGTTAGAGACAGGTCTGTAGCTGGTTAGACACATGTCTGTAGCCAGTTAGAGAAAGTCTTTAGCTGGTTAGAGACATGTCTGTAGCTGGTTAGAGACATGTCTGTAGCTGGTTAGAGGCAGGTCTTTATCTGGTTAGAGACATGTCTGTAGCTGGATAGAGACAGGTCTGTAGCTGGTTAGAGAAAGGTCCTCAGCTGGTTAGAGACAAGTCTGTAGCTGGTTAGAGACAGGTCCTTAGCTGGTTAGAGACAGGTCTGTAGCTGGTTAGAGACATGTCTGTAGCTGGTTAGAGACAGGTCCTTAGCTGGTTAGAGACATGTCTGTAGCTGGTTAGAGACATGTCTGTAGTTGGTTAGAGACATGACTGTAGCTGGTTAGAGGCAGGTCTGTAGCTGGTTAGAGACAGGTCTGTAGCTGGTTAGAGACAGGTCCTTAGCTGGTTAGAGACAGGTTTGTAGCTGGTTAGAGGCAGGTCTGTAGCCAGTTAGAGAAAGTCTGTAGCTGGTTAGAGACCGGTCCTTAACTGGTTAGAGACAGGTCCTTAACTGGTTAGAGACAGTCTGTAGCTGGTTAGAGACAGGTCTGTAGCCGTTTAGAGAAAGTCTGTAGCTGGTTAGAGACCGGTACATAACTGGTTAGAGACAGGTCCTTAACTGGTTAGAGACATGTCTGTAGCTGGTTAGAGACAGGTCTGTAGCTGGTTAGACACATGTCTGTAGCTGGTTAGAGACTGGTCCTTAACTGGTTAGAGACATGTCTGTAACTGGTTAGAGACAGGTCTGTAGCTGGTTAGAGACAGGTTTGTAGCTGGTTAGAGACAGGTCTGTAGCTGGTTAGAGACATGTCTGTAGATGGTTAGAGACAGGTTTGTAGCTGGTTAGAGACAGGTCTGTAGCTGGTTAGAGACATGTCTGTAGCTGATTAGAGACAGGTCAGTAGCTGGTTAGAGACAGGTCTATAGCCGGGTTGAGACTGTCTGTAGACTGTTAGAGAAAGTCTGTAGCTGGTTAGAGACAGTCTGTAGATGGTTAGAAATATGTCTGTAGCCGGTAAGAGACAGGTGTTTAACTGGTAAGAGACAGGTCATTAACTGGTGAGAGACATGTCTGTAGCTGGTTAGAGACGGGTCTGTAGCTGGTTAGAGACAGGACTGTAACTGGTTAGAGACATGTCTGTAGCTGGTTAGAGACAGGTCTGTAACTGGTTAGAGACATGTCTGTAGCTGGTTAGAGAAAGTCTGTAGCTGGTTAGAGACCGGTCCTTAACTGGTTAGAGACAGGTCCTTAACTGGTTAGAGACAGTATGTAGGTGGTTAGAGACAGGTCTGTAGCCGGTTGGAGAAAGTCTGTATCTGATTAGAGACAGGTCTGTAACTGGTTAGAGACAGGTCTCTAGCTGGTTAGAGACATGTCTGTAGCTGGTTAGAGACAGGTCTGTAGCCGGTTGGAGAAAGTCTGTAGCTGGTTAGAGACAGGTCTGTAGCCGTTTAGAGAAAGTCTTTAGATGGTTAGAGACGGGTCTGTAGCTGGTTAGAGACAGGTTTGTAGCTGGTTAGACGCAGGTCTGTAGCTGGTTAGAGACAGGTCTGTAGCTGGTTAGACACATGTCTGTAGCCAGTTAGAGAAAGTCTGTAGCTGGTTAGAGACCGGTCCTTAACTGGTTAGAGACAGGTCCTTAACTGGTTAGAGACAGTATGTAGGTGGTTAGAGACAGGTCTGTAGCCGGTTGGAGAAAGTCTGTATCTGATTAGAGACAGGTCTGTAACTGGTTAGAGACAGGTCTCTAGCTGGTTAGAGACATGTCTGTAGCTGGTTAGAGACAGGTCTGTAGCCAGTTAGAGAAAGTCTTTAGCTGGTTAGAGACATGTCTGTAGCTGGTTAGAGACAGGTCTGTAGCTGGTTAGAGACAGGTTATTAGCTGGTTAGAGACATGTCTGTAGCTGGTTAGAGACAGGTCTGTAGCTGGTTAGAGACAGGTTTGTAGCTGGTTAGAGACAGGTTTGTAGCTGGTTAGAGACAGGTCCTTAGCTGGTTAGAGACATGTCTGTAGCTGGTTAGAGATAGGTCTGTAGCTGGTTAGAGACAGGTTTGTAGCTGGTTAGAGGCAGGTCTGTAGCTTGTTAGAGACATGTCTGTAGCTGGTTAGAGACATGTCTGTAGCTGGTTAGAAATATGTCTGTAGCCGGTTAGAGACAGGTCCTTAACTGGTGAGAGACATGTTTGTAGCTGGTTAGAGACGGGTCTGTAGCTGGTTAGAGACAGGTCCTTAGGTGGTTAGAGACAGGTCTGTAACTGGTTAGAGACATGTCTGTAGCTGGTTAGAGACGGGTCTGTAGCTGGTTAGAGACAGGTTTGTAGCTGGTTAGAGGCAGGTCTGTAGCTGGTTAGAGACATGTCTGTAGCTGGTTAGAGACATGTCTGTAGCTGGTAAGAGACAGGTCTGTAGCTGGTTAGAGACAGGTCTGTAGCTGGTTAGAGACATGTATTTAGCTGGTTAGAGACAGGTCTGTAGCTGGTTAGAGACAGGTCCATTGCTGGTTAGAGACATGTCTGTAGCTGGTTAGAGACAGGTCCTTAACTGGTAAGAGACAGGTTTGTAGCTGGTCAGAGGCAGGTCTGTAGCTGGTTAGAGACATGTCTGTTGCTGGTTAGAGACAGGTCTGTAGCTGGTTAGACACATGTCTGTAGCCAGTTAGAGAAAGTCTTTAGCTGGTTAGAGACATGTCTGTAGCTGGTTAGAGACATGTCTGTAGCTGGTTAGAGGCAGGTCTTTATCTGGTTAGAGACATGTCTGTAGCTGGATAGAGACAGGTCTGTAGCTGGTTAGAGAAAGGTCCTCAGCTGGTTAGAGACAAGTCTGTAGCTGGTTAGAGACAGGTCCTTAGCTGGTTAGAGACAGGTCTGTAGCTGGTTAGAGACATGTCTGTAGCTGGTTAGAGACAGGTCCTTAGCTGGTTAGAGACATGTCTGTAGCTGGTTAGAGACATGTCTGTAGTTGGTTAGAGACATGACTGTAGCTGGTTAGAGGCAGGTCTGTAGCTGGTTAGAGACAGGTCTGTAGCTGGTTAGAGACAGGTCCTTAGCTGGTTAGAGACAGGTTTGTAGCTGGTTAGAGGCAGGTCTGTAGCCAGTTAGAGAAAGTCTGTAGCTGGTTAGAGACCGGTCCTTAACTGGTTAGAGACAGGTCCTTAACTGGTTAGAGACAGTCTGTAGCTGGTTAGAGACAGGTCTGTAGCCGTTTAGAGAAAGTCTGTAGCTGGTTAGAGACCGGTACATAACTGGTTAGAGACAGGTCCTTAACTGGTTAGAGACATGTCTGTAGCTGGTTAGAGACAGGTCTGTAGCTGGTTAGACACATGTCTGTAGCTGGTTAGAGACTGGTCCTTAACTGGTTAGAGACATGTCTGTAACTGGTTAGAGACAGGTCTGTAGCTGGTTAGAGACAGGTTTGTAGCTGGTTAGAGACAGGTCTGTAGCTGGTTAGAGACATGTCTGTAGATGGTTAGAGACAGGTTTGTAGCTGGTTAGAGACAGGTCTGTAGCTGGTTAGAGACATGTCTGTAGCTGATTAGAGACAGGTCAGTAGCTGGTTAGAGACAGGTCTATAGCCGGGTTGAGACTGTCTGTAGACTGTTAGAGAAAGTCTGTAGCTGGTTAGAGACAGTCTGTAGATGGTTAGAAATATGTCTGTAGCCGGTAAGAGACAGGTGTTTAACTGGTAAGAGACAGGTCATTAACTGGTGAGAGACATGTCTGTAGCTGGTTAGAGACGGGTCTGTAGCTGGTTAGAGACAGGACTGTAACTGGTTAGAGACATGTCTGTAGCTGGTTAGAGACAGGTCTGTAACTGGTTAGAGACATGTCTGTAGCTGGTTAGAGACATGTCTGTAGCTGGTTAGAGACAGGTCCTTAACTGGTTAGAGGCAGGTTTGTAGCTGGTTAGAGACAGGTCTGTAGCTGGTTTGAGACATGTCTGTAGCTGGTAGAGACAGGTCTCTAGCTGGTTAGAGACAGGTCTCTAGTTGGTTAGACACATGTCTGTAGCCAGTTAGAGAAAGTCTTTTGCTGGTTAGAGACATGTCTGTAGCTGATTAGACACATGTCTGTAGCCAGTTAGACAAAGTCTGTAGCTGGTTAGAGACCGGTCCTTAACTGGTTAGAGACAGTCTGTAGGTGGTTAGAGACAGGTCTGTAGCCGGTTGGAGAAAGTCTGTAGCTGATTAGAGACAGGTCTGTAACTGGTTAGAGACAGGTCTCTAGCTGGTTAGAGACATGTCTGTAGCTGGTTAGAGACAGGTCTGTAGCTGGTTGGACACATGTCTGTACCCAGTTAGAGAAAGTCTTAAGCTGGTTAGAGACATGTCTGTAGCTGGTTAGAGACAGGTCTGTAGCTGGTTTGAGACAGGTTTGTAGCTGGTTAGAGACAGGTCTGTAGCTGGTTAGAGACATGTCTGTAGCTGGTTAGAGACAGGTTTGTAGCTGGTTAGAGACAGGTCCTTAGCTGGTTAGAGACATGTCTGTAGATGGTTAGAGACAGGTCTGTAGCTGGTTAGACACATGTCTTTAGCCAGTTAGAGAAAGTCTGTAGCTGGTTAGAGACCGGTCCTTAACTGGTTAGAGACAGGTCCTTAACTGGTTAGAGACATGTCTGTAGCTGGTTAGAGACAGGTCTGTTGCTGGTTAGAGACAGGTCTGTAGCTGGTTAGAGACAGGTCTGTAGCTGGTTAGAGACATGTCTGTAGCTTGTTAGACATGTCTGTAGCCGGTTAGAGAAAGTCTGTAGCTGGTTAGAGACCGGTCCTTAACTGGTGAGAGACATGTCTGTAGCTGGTTAGAGACATGTCTGTAGCTGGTTAGAGAAAGTCTGTAGCTGGTTAGAGACCGGTCCTTAACTGGTTAGAGACAGTCTGTAGGTGGTTAGAGACAGGTCTGTAACCGGTTGGAGAAAGTCTGTAGCTGGTTCGAGACCGGTCCTTAACTGGTTAGAGACAGGTCCTTAACTGGTTAGAGACAGTCTGTAGCTGGTTAGAGACAGGTCTGTAGCTGGTTAGACACATGTCTTTAGCCAGTTTGAGAAAGTCTTTAGCTGGTTAGAGACATGTCTGTAGCTGGTTAAAAACATGTCTGTAGCTGGTTAGAGACAGGTCTGTTGCTGGTTAGAGACAGGTCTGTAGCTGGTTAGAGACATGTCTGTAGCTGGTTAGAGACATGTCTGTAGCTGGTTAGACATGTCTGTAGCTGGTTAGAGACAGGTCCTTAACTGGTTAGAGGCAGGTTTGTAGCTGGTTAGAGACAGGTCTGTAGCTGGTTTGAGACATGTCTGTAGCTGGTAGAGACAGGTCTCTAGCTGGTTAGACACATGTCTGTAGCCAGTTAGAGAAAGTCTGTAGTTGGTTAGAGACCGGTCCTTAGCTGGTTAGAGACAGGTCTGTAGCTGGTTAGAGACAGGTCTGTAGCTGGTTAGACACATGTCTGTAGCCAGTTAGAGAAAGTCTGTAGCTGGTTAGAGACCGGTCCTTAACTGGTTAGAGACAGGTCCATAACTGGTTAGAGACATGTCTGTTGCTGGTTAGAGACAGGTCTGTAGCTGGTTAGAGACATGTCTGTAGCTGGTTAGAGACAGGTCTGTAGCTGGTTAGAGACAGGTCCTTAGCTGGTTAGAGACATGTCTCCAGCTGGTTAGAGACAGGTATGTAGCTGGTTAGACACATGTCTGTAGCTGGTTAGAGACTGGTCCTTAACAGGTTAGAGACAGGTCTGTAGCCAGTTAGAGACATGTCTGTAGCTGGTTAGAGACAGGTCTGTAGCTGGTTAGAGACAGGTCCTTAGCTGGTTAGAGACATGTCTGTAGCTGGTTAGAGACAGGTCTGTAGCCGTTTAGAGAAAGTCTGTAGCCGATTAGAGACAGGTCAGTAGCTGGCTAGAGACAGGTCTATAGCCGGTTTGAGACTGTTTGTAGACTGTTAGAGAAAGTCTGTAGCTGGTAAGAGACAGGTCTGTAGCTGGTTAGAGACATGTCTGTAGCTGGTTAGAGACAGGTCTGTAGCTGGTTAGAGACAGGTCCTTAGCTGGTTACAGACATGTCTGTAGCTGGTTAGAGAGAGGTCTGTAGCTGGTTAGAGACAGGTCCTTAACTGGTTAGAGACAGTCTGTAGGTGGTTAGAGACAGGTCTGTAGCCGGTTAGAGACAGGTCCTTAGCTGGTTACAGACATGTCTGTAGCTGGTTAGAGAGAGGTCTGTAGCTGGTTAGAGACAGGTCCTTAACTGGTTAGAGACAGTCTGTAACTGGTTAGAGACAGGTCTCAAGCTGGTTAGAGACATGTCTGTAGCTGGTTAGAGACAGGTCTGTTGCCAGTTAGAGAAAGTCTTTAGCTGGTTAGAGACATGTCTCTAGCTGGTTAGAGACAGGTCTGTAGCTGGTTAGAGACAGGTTATTAGCTGGTTAGAGACATGTCTGTAGCTGGTTAGAGACAGGTCTGTAGCTGGTTTGAGACAGGTTTGTAGCTGGTTAGAGACAGGTCTGTAGCTGGTTAGAGACATGTCTGTAGCTGGTTAGAGACAGGTTTGTAGCTGGTTAGAGACAGGTCCTTAGCTGGTTCGAGACATGTCTGTAGATGGTTAGAGACAGGTCTGTAGCTGGTTAGACACATGTCTTTAGCCAGTTAGAGAAAGTCTGTAGCTGGTTAGAGACCGGTCCTTAACTGGTTAGAGACAGGTCCTTAACTGGTTAGAGACATGTCTGTAGCTGGTTAGAGACAGGTCTGTTGCTGGTTAGAGACAGGTCTGTAGCTGGTTAGAGACAGGTCTGTAGCTGGTTAGAGACATGTCTGTAGCTTGTTAGACATGTCTGTAGCCGGTTAGAGAAAGTCTGTAGCTGGTTAGAGACCGGTCCTTAAGTGGTGAGAGACATGTCTGTAGCTGGTTAGAGACATGTCTGTAGCTGGTTAGAGAAAGTCTGTAGCTGGTTAGAGACAGGTCCTTAACTGGTTAGAGACAGTCTGTAGCAGTTAGAGACAGGTCTGTAGCTGGTTAGACACATGTCTTTAGTCAGTTTGAGAAAGTCTTTAGCTGGTTAGAGACATGTCTGTAGCTGGTTAAAAACATGTCTGTAGCTGGTTAGAGACAGGTCTGTTGCTGGTTAGAGACAGGTCTGTAGCTGGTTAGAGACATGTCTGTAGCTGGTTAGAGACATGTCTGTAGCTGGTTAGACATGTCTGTAGCCAGTTAGAGAAAGTCTGTAGCTGGTTAGAGACCGGTCCTTAACTGGTGAGAGACATGTCTGTAGCTGGTTAGAGACATGTCTGTAGCTGGTTAGAGACAGGTCCTTAACTGGTTAGAGGCAGGTTTGTAGCTGGTTAGAGACAGGTCTGTAGCTGGTTTGAGACATGTCTGTAGCTGGTAGAGACAGGTCTCTAGCTGGTTAGAGACAGGTCTGTAGCTGGTTAGACACATGTCTGTAGCCAGTTAGAGAAAGTCTGTAGTTGGTTAGAGACCGGTCCTTAGCTGGTTAGAGACAGGTCTGTAGCTGGTTAGAGACAGGTCTGTAGCTGGTTAGACACATGTCTGTAGCCAGTTAGAGAAAGTCTGTAGCTGGTTAGAGACCGGTCCTTAACTGGTTAGAGACAGGTCCTTAACTGGTTTGAGACATGTCTGTTGCTGGTTAGAGACAGGTCTGTAGCTGGTTAGAGACATGTCTGTAGCTGGTTAGAGACAGGTCTGTAGCTGGTTAGAGACAGGTCCTTAGCTGGTTAGAGACATGTCTCCAGCTGGTTAGAGACAGGTCTGTAGCTGGTTAGACACATGTCTGTAGCTGGTTAGAGACTGGTCCTTAACTGGTTAGAGACAGGTCTGTAGCTGGTTAGAGACATGTCTGTAGCTGGTTAGAGACAGGTCTGTAGCTGGTTAGAGACAGGTCCTTAGCTGGTTAGAGACATGTCTGTAGCTGGTTAGAGACAGGTCTGTAGCCGTTTAGAGAAAGTCTGTAGCCGATTAGAGACAGGTCAGTAGCTGGCTAGAGACAGGTCTATAGCCGGTTTGAGACTGTTTGTAGACTGTTAGAGAAAGTCTGTAGCTGGTAAGAGACAGGTCTGTAGCTGGTTAGAGACATGTCTGTAGCTGGTTAGAGACAGGTCTGTAGCTGGTTAGAGACAGGTCCTTAGCTGGTTACAGACATGTCTGTAGCTGGTTAGAGAGAGGTCTGTAGCTGGTTAGAGACAGGTCCTTAACTGGTTAGAGACAGTCTGTAGGTGGTTAGAGACATGTCTGTAGCTGGTTAGAGACAGGTCTGTAGCTGGTTAGACACATGTCTGTAGCTGGTTAGAGACTGGTCCTTAACTGGTTAGAGACAGGTCTGTAGCTGGTTAGAGACATGTCTGTAGCTGGTTAGAGACAGGTCTGTAGCTGGTTAGAGACAGGTCCTTAGCTGGTTAGAGACATGTCTGTAGCTGGTTAGAGACAGGTCTGTAGCCGTTTAGAGAAAGTCTGTAGCCGATTAGAGACAGGTCAGTAGCTGGCTAGAGACAGGTCTATAGCCGGTTTGAGACTGTTTGTAGACTGTTAGAGAAAGTCTGTAGCTGGTAAGAGACAGGTCTGTAGCTGGTTAGAGACATGTCTGTAGCTGGTTAGAGACAGGTCTGTAGCTGGTTAGAGACAGGTCCTTAGCTGGTTACAGACATGTCTGTAGCTGGTTAGAGAGAGGTCTGTAGCTGGTTAGAGACAGGTCCTTAACTGGTTAGAGACAGTCTGTAGGTGGTTAGAGACAGGTCTGTAGCCGGTTAGAGACAGGTCCTTAGCTGGTTACAGACATATCTGTAGCTGGTTAGACAGAGGTCTGTAGCTGGTTAGAGACAGGTCCTTAACTGGTTAGAGACAGTCTGTAACTGGTTAGAGACAGGTCTCTAGCTGGTTAGAGACATGTCTGTAGCTGGTTAGAGACAGGTCTGTTGCCAGTTAGAGAAAGTCTTTAGCTGGTTAGAGACATGTCTCTAGCTGGTTAGAGACAGGTCTGTAGCTGGTTAGAGACAGGTTATTAGCTGGTTAGAGACATGTCTGTAGCTGGTTAGAGACAGGTCTGTAGCTGGTTAGAGACAGGTTTGTAGCTGGTTAGAGACAGGTCCTTAGCTGGTTAGAGACATGTCTGTAGCTGGTTAGAGACAGGTCTGTAGCTGGTTAGAGACAGGTCCTTAGCTGGTTACAGACATGTCTGTAGCTGGTTAGAGAGAGGTCTGTAGCTGGTTAGAGACAGGTCCTTAACTGGTTAGAGACAGTCTGTAGGTGGTTAGAGACAGGTCTGTAGCCGGTTAGAGACAGGTCCTTAGCTGGTTACAGACATATCTGTAGCTGGTTAGACAGAGGTCTGTAGCTGGTTAGAGACAGGTCCTTAACTGGTTAGAGACAGTCTGTAACTGGTTAGAGACAGGTCTCTAGCTGGTTAGAGACATGTCTGTAGCTGGTTAGAGACAGGTCTGTTGCCAGTTAGAGAAAGTCTTTAGCTGGTTAGAGACATGTCTCTAGCTGGTTAGAGACAGGTCTGTAGCTGGTTAGAGACAGGTTATTAGCTGGTTAGAGACATGTCTGTAGCTGGTTAGAGACAGGTCTGTAGCTGGTTAGAGACAGGTTTGTAGCTGGTTAGAGACAGGTCCTTAGCTGGTTAGAGACATGTCTGTAGCTGGTTAGAGACAGGTCTGTAGCTGGTTAGAGACAGGTCTGTAGCTGGTTAGAGACATGTCGGTAGCTCGTTAAAGACAGGTCTGTTGCTGGTTAGAGACAGGTCCTTAGCTGGTTAGAGACATGTCTGTAGCTGGTTAGAGACAGGTCTGTAGCTGGTTAGAGACAGGTCCTTAGCTGGTTAGAGACATGTCTGTAGATGGTTAGAGACAGGTCCTTAGCTGGTTAGAGACCGGTCCTTAACTGGTTAGAGACAGGTCCTTAACTGGTTAGAGACAGGTCCTTAACTGGTTAGAGACAGTCTGTAGCTGGTTAGAGACAGGTCTGTAGCCGTTTAGAGAAAGTCTGTAGCTGATTAGAGACAGGTCAGAAGGTGGTTAGAGACAGGTCTATAGCCGGTTTGAGACTGTCTGTAGACTGTTAGAGAAAGTCTGTAGCTGGTTAGAGACAGTCTGTAGATGGTTAGAAATATGTCTGTAGCCGGTTAGAGACAGGTCCTTAGCTGGTGAGAGACATGTCTGTAGCTGGTTAGAGACAGGTCCTTAGCTGGTTAGAGACATGTCTGTAGCTGGTTAGAGACAGGTCCTTAGCTGGTTAGAGACCGGTCCTTAGCTGGTTAGAGACCGGTCCTTAACTGGTTAGAGACAGGTCCTTAACTGGTTAGAGACAGTCTGTAGCTGGTTAGAGACAGGTCTGTAGCCGTTTAGAGAAAGTCTGTAGCTCATTAGAGAGACGTCAGTAGGTGGTTAGAGACAGGTCTATAGCCGGTTTGAGACTGTCTGTAGACTGTTAGAGAAAGTCTGTAGCTGGTTAGAGACAGTCTGTAGATGGTTAGAAATATGTCTGTAGCCGGTTAGAGACAGGTCCTTAACTGGTGAGAGACATGTTTGTAGCTGGTTAGAGACGGGTCTGTAGCTGGTTAGAGACAGGTCCTTAGCTGGTTAGAGACAGGTCTGTAGCTGGTTAGAGACATGTCTGTTGCTGGTTAGAGACAGGTCTGTAGCTGGTTAGAGGCAGGTCTGTAGGTGGTTAGACACATGTCTGTAGCCAGTTAGAGAAAGTCTTTAGCTGGTTAGAGACAGGTCTCTAGCTGGTTTCAGACAGGTCTCTAGCTGGTTAGACACATGTCTGTAGCCAGTTAGAGAAAGTCTTTAGCTGGTTAGAGACATGTCTGTAGCTGGTTAGAGACATGTCTGTAGCTGGAAAGAGACAGGTCTGTAGCTGGTTAGAGAAAGGTCCTTAGCTGGTTAGAGACAAGTCTGTAGCCGGTTAGAGACAGGTCCTTAGCTGGTTAGAGACAGGTCCTTAGCTGGTTAGAGACAGGTCCTTAGCTGGTTAGAGTAAGGTCTGTAGCTGGTTAGAGACAGGTCCTTAGCTGGTTAGAGACAGGTCTATAACTGGTTAAACACATGTCTGTAGCTGGTTAGAGAAAGGTCTGTAGGTGGTTAGAGACAGGTTTGTAGCTGGTTAGAGACAGGTCCTTAACTGGTTTGAGACATGTCTGTAGCTGGTTAGAGACGGGTCTGTAGCTGGTTAGAGACAGGTTTGTAGCTGGTTAGAGGCAGGTCTGTTGCTGGTTAGAGACATGTCTGTAGCTGGTTAGAGACAGGTCTGTAGCTGGTTAGAGACATGTCTGTAGCTGGTTAGAGACAGTTCCATTGCTGGTTAGAGACATGTCTGTAGCTGGTTAGAGACAGGTCCTTAACTGGTGAGAGACATGTTTTTAGCTGGTTAGAGGCAGGTCTGTAGCTGGTTAGAGACAGGTCCTTAGCTGGTTAGAGACAGGTCTGTAACTGGTTAGAGACATGTCTGTAGCTGGTTAGAGACGGGTCTGTGGCTGGTTAGAGACAGGTTTGTAGCTGGTTAGAGGCAGGTCTGTAGCCGGTTAGAGACATGTCTGTAGCTGGTTAGAGACAGGTCTGTAGCTGGTTAGAGACATGTCTTTAGCTGGTTAGAGACAGGTCTGTAGCTGGTTAGAGACATGTCTGTTGCTGGTTAGAGGCAGGTCTCTAGCTGGTTAGAGACAGGTCTGTAGCTGGTTAGAGACAGGTCCTTAGCTGGTTAGAGACATGTCTGTAGCTGGTTAGAGACAGGTCCTTAGCTGGTTAGAGACCGGTCCTTAACTGGTTAGAGACAGGTCCTTAACTGGTTAGAGACAGTCTTTAGCTGGTTAGAGACAGGTCTGTAGCCGTTTAGAGAAAGTCTGTAGCTGATTAGAGACAGTCTGTAGATGGTTAGAAATATGTCTGTAGCCAGTTAGAGACAGGTCTTTAACTGGTAAGAGACAGGTCCTAACTGGTGAGAGACATGTTTGTAGCTGGTTAGAGACGGGTCTGTAGCTGGTTAGAGACAGGTCCTTAGCTGGTTAGAGGCAGGTCTGTAACTGGTGAGAGACATGTCTGTAGCTGGTTAGAGACGGGTCTGTGGCTGGTTAGAGACAGGTTTGTAGCTGGTTAGAGGCAGGTCTGTAGCTGGTTAGAGACAGGTCTGTAGCTGGTTAGAGACATGTCTTTAGCTGGTTAGAGACAGGTCTGTAGCTGGTTAGAGACAGGTCCATTGCTGGTTAGAGACATGTCTGTAGCTGGTTAGAGACAGGTCCTTAACTGGTTAGAGACAGGTTTGTAGCTGGTCAGAGGCAGGTCTGTAGCTGGTTAGAGACATGTCTGTTGCTGGTTAGAGACAGGTCTGTAGCTGGTTAGAGGCAGGTCTGTAGCTGGTTAGACACATGTCTGTAGCCAGTTAGAGAAAGTCTTTAGCTGGTTAGAGACACGTCTCTAGCTGGTTTGAGACAGGTCTCTAGCTGGTTAGACACATGTCTGTAGCCAGTTTGAGAAAGTCTTTAGCTGGTTAGAGACATGTCTGTAGCTGGTTAGAGACATGTCTGTAGCTGGTTAGAGACAGGTCCTCAACTGGTTAGAGACATGTCCATAGCTGGATAGAGACAGGTCTGTAGCTGGTTAGAGATAGGTCCTTAGCTGGTTAGAGACAAGTCTGTAGCCGGTTAGAGACAGGTCCTTAGCTGGTTAGAGACATGTCTGTAGCTGGTTAGAGACAGGTCTGTAGCTGGTTAGACACATGTCTGTAGCCAGTCAGAGAAAGTCTGTAGCTGGTTAGAGACCGGTCCTTAACTGGTTAGAGCCAGTCTGTAGGTGGTTAGAGACAGGTCTGTAGCCGGTTGGAGAAAGTCTGTAGCTGATTAGAGACAGGTCTGTAACTGGTTAGAGACAGGTCTCTAGCTGGTTAGAGACATGTCTGTAGCTGGTTAGAGACAGGTCTGTAGCCAGTTAGAGAAAGTCTTTAGCTGGTGAGAGACATGTCTGTAGCTGGTTAGAGACAGGTCTGTAGCTGGTTAGAGACAGGTTTGTAGCTGGTTAGAGACAGGTCTGTAGCTGGTTAGAGACATGTCGGTAGCTGGTTAGAGACAGGTCCTTAGCTGGTTAGAGACATGTCTGTAGCTGGTTAGAGACAGGTTTGTAGCTGGTTAGAGGCAGGTCTGTAGCTGGTTAGAGACAGGTCTGTAGCTGGTTAGAGACATGTCTTTAGCTGGTTAGAGACAGGTCATTAGCTGGTTAGAGACATGTCCATTGCTGGTTAGAGACATGTCTGTGGCTGGTTAGAGACAGGTCCTTAACTGGTTAGAGACAGGTTTGTAGCTGGTTAGAGGCAGGTCTGTAGCTGGTTAGAGACATGTCTGTTGCTGGTTAGAGACAGGTCTGTAGCTGGTTAGAGGCAGGTCTGTAGCTGGTTAGACACATGTCTGTAGCTGGTTAGAGACTGGTCCTTAACTGGTTAGAGACAGGTCTGTAGCTGGTTAGAGACATGTCTGTAGCTGGTTAGAGACAGGTCTATAACTGGTTAAACACATCTCTGTAGGTGGTTAGAGACAGGTTTGTAGCTGGTTAGAGACATGTCTGTAGCTGGTTAGAGACGGGTCTGTAGCTGGTTAGAGACAGGTTTGTAGCTGGTTAGAGGCAGGTCTGTTGCTGGTTATAGACATGTCTGTAGCTGGTTAGAGACAGGTCTGTCGCTGGCTAGAGACATGTCTGTAGCTGGTTAGAGACAGGTCTGTAGCTGGTTAGAGGCAGGTCCATTGCTGGTTAGAGACATGTCTGTAGCTGGTTAGAGACAGGTCCTTAACTGGTGAGAGACATGTTTGTAGCTGGTTAGAGACGGGTCTGTAGCTGGTTAGAGACAGGTCCTTAGCTGGTTAGAGACAGGTCTGTAACTGGTTAGAGACATGTCTGTAGCTGGTTAGAGACGGGTCTGTGGCTGGTTAGAGACAGGTTTGTAGCTGGTTAGAGGCAGGTCTGTAGCTGGTTAGAGACATGTCTGTAGCTGGTTAGAAACAGGTCCTTAACTGGTTAGAGACAGGTTTGTAGCTGGTCAGAGGCAGGTCTGTAGCTGGTTAGAGACATGTCTGTTGCTGGTTAGAGACAGGTCTGTAGCTGGTTAGAGGCAGGTCTGTAGCTGGTTAGACACATGTCTGTTGCCAGTTAGAGAAAGTCTTTAGCTTGTTAGAGACACGTCTCTAGCTGGTTTGAGACAGGTCTCTAGCTGGTTAGACACATGTCTGTAGCCAGTTTGAGAAAGTCTTTTGCTGGTTAGAGACATGTCTGTAGCTGGTTAGAGACATGTCTGTAGCTGGTTAGAGACAGGTCCTCAACTGGTTAGAGACATGTCCTTAGCTGGATAGAGACAGGTCTGTAGCTGGTTAGAGAAAGGTCCTTAGCTGGTTAGAGACCAGTCTGTAGCCGGTTAGAGACAGGTCCTTAGCTGGTTAGAGATAGGTCTATAACTGGTTAAACACATGTCTGTAGCTGGTTAGAGAAAGGTCTGTAGGTGGTTAGAGACAGGTTTGTAGCTGGTTAGAGACAGGTCCTTAACTGGTTTGAGACATGTCTGTAGCTGGTTACAGACGGGTCTGTAGCTGGTTAGAGACAGGTTTGTAGCTGGTTAGAGGCAGGTCTGTTGCTGGTTAGAGACATGTCTGTAGCTGGTTAGAGACATGTCTATAGCTGGTTAGAGACAGGTCTGTAGCTGGTTAGAGACAGGTCCATTGCTGGTTAGAGACATGTCTGTAGCTGGTTAGAGACAGGTCCTTAACTGGTTAGAGACAGGTTTGTAGCTGGTTAGAGGCAGGTCTGTAGCTGGTTAGAGACAGGTCTGTTGCTGGTTAGAGACAGGTCTGTAGCTGGTTAGAGGCAGGTCTGTAGCTGGTTAGAGACATGTCTGTAGCTGGATAGAGACAGGTTTGTAGCTGGTTAGAGGCAGGTCTGTAGCTGGTTAGAGACATGTCTGTAGCTGGTTAGAAACAGGTCCTTAACTGGTTAGAGACAGGTTTTTAGCTGGTCAGAGGCAGGTCTGTAGCTGGTTAGAGACATGTCTGTTGCTGGTTAGAGACAGGTCTGTAGCTGGTTAGAGGCAGGTCTGTAGCTGGTTAGACACATGTCTGTAGCCAGTTAGAGAAAGTCTTTAGCTTGTTAGAGACACGTCTCTAGCTGGTTTGAGACAGGTCTCTAGCTGGTTAGACACATGTCTGTAGCCAGTTTGAGAAAGTCTTTTGCTGGTTAGAGACATGTCTGTAGCTGGTTAGAGACATGTCTGTAGCTGGTTAGAGACAGGTCCTCAACTGGTTAGAGACATGTCCTTAGCTGGATAGAGACAGGTCTGTAGCTGGTTAGAGAAAGGTCCTTAGCTGGTTAGAGACCAGTCTGTAGCCGGTTAGAGACAGGTCCTTAGCTAGTTAGAGATAGGTCTATAACTGGTTAAACACATGTCTGTAGCTGGTTAGAGAAAGGTCTGTAGGTGGTTAGAGACAGGTTTGTAGCTGGTTAGAGACAGGTCCTTAACTGGTTTGAGACATGTCTGTAGCTGGTTAGAGACGGGTCTGTAGCTGGTTAGAGACAGGTTTGTAGCTGGTTAGAGGCAGGTCTGTTGCTGGTTAGAGACATGTCTGTAGCTGGTTAGAGACATGTCTATAGCTGGTTAGAGACAGGTCTGTAGCTGGTTAGAGACAGGTCCATTGCTGGTTAGAGACATGTCTGTAGCTGGTTAGAGACAGGTCCTTAACTGGTTAGAGACAGGTTTGTAGCTGGTTAGAGGCAGGTCTGTAGCTGGTTAGAGACAGGTCTGTTGCTGGTTAGAGACAGGTCTGTAGCTGGTTAGAGGCAGGTCTGTAGCTGGTTAGAGACATGTCTGTAGCTGGATAGAGACAGGTCTGTAGCTGGTTAGAGACATGTCTGTAGCTGGTTAGAGACAGGTCCTTAACTGGTTAGAGACAGGTCTCTAGCTGGTTAGACACATGTCTGTAGCCAGTTAGAGAAAGTCGTTAGCTGGTTAGAGACATGTCTGTAGCTGGTTAGAGACAAGTCTGTAGCTGGTTAGAGGCATGTCTGTAGCTGGTTAGAGACATGTCTGTAGTTGGCTAGAGACAGGTTTGTAGCTGGTTAGAGACAGGTCCTTAACTGGTTAGAGACAGGTCTCTAGCTGGTTAGACACATGTCTGTAGCCAGTTAGAGAAAGTCGTTAGCTGGTTAGAGACATGTCTGTAGCTGGTTAGAGACAAGTCTGTAGCTGGTTAGAGACAGGTCTGTAGCTGGTTAGAGACATGTCTGTAGCTGGTTAGAGACATGTCTGTAGCCAGTTAGAGAAAGTCTTTAGCTGGTTAGAGACAGGTCTCTAGCTGGTTAGACACATGTCTGTAGCCAGTTAGAGAAAGTCTTTAGCTGGTTAGAGACATGTCTGTAGCTGGTTAGAGGCAGGTCTGTAGCTGGTTAGAGACATGTCTGTAGCTGGTTAGAGACATGTCTGTATCTGGTTAGAGACAGGTCCTTAACTGGTTAGAGACAGATCTCTAGCTGGTTAGAGACAGGTCTCTAGCTGGTTAGAGACAGGTCTCTAGCTGGTTAGACACATGTCTGTAGCCAGTTAGAGAAAGTCTTTAGCTGGTTAGAGACATGTCTTTAGCTGGTTAGAGACAGGTCTGTAGCTGGTTAGAGGCATGTCTGTAGCTGGTTAGAGACATGTCTGTAGTTGGTTAGAGACAGGTTTGTAGCTGGTTAGAGGCAGGTCTCTAGCTGGTTAGAGACAGGTCTGTAGCTGGTTAGAGACAGGTCCTTAGCTGGTTAGAGACATGTCTCCAGCTGGTTAGAGACAGGTCTGTAGCTGGTTAGACACATGTCTGTAGCTGGTTAGAGACTGGTCCTTAACTGGTTAGAGACAGGTCTGTAGCTGGTTAGAGACATGTCTGTAGCTGGTTAGAGACAGGTCTGTAGCTGGTTAGAGACAGGTCCTTAGCTGGTTAGAGACATGTCTGTAGCTGGTTAGAGACAGGTCTGTAGCCGTTTAGAGAAAGTCTGTAGCCGATTAGAGACAGGTCAGTAGCTGGCTAGAGACAGGTCTATAGCCGGTTTGAGACTGTTTGTAGACTGTTAGAGAAAGTCTGTAGCTGGTAAGAGACAGGTCTGTAGCTGGTTAGAGACATGTCTGTAGCTGGTTAGAGACAGGTCTGTAGCTGGTTAGAGACAGGTCCTTAGCTGGTTACAGACATGTCTGTAGCTGGTTAGAGAGAGGTCTGTAGCTGGTTAGAGACAGGTCCTTAACTGGTTAGAGACAGTCTGTAGGTGGTTAGAGACAGGTCTGTAGCCGGTTAGAGACAGGTCCTTAGCTGGTTACAGACATATCTGTAGCTGGTTAGACAGAGGTCTGTAGCTGGTTAGAGACAGGTCCTTAACTGGTTAGAGACAGTCTGTAACTGGTTAGAGACAGGTCTCTAGCTGGTTAGAGACATGTCTGTAGCTGGTTAGAGACAGGTCTGTTGCCAGTTAGAGAAAGTATTTAGCTGGTTAGAGACATGTCTCTAGCTGGTTAGAGACAGGTCTGTAGCTGGTTAGAGACAGGTTATTAGCTGGTTAGAGACATGTCTGTAGCTGGTTAGAGACAGGTTTGTAGCTGGTTAGAGACAGGTCCTTAGCTGGTTAGAGACATGTCTGTAGCTGGTTAGAGACAGGTCTGTAGCTGGTTAGAGACAGGTCTGTAGCTGGTAAGAGACATGTCGGTAGCTGGTTAAAGACAGGTCTGTTGCTGGTTAGAGACAGGTCCTTAGCTGGTTAGAGACATGTCTGTAGCTGGTTAGAGACAGGTCTGTAGCTGGTTAGAGACAGGTCCTTAGCTGGTTAGAGACATGTCTGTAGCTGGTTAGAGACAGGTCCTTAGCTGGTTAGAGACCGGTCCTTAACTGGTTAGAGACAGGTCCTTAACTGGTTAGAGACAGGTCCTTAACTGGTTAGAGACAGTCTGTAGCTGGTTAGAGACAGGTCTGTAGCCGTTTAGAGAAAGTCTGTAGCTGATTAGAGACAGGTCAGTAGGTGGTTAGAGACAGGTCTATAGCCGGCTTGAGACTGTCTGTAGACTGTTAGAGAAAGTCTGTAGCTGGTTAGAGACAGTCTGTAGATGGTTAGAAATATGTCTGTAGCCGGTTAGAGACAGGTCCTTAGCTGGTGAGAGACATGTCTGTAGCTGGTTAGAGACAGGTCTGTAGCTGGTTAGAGACAGGTCCTTAGCTGGTTAGAGACATGTCTGTAGCTGGTTAGAGACAGGTCCTTAGCTGGTTAGAGACCGGTCCTTAGCTGGTTAGAGACCGGTCCTTAACTGGTTAGAGACAGTCTGTAGCTGGTTAGAGACAGGTCTGTAGCCGTTTAGAGAAAGTCTGTAGCTCATTAGAGAGACGTCAGTAGGTGGTTAGAGACAGGTCTATAGCCGGTTTGAGACTGTCTGTAGACTGTTAGAGAAAGTCTGTAGCTGGTTAGAGACAGTCTGTAGATGGTTAGAAATATGTCTGTAGCCGGTTAGAGACAGGTCCTTAACTGGTGAGAGACATGTTTGTAGCTGGTTAGAGACGGGTCTGTAGCTGGTTAGAGACAGGTCCTTAGCTGGTTAGAGACAGGTCTGTAGCTGGTTAGAGACATGTCTGTTGCTGGTTAGAGACAGGTCTGTAGCTGGTTAGAGGCAGGTCTGTAGGTGGTTAGACACATGTCTGTAGCCAGTTAGAGAAAGTCTTTAGCTGGTTAGAGACAGGTCTCTAGCTGGTTTGAGACAGGTCTCTAGCTGGTTAGACACATGTCTGTAGCCAGTTAGAGAAAGTCTTTAGCTGGTTAGAGACATGTCTGTAGCTGGTTAGAGACATGTCTGTAGCTGGAAAGAGACAGGTCTGTAGCTGGTTAGAGAAAGGTCCTTAGCTGGTTAGAGACAAGTCTGTAGCCGGTTAGAGACAGGTCCTTAGCTGGTTAGAGACAGGTCCTTAGCTGGTTAGAGACATGTCTGTAGCTGGTTAGAGACAGGTCCTTAGCTGGTTAGAGACCGGTCCTTAACTGGTTAGAGACAGGTCCTTAACTGGTTAGAGACAGGTCCTTAACTGGTTAGATACAGTCTGTAGCTGGTTAGAGACAGGTCTGTAGCCGTTTAGAGAAAGTCTGTAGCTGATTAGAGACAGGTCAGTAGGTGGTTAGAGACAGGTCTATAGCCGGTTTGAGACTGTCTGTAGACTGTTAGAGAAAGTCTGTAGCTGGTTAGAGACAGTCTGTAGATGGTTAGAAATATGTCTGTAGCCGGTTAGAGACAGGTCCTTAGCTGGTGAGAGACATGTCTGTAGCTGGTTAGAGACAGGTCTGTAGCTGGTTAGAGACAGGTCCTTAGCTGGTTAGAGACATGTCTGTAGCTGGTTAGAGACAGGTCCTTAGCTGGTTAGAGACCGGTCCTTAGCTGGTTAGAGACAGGTCCTTAACTGGTTAGAGACAGTCTGTAGCTGGTTAGAGACAGGTCTGTAGCCGTTTAGAGAAAGTCTGTAGCTCATTAGAGAGACGTCAGTAGGTGGTTAGAGACAGGTCTATAGCCGGTTTGAGACTGTCTGTAGACTGTTAGAGAAAGTCTGTAGCTGGTTAGAGACAGTCTGTAGATGGTTAGAAATATGTCTGTAGCCGGTTAGAGACAGGTCCTTAACTGGTGAGAGACATGTTTGTAGCTGTTTAGAGACGGGTCTGTAGCTGGTTAGAGACAGGTCCTTAGCTGGTTAGAGACAGGTCTGTAGCTGGTTAGAGACATGTCTTTTGCTGGTTAGAGACAGGTCTGTAGCTGGTTAGAGGCAGGTCTGTAGGTGGTTAGACACATGTCTGTAGCCAGTTAGAGAAAGTCTTTAGCTGGTTAGAGACAGGTCTCTAGCTGGTTTGAGACAGGTCTCTAGCTGGTTAGACACATGTCTGTAGCCAGTTAGAGAAAGTCTTTAGCTGGTTAGAGACATGTCTGTAGCTGGTTAGAGACATGTCTTTAGCTGGAAAGAGACAGGTCTGTAGCTGGTTAGAGAAAGGTCCTTAGCTGGTTAGAGACCAGTCTGTAGCCGGTTAGAGACAGGTCCTTAGCTGGTTAGAGACAGGTCTGTAGCTGGTTAGAGACAGGTCCTTAGCTGGTTAGAGAAAGGTCTGTAGCTGGTTAGAGACAGGTCCTTAGCTGGTTAGAGACAGGTCTATAACTGGTTAAACACATGTCTGTAGCTGGTTAGAGAAAGGTCTGTAGGTGGTTAGAGACAGGTTTGTAGCTGGTTAGAGACAGGTCCTTAACTGGTTTGAGACATGTCTGTAGCTGGTTAGAGACGGGTCTGTAGCTGGTTAGAGACAGGTCCTCAACTGGTTAGAGACATGTCCATAGCTGGATAGAGACAGGTCTGTAGCTGTTTAGAGATAGGTCCTTAGCTGGTTATAGACAAGTCTGTAGCCGGTTAGAGACAGGTCCTTAGCTGGTTAGAGACATGTCTGTAGCTGGTTAGAGACAGGTCTGTAGCTGGTTAGACACATGTCTGTAGCCAGTTAGAGAAAGTCTGTAGCTGGTTAGAGACCGGTCCTTAACTGGTTAGAGCCAGTCTGTAGGTGGTTAGAGACAGGTCTGTAGCCGTTGGAGAAAGTCTGTAGCTGATTAGAGACAGGTCTGTAACTGGTTAGAGACAGGTCTCTAGCTGGTTAGAGACATGTCTGTAGCTGGTTAGAGACAGGTCTGTAGCCAGTTAGAGAAAGTCTTTAGCTGGTGAGAGACATGTCTGTAGCTGGTTAGAGACAGGTCTGTAGCTGGTTAGAGACAGGTTTGTAGCTGGTTAGAGACAGGTCTGTAGCTGGTTAGAGACATGTCGGTAGCTGGTTAGAGACAGGTCCTTAGCTGGTTAGAGACATGTCTGTAGCTGGTTAGAGACAGGTTTGTAGCTGGTTAGAGACAGGTCTGTAGCTGGTTAGAGACAGGTCTGTAGCTGGTTAGAGACATGTCTTTAGCTGGTTAGAGACAGGTCATTAGCTGGTTAGAGACATGTCCATTGCTGGTTAGAGACATGTCTGTAGCTGGTTAGAGACAGGTCCTTAACTGGTTAGAGACAGGTTTGTAGCTGGTTAGAGGCAGGTCTGTAGCTGGTTAGAGACATGTCTGTTGCTGGTTAGAGACAGGTCTGTAGCTGGTTAGAGACCGGTCCTTAACTGGTTAGAGCCAGTCTGTAGGTGGTTAGAGACAGGTCTGTAGCCGTTGGAGAAAGTCTGTAGCTGATTAGAGACAGGTCTGTAACTGGTTAGAGACAGGTCTCTAGCTGGTTAGAGACATGTCTGTAGCTGGTTAGAGACAGGTCTGTAGCCAGTTAGAGAAAGTCTTTAGCTGGTGAGAGACATGTCTGTAGCTGGTTAGAGACAGGTCTGTAGCTGGTTAGAGACAGGTTTGTAGCTGGTTAGAGACAGGTCTGTAGCTGGTTAGAGACATGTCGGTAGCTGGTTAGAGACAGGTCCTTAGCTGGTTAGAGACATGTCTGTAGCTGGTTAGAGACAGGTTTGTAGCTGGTTAGAGACAGGTCTGTAGCTGGTTAGAGACAGGTCTGTAGCTGGTTAGAGACATGTCTTTAGCTGGTTAGAGACAGGTCATTAGCTGGTTAGAGACATGTCCATTGCTGGTTAGAGACATGTCTGTAGCTGGTTAGAGACAGGTCCTTAACTGGTTAGAGACAGGTTTGTAGCTGGTTAGAGGCAGGTCTGTAGCTGGTTAGAGACATGTCTGTTGCTGGTTAGAGACAGGTCTGTAGCTGGTTAGAGGCAGGTCTGTAGCTGGTTAGACACATGTCTGTAGCCAGTTAGAGAAAGTCTTTAGCTGGTTAGAGACAGGTCTATAACTGGTTAAACACATCTCTGTAGGTGGTTAGAGACAGGTTTGTAGCTGGTTAGAGACAGGTCCTTAACTGGTTTGAGACATGTCTGTAGCTGGTTAGAGACGGGTCTGTAGCTGGTTAGAGACAGGTTTGTAGCTGGTTAGAGGCAGGTCTGTTGCTGGTTATAGACATGTCTGTAGCTGGTTAGAGACATGTCTGTAGCTGGTTAGAGACAGGTCTGTCGCTGGCTAGAGACATGTCTGTAGCTGGTTAGAGACAGGTCTGTAGCTGGTTAGAGGTAGGTCCATTGCTGGTTAGAGACATGTCTGTAGCTGGTTAGAGACAGGTCCTTAACTGGTGAGAGACATGTTTGTAGCTGGTTAGAGACGGGTCTGTAGCTGGTTAGAGACAGGTCCTTAGCTGGTTAGAGACAGGTCTGTAACTGGTTAGAGACATGTCTGTAGCTGGTTAGAGACGGGTCTGTGGCTGGTTAGAGACAGGTTTGTAGCTGGTTAGAGGCAGGTCTGTAGCTGGTTAGAGACATGTATGTAGCTGGTTAGAAACAGGTCCTTAACTGGTTAGAGACAGGTTTGTAGCTGGTCAGAGGCAGGTCTGTAGCTGGTTAGAGACATGTCTGTTGCTGGTTAGAGACAGGTCTGTAGCTGGTATGAGGCAGGACTGTAGCTGGTTAGACACATGTCTGTAGCCAGTTAGAGAAAGTCTTTAGCTTGTTAGAGACACTTCTCTAGCTGGTTTGAGACAGGTCTCTAGCTGGTTAGACACATGTCTGTAGCCAGTTTGAGAAAGTCTTTAGCTGGTTAGAGACATGTCTGTAGCTGGTTAGAGACATGTCTGTAGCTGGTTAGAGACAGGTCCTCAACTGGTTAGAGACATGTCCTTAGCTGGATAGAGACAGGTCAGTAGCTGGTTAGAGAAAGGTCCTTAGCTGGTTAGAGACCAGTCTGTAGCCGGTTAGAGACAGGTCCTTAGCTGGTTAGAGATAGGTCTATAACTGGTTAAACACATGTCTGTAGCTGGTTAGAGAAAGATCTGTAGGTGGTTAGAGACAGGTTTGTAGCTGGTTAGAGACAGGTCCTTAACTGGTTTGAGACATGTCTGTAGCTGGTTAGAGACGGGTCTGTAGCTGGTTAGAGACAGGTTTGTAGCTGGTTAGAGGCAGGTCTGTTGCTGGTTAGAGACATGTCTGTAGCTGTTTAGAGATAGGTCCTTAGCTGGTTAGAGGCAGGTCTGTAGCTGGTTAGAGACATGTCTGTAGCTGGATAGAGACAGGTCTGTAGCTGGTTAGAGACATGTCTGTAGCTGGTTAGAGACAGGTCCTTAACTGGTTAGAGACAGGTCTCTAGCTGGTTAGACACATGTCTGTAGCCAGTTACAGAAAGTCGTTAGCTGGTTAGAGACATGTCTGTAGCTGGTTAGAGACAAGTCTGTAGCTGGTTAGAGGCATGTCTGTAGCTGGTTAGAGACATGTCTGTAGTTGGCTAGAGACAGGTTTGTAGCTGGTTAGAGGCAGGTCTTTAGCTGGTTAGAGACAGGTCTGTAGCTGGTTAGAGACATGTCTGTAGCTGGTTAGAGAAATGTCTGTAGCCAGTTAGAGAAAGTCTTTAGCTGGTTAGAGACAGGTCTCTAGCTGGTTAGACACATGTCTGTAGCCAGTTAGAGAAAGTCTTTAACTGGTTAGAGACATGTCTGTAGCTGGTTAGAGGCAGGTCTGTAGCTGGTTAGAGACATGTCTGTAGCTGGTTAGAGACAGGTCTGTAGCTGGTTAGACATATGTCTGTTGCCAGTTAGAGAAAGTCTGTAGCTGGTTAGAGACAGGTCCTTAACTGGTTAGAGACAGGTCCTTAACTGGTTAGAGCCAGTCTGTAGGTGGTTAGAGACAGGTCTGTAGCCGGTTGGAGAAAGTCTGTAGCTGATTAGAGACAGGTCTGTAACTGGTTAGAGACAGGTCTCTAGCTGGTTAGAGACATGTCTGTAGCTGGTTAGAGACAGGTCTGTAGCCAGTTAGAGAAAGTCCTTAGCTGGTTAGAGACATGTCTGTAGCTGGTTAGGGACATGTCTGTAGCCAGTTAGAGAAAGTCTTTAGCTGGTTAGAGACAGGTCTCTAGCTGGTTAGACACATGTCTGTAGCCAGTTAGAGAAAGTCTTTAGCTGGTTAGAGACATGTCTGTAGCTGGTTAGAGGCAGGTCTGTAGCTGGTTAGAGACATGTCTGTAGCTGGTTAGAGACAGGTCTGTAGCTGGTTAGACATATGTCTGTTGCCAGTTAGAGAAAGTCTGTAGCTGGTTAGAGACCGGTCCTTAACTGGTTAGAGCCAGTCTGTAGGTGGTTAGAGACAGGTCTGTAGCCGGTTGGAGAAAGTCTGTAGCTGGTTAGAGACATGTCTTTAGCTGGTTAGAGACAGGTCCTTAACAGGTTAGAGACAGTCTGTAGCTGATTAGAGAACGGTCAGTAGGTGGTTAGAGACAGGTCTATAGCCGGTTTGAGACTGTCTGTAGACTGTTAGAGAAAGTCTGTAGCTGGTTAGAGACAGTCTGTAGATGGTTAGAAATATGTCTGTAGCCGGTTAGAGACAGGTCTTTAACTGGTAAGAGACAGGTCCTAACTGGTGAGAGACATGTTTGTAGCTGGTTAGAGACGGGTCTGTAGCTGGTTAGAGACAGGTCCTTAGCTGGTTAGAGACAGGTCTGTAACTGGTTAGAGACATGTCTGTAGCTGGTTAGAGACGGGTCTGTAGCTGGTTAGAGACAGGTTTGTAGCTGGTTAGAGGCAGGTCTGTAGCTGGTTAGAGACATGTCTGTAGCTGGTTAGAGACAGGTCTGTAGCTGGTTAGAGACAGGTCTGTAGCTGGTTAGAGACATGTCTTTAGCTGGTTAGAGACAGGTCTGTAGCTGGTTAGAGGCAGGTCCATTGCTGGTTAGAGACATGTCTGTAGCTGGTTAGAGACAGGTCCTTAACTGGTGAGAGACAGGTTTGTAGCTGGTTAGAGGCAGGTCTGTTGCTGGTTAGAGACATGTCTGTAGCTGGTTAGAGACATGTCTGTAGCTGGTTAGAGACAGGTCTGTAGCTGGTTAGAGACATGTCTGTAGCTGGTTAGAGACAGGTCTGTAGCTGGTTAGAGACATGTCTGTAGCTGGTTAGAGACAGGTCCTTAACTGGTGAGAGACATGCTTGTAGCTGGTTAGAGACGGGTCTGTAGCTGGTTAGAGACAGGTCCTTAGCTGGTTAGAGACATGTCTGTAACTGGTTAGAGACATGTCATTAGCTGGTTAGAGACGGGTCTGTAGCTGGTTAGAGACAGGTCTCTAACTGGTTAGAGGCAGGTCTGTAGCTGGTTAGAGACATGTCTGTAGCTGGTTAGAGACAGGTCTGTAGCTGGTTAGAGACAGGTCTGTAGCTGGTTAGAGACATGTCTTTAGCTGGTTAGAGACAGGTCTGTAGCTGGTTAGAGACAGGTCCATTGCTGGTTAGAGACATGTCTGTAGCTGGTTAGAGACAGGTCCTTAACTGGTTAGAGACACGTTTGTAGCTGGTCAGAGGCAGGTCTGTAGCTGGTTAGAGACATGTCTGTTGCTGGTTAGAGACAGGTCTGTAGCTGGTTAGAGGCAGGTCTGTAGCTGGTTAGACACATGTCTGTAGCCAGTTAGAGAAAGTCTTTAGCTGGTTAGAGACAGGTCTCTAGCTGGTTTGAGACAGGTCTCTAGCTGGTTAGACACATGTCTGTAGCCAGTTAGAGAAAGTCTTTAGCTGGTTAGAGACATGTCTGTAGCTGGTTAGAGACATGTCTGTAGCTGGTTAGAGACAGGTCTGTAGCTGGTTAGAGGCAGGACTGTAGCTGGTTAGACACATGTCTTTAGCCAGTTAGAGAAAGTCTTTTGCTGGTTAGAGACAGGTCTCTAGCTGGTTTGAGACAGGTCTCTAGCTGGTTAGACACATGTCTGTAGCCAGTTAGAGAAAGTCTTTAGCTGGTTAGAGACATGTCTGTAGCTGGTTAGAGACAGGTCTGTAGCTGGTTAGAGACATGTCTGTAGCTGGATAGAGAAAGGTCCTTAGCTGGTT
Source organism: Telmatherina bonti (assembly GCF_933228915.1). Taxonomy (NCBI): domain Eukaryota; kingdom Metazoa; phylum Chordata; class Actinopteri; order Atheriniformes; family Telmatherinidae; genus Telmatherina; species Telmatherina bonti. The sequence continues at coordinate 1,390,722 of NC_136629.1, read as the reverse complement.
AGAGACAAGTCTGTAGCCGGTTAGAGACAGGTCCTTAGCTGGTTAGAGACAGGTCTGTAGCTGGTTAGAGACAGGTCTTTAGCTGGTTAGAGAAAGGTCTGTAGCTGGTTAGAGACAGGTCCTTAGCTGGTTAGAGACAGGTCTATAACTGGTTAAACACATGTCTGTAGCTGGTTAGAGAAAGGTCCGTAGGTGGTTAGAGACAGGTTTGTAGCTGGTTAGAAACAGGTCCTTAACTGGTTTGAGACATGTCTGTAGCTGGTTAGAGATGGGTCTGTAGCTGGTTAGAGACAGGTTTGTAGCTGGTTAGAGGCAGGTCTGTTGCTGGTTAGAGACATCTCTGTAGCTGGTTAGAGACATGTCTGTAGCTGGTTAGACAGGTCTGTAGCTGGTTAGAGACATGTCTGTAGCTGGTTAGAGACAGGTCTGTAGCTGGTTAGAGACAGGTCTGTAGCTGGTTAGAGACATGTCTTTAGCTGGTTAGAGACAGGTCTGTAGCTGGTTAGAGACAGGTCCATTGCTGGTTAGAGACATGTCTGTAGCTGGTTAGAGACAGGTCCTTAACTGGTTAGAGACAGGTTTGTAGCTGGTTAGAGGCAGGTCTGTAGCTGGTTAGAGACATGTCTGTTGCTGGTTAGAGACAGGTCTGTAGCTGGTTAGAGGCAGGTCTGTAGCTGGTTAGACAAACGTCTGTAGGTGGTTAGAGACAGGTTTGTAGCTGGTTAGAGACAGGTCCTCAACTGGTTTGAGACATGTCTGTAGCTGGTTAGAGACGGGTCTGTAGTTGGTTAGAGACAGGTTTGTAGCTGGTTAGAGGCAGGTCTGTTGCTGGTTAGAGACATGTCTGTAGCTGGTTAGAGACATGTCTTTAGCTGGTTAGAGACGGGTCTGTAGCTGGTTAGAGACAGGTCTCTAGCTGGTTAGAGGCAGGTTTGTAGCTGGTTAGAGACATGTCTGTAGCTGGTTAGAGACAGGTCTGTAGCTGGTTAGAGACAGGTCTGTAGCTGGTTAGAGACATGTCTTTAGCTGGTTAGAGACAGGTCTGTAGCTGGTTAGAGGCAGGTCTGTAGCTGGTTAGACACATGTCTGTAGCCAGTTAGAGAAAGTCTTTAGCTGGTTAGAGACAGGTCTCTAGCTGGTATGAGACAGATCTCTAGCTGGTTAGACACATGTCTGTAGCCAGTTAGAGAAAGTCTTTAGCTGGTTAGAGACATGTCTGTAGCTGGTTAGAGACATGTCTGTAGCTGGTTAGAGGCAGGTCTGTAGCTGGTTAGAGACATGTCTGTAGCTGGATAGAGACAGGTCTGTAGCTGGTTAGAGAAAGGTCCTTAGCTGGTTAGAGACAAGTCTGTAGCCGGTTAGAGACAGGTCCTTAGCTGGTTAGAGACAGGTCTGTAGCTGGTTAGAGACAGGTCTTTAGCTGGTTAGAGAAAGGTCTGTAGCTGGTTAGAGACAGGTCCTTAGCTGGTTAGAGACAGGTCTATAACTGGTTAAACACATGTCTGTAGCTGGTTAGAGAAAGGTCCGTAGGTGGTTAGAGACAGGTTTGTAGCTGGTTAGAAACAGGTCCTTAACTGGTTTGAGACATGTCTGTAGCTGGTTAGAGACGGGTCTGTAGGTGGTTAGAGACAGGTTTGTAGCTGGTTAGAGGCAGGTCTGTTGCTGGTTAGAGACATGTCTGTAGCTGGTTAGAGACATGTCTGTAGCTGGTTAGAGACAGGTCTGTAGCTGGTTAGAGATATGTCTGTAGCTGGTTAGAGACAGGTCTGTAGCTGGTTAGAGACAGGTCCATTGCTGGTTAGAGACATGTCTGTAGCTGGTTAGAGACAGGTCCTTAACTGGTTAGAGACAGGTTTTTAGCTGGTTAGAGGCAGGTCTGTAGCTGGTTAGAGACAGGTCTGTTGCTGGTTAGAGACAGGTCTGTAGCTGGTTAGAGGCAGGTCTGTAGCATGTTAGAGACATGTCTGTACCTGGATAGAGACAGGTCTGTAGCTGGTTAGAGACATGTCTGTAGCTGGTTAGAGACAGGTCCTTAACTGATTAGAGACAGGTGTCTAGCTGGTTAGAGACAGGTCTCTAGCTGGTTAGAGACAGGTCTCTAGCTGGTTAGACACATGTCTGTAGCCAGTTAGAGAAAGTCTTTAGCTGGTTAGAGACATGTCTGTAGCTGGTTAGAGGCATGTCTGTAGCTGGTTAGAGACATGTCTGTAGTTGGTTAGAGACAGGTTTGTAGCTCGTTAGAGGCAGATCTCTAGCTGGTTAGAGACAGGTCCTTAGCTGGTTAGAGACATGTCTGTAGCTGGTTAGAGACATGTCTGTAGTTGGTTAGAGACAAGACTGTAGCTGGTTAGAGGCAGGTCTGTAGCTGGTTAGAGACAGGTCTGTAGCTGGTTAGAGAAAGGTCTGTAGGTGGTTAGAGACAGGTTTGTAGCTGGTTAGAGACTGGTCCTTAGCTGGTTAGAGACAGGTCTATAACTGGTTAGAGACATGTTTGTAGCTGGATAGAGACAGGTCTGTAGCTGGTAAGAGAAAGGTCCTTAGCTGGTTAGAGACAAGTCTGTAGCCGGTTAGAGACAGGTACTTAGCTGGTTAGAGACAGGTCTGTAGCTGGTTCAGAGACAGGTCCTTAGCTGGTTAGAGACAGGTCTATAACTGGTTAGAGACATGTCTGTAGCTCGTTAGAGAAAGGTTTGTAGGTGGTTAGAGACAGGTTTGTAGCTGGTTAGAGACAGGTCCTTAACTTGTTTGAGACATATCTGTAGCTGGTTAGAGACGGGTCTGTAGCTGGTTAGAGACAGGTTTGTAGCTGGTTAGAGGCAGGTCTGTAGCTGGTTAGAGACATGTCTGTAGCTGGTTAGAGACAGGTCTGTAGCTGGTTAGAGACATGTCTGTAGCTGGTTAGAGACATGTCTGTAGCTGGTTAGAGACAGGTCTGTAGCTGGTTAGAGACATGTCTGTAGCTGGTTACAGACAGGTCTGTAGCTGGTTAGAGACAGGTCCATTGCTGGTTAGAGACATGTCTGTAGCTGGTTAGAGACAGGTCCTTAACTGGTTAGAGACAGGTTTGTAGCTGGTTAGAGGCAGGTCTGTAGCTGGTTAGAGACAGGTCTGTTGCTGGTTAGAGACAGGTCTGTAGCTGGTTAGAGGCAGGTCTGTAGCTGGTTAGAGACATGTCTGTAGCTGGATAGAGACAGGTCTGTAGCTGGTTACAGAAAGGTCCTCAGCTGGTTAGAGACAAGTCTGTAGCCGGTTAGAGACAGGTCCTTAGCTGGTTAGAGACAGGTCTGTAGCTGGTTAGAGACGGGTCTGTAGCTGGTTAGAGACAGGTTCTTACCTGCTTAGAGAGATGTCTATAGCCGGTTAGAAACAGGTCCTTAGCTGGTTAGAGACATGTCTGTAGCTGGTTAGAGACGGGTCTGTAGCTGGTTAGAGACAGGTTCTTACCTGCTTAGAGAGATGTCTATAGCCGGTTAGAAACAGGTCCTTAGCTGGTTAGAGACAGGTCTGTAGCTGGTTAGAGACAGGTCCATAGCTGGTTAGAGACATGTCTGTAGCTGGTTAGAGACAGGTCTGTAGCCGCTTAGAGAAAGTCTGTAGCTGGTTAGAGACATGTCTGTAGCTGGTTAGAGACAGGTCTTTAACTGGTAAGAGACAGGTCCTTAACTGGTTAGAGACACTTCTGTAGCTGGTTAGAGACAGGTCCTTAGCTGGTTAGAGACAGGTCTATAACTGGTTAGAGACAGGTCTGTAGCTGGTTAGAGAATGGTCTGTAGGTGGTTAGAGACAGGTTTGTAGCTGGTTAGAGACATGTCTGTAGCTGGTTAGAGGCAGGTCTGTAGCTGGTTAGAGACATGTCTGTAGCTGGTTAGAGGCAGGTCTGTAGCTGGTTAGAGACATGTCTGTAGCTGGTTAGAGACAGGTCTGTAGCTGGTTAGAGACAGGTCTCTACCTGGTTAGACACATGACTGTAGCCAGTTAGAGACAGGTCCTTAACTGGTTAGAGACATGTCTGTAGCTGGTTAGAGACAGGTCCTTAGCTGGTTAGAGACATGTCTCTAGCTGGTTAGAGACATATCTGTAGTTGGTTAGAGACATGACTGTAGCTGGTTAGAGGCAGGTCTGTAGCTGGTTAGAGACAGGTCTGTAGCTGGTTAGAGACATGACTGTAGCCAGTTAGAGACATGTCTGTAGCTGGTTAGAGACAGGTCTCTAGCTGGTTAGACACATGACTGTAGCCAGTTAGAGACAGGTCTGTAGCTGGTTAGAGACAGGTCCTTAACTGGTTAGAGACATGTCTGTAGCTGGTTAGAGACAGGTCCTTAGCTGGTTCAGAGACATGTCTGTAGCTGGTTAGAGACATGTCTGTAGTTGGTTAGAGACATGACTGTAGCTGGTTAGAGGCAGGTCTGTAGCTGGTTAGAGACAGGTCTGTAGCCGGTTAGAGGCAGGTCTGTAGCTGGTTAGAGAAAGGTCCTTAGCTGGTTAGAGACAAGTCTGTAGCCGGTTAAAGACAGGTCCTTAGCTGGTTAGAGACAGGTCTGTAGCTGGTTAGAGACAGGTCCTTAGCTGGTTAGAGGCAGGTCTGTAGCTGGTTAGAGACAGGTCTGTAGCTGGTTAGAGACAGGTCCTTAGCTGGTTAGAGACAGGTTTGTAGCTGGTTAGAGACAGGTCCTTAACTGGTTAGAGAAAGGTTTGTAGCTGGTTAGAGGCAGGTCTGTAGCTGGTTAGAGACAGGTCTGTAGTTGGTTAGAGAAAGGTCCTTAGCTGGTTAGAGAAAGGTCTGTAGCTGGTTAGAGACAGGTCCTTAGCTGGTTAGAGACAGGTCTATAACTGGTTAGAGACATGTCTGTGGGGGGTTAGAGAAAGGTCTGTAGCTGGTTAGAGACATGTCTGTAGCTGGTTAGAGGCAGGCCTGTAGCTGGTTAGAGACAGGTCTGTAGCTGGTTAGAGACAGGTCTCTAGCTGGTTAGACACATGACTGTTGCCTGTTAGAGACAGGTCTGTAGCTGGTTAGAGACAGGTCCTTAGCTGGTTAGAGACAGGTCTATAACTGGTTAGAGACATGTTTGTAGCTGGATAGAGACAGGTCTGTAGCTGGTAAGAGAAAGGTCCTTAGCTGGTTAGAGACAAGTCTGTAGCCGGTTAGAGACAGGTACTTAGCTGGTTAGAGACAGGTCTGTAGCTGGTTAGAGACAGGTCCTTAGCTGGTTAGAGACAGGTCTATAACTGGTTAGAGACATGTCTGTAGCTCGTTAGAGAAAGGTCTGTAGGTGGTTAGAGACAGGTTTGTAGCTGGTTAGAGACAGGTCCTTAACTTTTTTGAGACATATCTGTAGCTGGTTAGAGACGGGACTGTAGCTGGTTAGAGACAGGTTTGTAGCTGGTTAGAGGCAGGTCTGTAGCTGGTTAGAGACATGTCTGTAGCTGGTTACAGACAGGTCTGTAGCTGGTTAGAGACATGTCTGTAGCTGGTTAGAGACATGTCTGTAGCTGGTTAGAGACAGGTCTGTAGCTGGTTAGAGACATGTCTGTAGCTGGTTAGAGACAGGTCTGTAGCTGGTTAGAGACAGGTCCATTGCTGGTTAGAGACATGTCTGTAGCTGGTTAGAGACAGGTCCTTAACTGGTTAGAGACAGGTTTGTAGCTGGTTAGAGGCAGGTCTGTAGCTGGTTAGAGACAGGTCTGTTGCTGTTTAGAGACAGGTCTGTAGCTGGTTAGAGGCAGGTCTGTAGCTGGTTAGAGACATGTCTGTAGCTGGATAGAGACAGGTCTGTAGCTGGTTACAGAAAGGTCCTCAGCTGGTTAGAGACAAGACTGTAGCCGGTTAGAGACAGGTCCTTAGCTGGTTAGAGACAGGTCTGTAGCTGGTTAGAGACTGGTCCTTAGCTGGTTAGAGAAAGGTCTTTAGCTGGTTAGAGACAGGTCTATAACTGGTTAGAGACATGTCTTTAGCTGGTTAGAGAAAGGTCTGTAGGTGGTTAGAGGCAGGTTTGTAGCTGGTTAGAGACATGTCTGTAGCTGGTTAGAGACGGGTCTGTAGCTGGTTAGAGACAGGTTCTTACCTGCTTAGAGAGATGTCTATAGCCGGTTAGAAACAGGTCCTTAGCTGGTTAGAGACAGGTCTGTAGCTGGTTAGAGACAGGTCTGTAGCTGGTTAGAGACAGGTCCATAGCTGGTTAGAGACATGTCTGTAGCTGGTTAGAGACAGGTCTGTAGCCGCTTAGAGAAAGTCTGTAGCTGGTTAGAGACATGTCTGTAGCTGGTTAGAGACAGGTCTTTAACTGGTAAGAGACAGGTCCTTAACTGGTTAGAGACATGTCTGTAGCTGGTTAGAGACATGTCTGTAGCTGGTTAGAGACAGGTCCTTAGCTGGTTAGAGACAGGTCTATAACTGGTTAGAGACAGGTCTGTAGCTGGTTAGAGAATGGTCTGTAGGTGGTTAGAGACAGGTTTGTAGCTGGTTAGAGACATGTCTGTAGCTGGTTAGAGGCAGGTCTGTAGCTGGTTAGAGACATGTCTGTAGCTGGTTAGAGACAGGTCTGTAGCTGGTTAGAGACAGGTCTCTAGCTGGTTAGACACATGACTGTAGCCAGTTAGAGACAGGTCTCTAGCTGGTTGGAAACAGGTCTGTAGCTGGTTAGAGACAGGTCCATAACTGGTTAGAGACATGTCTGTAGCTGGTTAGAGACAGGTCCTTAGCTGGTTAGAGACATGTCTCTAGCTGGTTACAGACATGTCTGTAGTTGGTTAGAGACATGACTGTAGCTGGTTAGAGGCAGGTCTGTAGCTGGTTAGAGACAGGTCTGTAGCTGGTTAGAGACATGACTGTAGCCAGTTAGAGACATGTCTGTAGCTGGTTAGAGACAGGTCTCTAGCTGGTTAGACACATGACTGTAGCCAGTTAGAGACAGGTCTGTAGCTGGTTAGAGACAGGTCCTTAACTGGTTAGAGACATGTCTGTAGCTGGTTAGAGACAGGTCCTTAGCTGGTTCAGAGACATGTCTGTAGCTGGTTAGAGACACGTCTGTAGTTGGGTAGAGACATGACTGTAGCTGGTTAGAGGCAGGTCTGTAGCTGGTTAGAGACAGGTCTGTAGCTGGTTAGAGACATGTCTGTAGCTGGTTAGAGGCAGGTCTGTAGCTGGTTAGAGAAAGGTCCTTAGCTGGTTAGAGACAAGTCTGTAGCCGGTTAAAGACAGGTCCTTAGCTGGTTAGAGACAGGTCTGTAGCTGGTTAGAGACAGGTCCTTAGCTGGTTAGAGGCAGGTCTGTAGCTGGTTAGAGACAGGTCTGTAGCTGGTTAGAGACAGGTCCTTAGCTGGTTAGAGACAGGTTTGTAGCTTGTTAGAGACAGGTCCTTAACTGGTTAGAGAAAGGTTTGTAGCTGGTTAGAGGCAGGTCTGTAGCTGGTTAGAGACAGGTCTGTAGTTGGTTAGAGAAAGGTCCTTAGCTGGTTAGAGAAAGATCTGTAGCTGGTTAGAGACATGTCCTTAGCTGGTTAGAGACAGGTCTATAACTGGTTAGAGACATGTCTGTGGGGGGTTAGAGAAAGGTCTGTAGGTGGTTAGAGACATGTCTGTAGCTGGTTAGAGACATGTCTGTAGCTGGTCAGAGGCAGGCCTGTAGCTGGTTAGAGACAGGTCTGTATCTGTTTAGAGACAGGTCTCTAGCTGGTTAGACACATGACTGTTGCCAGTTAGAGACAGGTCTGTAGCTGGTTAGAGACAGGTCCTTAGCTGGTTAGAGACAGGTCTATAACTGGTTAGAGACATGTCTGTAGCTCGTTAGAGACATGTCTGGAGATGGTTAGAAATATGTCTGTAGCCGGTTAGAGACAGGTCTTTAACTGGTTAGAGACAGGTCCTTAACTTGTTTGAGACATGTCTGTAGCTGGTTAGAGACGGGTCTGTAGCTGGTTAGAGACAGGTTTGTAGCTGGTTAGAGGCAGGTCTGTAGCTGGTTAGAGACATGTCTGTAGCTGGTTAGAGACATGTCTGTAGCTGGTTAGAGACATGTCTGTAGCTGGTTAGAGACAGGTCCATTGCTGGTTAGAGACATGTCTGTAGCTGGTTAGAGACAGGTCCTTAACTGGTTAGAGACAGGTTTGTAGCTGGTTAGAGGCAGGTCTGTAGCTGGTTAGAGACAGGTCTGTTGCTGGTTAGAGACAGGTCTGTAGCTGGTTAGAGGCAGGTCTGTAGCTGGTTAGAGACAGGTCTGTAGCTGGTTACAGAAAGGTCCTCAGCTGGTTAGAGACAAGTCTGTAGCCGGTGAGAGACAGGTCCTTAGCTGGTTAGAGACAGGTCTGTAGCTGGTTAGAGACTGGTCCTTAGCTGGTTAGAGAAAGGTCTTTAGCTGGTTAGAGACAGGTCTATAACTGGTTAGAGGCAGGTCTTTAGCTGGTTAGAGAAAGGTCTGTAGGTGATTAGAGACAGGTTTGTAGCTGGTTAGAGACATGTCTGTAGCTGGTTAGAGACGGGTCTTTAGCTGGTTAGAGACAGGTTTATAGCTGGTTAGAGGCAGGTCTGTAGCTGGTTAGAGACATGTCTGTTGCTGGTTAGAGACAGGTCTGTAGCTGGTTAGAGGCAGGTCTGTAGCTGGTTAGACACATGTCTGTAGCCAGTTAGAGAAAGTCTTTAGCTGGTTAGAGACAGGTCTCTAGCTGGTTTGAGACAGATCTGTAGCTGGTTAGACACATGTCTGTAGCCAGTTAGAGAAAGTATTTAGCTGGTTAGAGACATGTCTGTAGCTGGTTAGAGACATGTCTGTAGCTGGTTAGAGGCAGGTCTGTAGCTGGTTAGAGACATGTTTGTAGCTGGATAGAGACAGGTCTGTAGCTGGTAAGAGAAAGGTCCTTAGCTGGTTAGAGACAAGTCTGTAGCCGGTTAGAGACAGGTACTTAGCTGGTTAGAGACAGGTCTGTAGCTGGTTAGAGACAGGTCCTTAGCTGGTTAGAGACAGGTCTATAACTGGTTAGAGACATGTCTGTAGCTCGTTAGAGAAAGGTCTGTAGGTGGTTAGAGACAGGTTTATAGCTGGTTAGAGACAGGTCCTTAACTTGTTTGAGACATGTCTGTAGCTGGTTAGAGACGGGTCTGTAGCTGGTTAGAGACAGGTTTGTAGCTGGTTAGAGGCAGGTCTGTAGCTGGTTAGAGACATGTCTGTAGCTGGTTAGAGACAGGTCTGTAGCTGGTTAGAGACATGTCTGTAGCTGGTTAGAGACATGTCTGTAGCTGGTTAGAGACGGGTCTTTAGCTGGTTAGAGACAGGTTTATAGCTGGTTAGAGGCAGGTCTCTAGCTGGTTAGAGACATGTCTGTTGCTGGTTAGAGACAGGTCTGTAGCTGGTTAGAGGCAGGTCTGTAGCTGGTTAGACACATGTCTGTAGCCAGTTAGAGAAAGTCTTTAGCTGGTTAGAGACAGGTCTCTAGCTGGTTTGAGACAGGTCTGTAGCTGGTTAGACACATGTCTGTAGCCAGTTAGAGAAAGTATTTAGCTGGTTAGAGACATGTCTGTAGCTGGTTAGAGACATGTCTGTAGCTGGTTAGAGGCAGGTCTGTAGCTGGTTAGAGACATGTCTGTAGCTGGTTAGAGACAGGTCCATTGCTGGTTAGAGACATGTCTGTAGCTGGTTAGAGACAGGTCCTTAACTGGTTAGAGACAGGTTTGTAGCTGGTTAGAGGCAGGTCTGTAGCTGGTTAGAGACAGGTCTCTTGCTGGTTAGAGACAGGTCTGTAGCTGGTTAGAGGCAGGTCTGTAGCTGGTTAGAGACATGTCTGTAGCTGGATAGAGACAGGTCTGTAGCTGGTTACAGAAAGGTCCTCAGCTGGTTAGAGACAAGTCTGTAGCCGGTTAGAGACAGGTCCTTAGCTGGTTAGAGACAGGTCTGTAGCTGGTTAGAGACTGGTCCTTAGCTGGTTAGAGAAAGGTCTTTAGCTGGTTAGAGACAGGTCTATAACTGGTTAGAGACAGGTCTTTAGCTGGTTAGAGAAAGGTCTGTAGGTGATTAGAGACAGGTCCTTAGCTGGTTAGAGACAAGTCTGTAGCCGGTTAAAGACAGGTCCTTAGCTGGTTAGAGACAGGTCTGTAGCTGGTTAGAGACAGGTCCTTAGCTGGTTAGAGGCAGGTCTGTAGCTTGTTAGAGACAGGTCCTTAGCTGGTTAGAGACAGGTTTGTAGCTGGTTAGAGACAGGTCCTTAACTGGTTAGAGAAAGGTTTGTAGCTGGTTAGAGGCAGGTCTGTAGCTGGTTAGAGACAGGTCTGTAGTTGGTTAGAGAAAGGTCCTTAGCTGGTTAGAGAAAGGTCTGTAGCTGGTTAGAGACAGGTCCTTAGCTGGTTAGAGACAGGTCTATAAATGGTTAGAGACATGTCTGTAGCTGGTTAGAGAAAGGTCTGTAGGTGGTTAGAGACATGTCTCTAGCTGGTTAGAGACATGTCTGTAGCTGGTTAGAGGCAGGCCTGTAGCTGGTTAGAGAGAGGTCTGTAGCTGGTAAGAGACAGGTCTCTAGCTGGTTAGACACATGATATTTGCCAGTTAGAGACAGGTCTGTAGCTGGTTATAGACAGGTCTGTAGCTGGTTAGAGACAGGTTCTTAACTGGTTAGAGACATGTCTGTAGCTGGTTAAAGACATGTCTGTAGCTGGTTAGAGACAGGTTTGTAGCTGGTTAGAGACAGGTCTCTACCTGGTTAGACACATGACTGTAGCCAGTTAGAGACAGGTCTGTAGCTGGTTAGAGACAGGTCTGTAGCTGGTTAGAGACAGGTCCTTAACTGGTTAGAGACATGTCTGTAGCTGGTTAGAGACAGGTCCTTAGCTGGTTAGAGACATGTCTGTAGCTGGTTAAAGACATGTCTGTAGTTGGTTAGAGACATGACTGTAGCTGGTTAGAGGCAGGTCTGTAGCTGGTTAGAGACAGGTCAGTAGCTGGTTAGAGACATGACTTTAGCCAGTTAGAGACATGTCTGTAGCTGGTTAGAGACAGGTCTCTAGCTGGTTAGAAACATGACTGTAGCCAGTTACAGACAGGTCTGTAGCTGGTTTGAGACAGGTCTGTACCTGGTTAGAGACAGGTCCTTAACTGGTTAGAGACATGTCTGTAGCTGGTTAGAGACTGGTCCTTAGCTGGTTAGAGAAAGGTCTTTAGCTGGTTAGAGACAGGTCTATAACTGGTTAGAGACAGGTCTTTAGCTGGCTAGAGAAAGGTCTGTAGGTGATTAGAGACAGGTTTGTAGCTGGTTAGAGACATGTCTGTAGCTGGTTAGAGACGGGTCTTTAGCTGGTTAGAGACAGGTTTATAGCTGGTTAGAGGCAGGTCTGTAGCTGGTTAGAGACATGTCTGTTGCTGGTTAGAGACAGGTCTGTAGCTGGTTAGAGGCAGGTCTGTAGCTGGTTAGACACATGTCTGTAGCCAGTTAGAGAAAGTCTTTAGCTGGTTTGAGACAAGTCTGTAGCTGGTTAGACACATGTCTGTAGCCAGTTAGAGAAAGTATTTAGCTGGTTAGAGACATGTCTGTAGCTGGTTAGAGACATGTCTGTAGCTGGTTAGAGACAGGTCCTTAACTGGTTAGAGACAGGATCGTAGCTGGTTAGAGGCAGGTCTGTAGCTGGTTAGAGACAGGTCTGTTGCTGGATAGAGACAGGTCTGTAGCTGGTTACAGAAAGGTCCTCAGCTGGTTAGAGACAAGTCTGTAGCCGGTTAGAGACAGGTCCTTAGCTGGTTAGAGACAGGTCTGTAGCTGGTTAGAGACTGGTCCTTAGCTGGTTAGAGAAAGGTCTTTAGCTGGTTAGAGACAGGTCTATAACTGGTTAGAGACAGGTCTTTAGCTGGTTAGAGAAAGGTCTGTAGGTGATTAGAGACAGGTTTGTAGCTGGTTAGAGACATGTCTGTAGCTGGTTAGAGACGGGTCTTTAGCTGGTTAGAGACAGGTTTATAGCTGGTTAGAGGCAGGTCTGTAGCTGGTTAGAGACATGTCTGTTGCTGGTTAGAGACAGGTCTGTAGCTGGTTAGACACATGTCTGTAGCCAGTTAGAGAAAGTCTTTAGCTGGTTAGAGACAGGTCTCTAGCTGGTTTGAGACAGGTCTGTAGCTGGTTAGAGACATGTCTGTAGCTGGTTAGAGGCAGGTCTGTAGCTGGTTAGAGACATGTTTGTAGCTGGATAGAGACAGGTCTGTAGCTGGTAAGAGAAAGGTCCTTAGCTGGTTAGAGACAAGTCTGTAGCCGGTTAGAGACAGGTACTTAGCTGGTTAGAGACAGGTCTGTAGCTGGTTAGAGACAGGTCCTTAGCTGGTTAGAGACAGGTCTATAACTGGTTAGAGACATGTCTGTAGCTCGTTAGAGAAAGGTCTGTAGGTGGTTAGAGACAGGTTTATAGCTGGTTAGAGACAGGTCCTTAACTTGTTTGAGACATGTCTGTAGCTGGTTAGAGACGGGTCTGTAGCTGGTTAGAGACAGGTTTGTAGCTGGTTAGAGGCAGGTCTGTAGCTGGTTAGAGACATGTCTGTAGCTGGTTAGAGACAGGTCTGTAGCTGGTTAGAGACATGTCTGTAGCTGGTTAGAGACATGTCTGTAGCTGGTTAGAGACAGGTCAGTAGCTGGTTAGAGACATGTCTGTAGCTGGTTAGAGACAGGTCTGTAGCTGGTTAGAGACAGGTCCATTGCTGGTTAGAGACAGGTCTGTAGCTGGTTAGAGGCAGGTCTGTAGCTGGTTAGAGACATGTCTGTAGCTGGTTAGAGACAGGTCTGTAGCTGGTTAGAGACTGGTCCTTAGCTGGTTAGAGAAAGGTCTTTAGCTGGTTAGAGACAGGTCTATAACTGGTTAGAGACATGTCTGTAGCTGGTTAGAGACAGGTCCTTAGCTGGTTAGAGACAGGTCTGTAGCTGGTTAGAGACTGGTCCTTAGCTGGTTAGAGAAAGGTCTTTAGCTGGTTAGAGACAGGTCTATAACTGGTTAGAGACATGTCTGTAGCTGGTTAGAGAAAGGTCTGTAGGTGGTTAGAGACAGGTTTGTAGCTGGTTAGAGACATGTCTGTAGCTGGTTAGAGACGGGTCTGTAGCTGGTTAGAGACAGGTTCTTACCTGCTTAGAGAGATGTCTATAGCCGGTTAGAAACAGGTCCTTAGCTGGTTAGAGACAGGTCTGTAGCTGGTTAGAGACAGGTCTGTAGCTGGTTAGAGACAGGTCCATAGCTGGTTAGAGACATGTCTGTAGCTGGTTAGATACAGGTCTGTAGCCGCTTAGAGAAAGTCTGTAGCTGGTTAGAGACATGTCTGTAGATGGTTAGAGACAGGTCTTTAACTGGTAAGAGACAGGTCCTTAACTGGTTAGAGACATGTCTGTAGCTGGTTAGAGACATGTCTGTAGGTGGTTAGAGACAGGTCCTTAGCTGGTTAGAGACAGGTCTATAACTGGTTAGAGACAGGTCTGTAGCTGGTTAGAGAATGGTCTGTAGGTGGTTAGAGACAGGTTTGTAGCTGGTTAGAGACATGTCTGTAGCTGGTTAGAGGCAGGTCTGTAGCTGGTTAGAGACATGTCTGTAGCTGGTTAGAGACATGTCTGTAGCTGGTTAGAGACAGGTCTCTAGCTGGTTAGACACATCACTGTAGCCAGTTAGAGACAGGTCTTTAGCTGGTTAGAGACAGGTCTGTAGCTGGTTAGAGACAGGTCCTTAACTGGTTAGAGACATGTCTGTAGCTGGTTAGAGACAGGTCCTTAGCTGGTTATAGACATGTCTCTAGCTGGTTAGAGACATGTCTGTAGTTGGTTAGAGACATGACTGTAGCTGGTTAGAGGCAGGTCTGTAGCTGGTTAGAGACAGGTCTGTAGCTGGTTAGAGACATGACTGTAGCCAGTTAGAGACATGTCTGTAGCTGGTTAGAGACAGGTCTCTAGCTGGTTAGACACATGACTGTAGCCAGTTAGAGACAGGTCTGTAGCTGGTTAGAGACAGGTCTGTAGCTGGTTAGAGAGAGGTCCTTAACTGGTTAGAGACATGTCTGTAGCTGGTTAGAGACAGGTCCTTAGCTGGTTCAGAGACATGTCTTTAGCTGGTTAGAGACATGTCTGTAGTTGGTTAGAGACATGACTGTAGCTGGTTAGAGGCAGGTCTGTAGCTGGTTAGAGACAGGTCTGTAGCTGGTTAGAGACATGTCTGTAGCTGGTTAGAGGCAGGTCTGTAGCTGGTTAGAGAAAGGTCCTTAGCTGGTTAGAGACAAGTCTGTAGCCGGTTAAAGACAGGTCCTTAGCTGGTTAGAGACAGGTCTGTAGCTGGTTAGAGACAGGTCCTTAGCTGGTTAGAGGCAGGTCTGTAGCTTGTTAGAGACAGGTCCTTAGCTGGTTAGAGACAGGTTTGTAGCTGGTTAGAGACAGGTCCTTAACTGGTTAGAGAAAGGTTTGTAGCTGGTTAGAGGCAGGTCTGTAGCTGGTTAGAGACAGGTCTGTAGTTGGTTAGAGAAAGGTCCTTAGCTGGTTAGAGAAAGGTCTGTAGCTGGTTAGAGACAGGTCCTTAGCTGGTTAGAGACAGGTCTATAACTGGTTAGAGACATGTCTGTAGCTGGTTAGAGAAAGGTCTGTAGGTGGTTAGAGACATGTCTGTAGCTGGTTAGAGACATGTCTGTAGCTGGTTAGAGGCAGGCCTGTAGCTGGTTAGAGACAGGTCTGTAGCTGGTAAGAGACAGGTCTCGAGCTGGTTAGACACATGATTGTTGCCAGTTAGAGTCAGGTCTGTAGCTGGTTATAGACAGGTCTGTAGCTGGTTAGAGACAGGTTCTTAACTGGTTAGAGACATGTCTGTAGCTGGTTAAAGACATGTCTGTAGCTGGTTAGAGACAGGTTTGTAGCTGGTTAGACACATGACTGTAGCCAGTTAGAGACAGGTCTGTAGCTGGTTAGAGACAGGTCTGTAGCTGGTTAGAGACAGGTCCTTAACTGGTTAGAGACATGTCTGTAGCTGGTTAGAGACAGGTCCTTAGCTGGTTAGAGACATGTCTGTAGCTGGTTAAAGACATGTCTGTAGTTGGTTAGAGACATGACTGTAGCCAGTTAGAGACATGTCTGTAGCTGGTTAGAGACAGGTCTCTAGCTGGTTAGAAACATGACTGTAGCCAGTTACAGACAGGTCTGTAGCTGGTTTGAGACAGGTCTGTACCTGGTTAGAGACAGGTCCTTAACTGGTTAGAGACATGTCTGTAGCTGGTTAGAGACAGGTCCTTAGCTGGTTAGAGACATGTCTCTAGCTGGTTAGAGACATGTCTGTAGTTGGTTAGAGACATGACTGTAGCTGGTTAGAGGCAGGTCTGTAGCTGGTTAGAGACATGTCTGTAGCTGGTTAGAGACATGTCTGTAGCTGGTTAGAGGCAGGTCTGTAGCTGGTTAGAGAAAGGTCCTTAGCTGGTTAGAGACAAGTCTGTAGCCGGTTAAAGACAGGTCCTTAGCTGGTTAGAGACAGGTCCTTAGCTGGTTTGAGGCAGGTCTATAGCTGGTTAGAGACAGGTCTGTAGCTGGTTAGAGACAGGTCCTTAGCTGGTTAGAGACAGGTTTGTAGCTGGTTAGAGGCAGGTCTGTAGCTGGTTAGAGACAGGTCTGTAGCTGGTTAGAGACAGGTCCTTAGCTAGTTAGAGACATGTCTGTGGCTGGTTAGAGACGGGTCTGTAGCTGGTTAGAGACAGGTTCTTACCTGCTTAGAGAGATGTCTATAGCCTGTTAGTAACAGTTCCTTAGCTGGTTAGAGACAGGTCTGTAGCTGGTTAGAGACAGGTCTGTAGCTGGTTAGAGACAGGTCCATAGCTGGTTAGAGACAGGTCTCTAGCTGGTTTGAGACAAGTCTGTAGCTGGTTAGACACATGTCTGTAGCCAGTTAGAGAAAGTATTTAGCTGGTTAGAGACATGTCTGTAGCTGGTTAGAGACATGTCTGTAGCTGGTTAGAGGCAGGTCTGTAGCTGGTTAGAGACATGTCTGTAGCTGGTTAGAGACAGGTCCATTGCTGGTTAGAGACATGTCTGTAGCTGGTTAGAGACAGGTCCTTAACTGGTTAGAGACAGGATCGTAGCTGGTTAGAGGCAGGTCTGTAGCTGGTTAGAGACAGGTCTGTTGCTGGTTAGAGACAGGTCTGTAGCTGGATAGAGACAGGTCTGTAGCTGGTTACAGAAAGGTCCTCAGCTGGTTAGAGACAAGTCTGTAGCCGGTTAGAGACTGGTCCTTAGCTGGTTAGAGAAAGGTCTTTAGCTGGTTAGAGACAGGTCTATAACTGGTTAGAGACAGGTCTTTAGCTGGTTAGAGAAAGGTCTGTAGGTGATTAGAGACAGGTTTGTAGCTGGTTAGAGACATGTCTGTAGCTGGTTAGAGACGGGTCTTTAGCTGGTTAGAGACAGGTTTATAGCTGGTTAGAGGCAGGTCTGTAGCTGGTTAGAGACATGTCTGTTGCTGGTTAGAGACAGGTCTGTAGCTGGTTAGACACATGTCTGTAGCCAGTTAGAGAAAGTCTTTAGCTGGTTAGAGACAGGTCTCTAGCTGGTTTGAGACAGGTCTGTAGCTGGTTAGAGACATGTCTGTAGCTGGTTAGAGGCAGGTCTGTAGCTGGTTAGAGACATGTTTGTAGCTGGATAGAGACAGGTCTGTAGCTGGTAAGAGAAAGGTCCTTAGCTGGTTAGAGACAAGTCTGTAGCCGGTTAGAGACAGGTACTTAGCTGGTTAGAGACAGGTCTGTAGCTGGTTAGAGACAGGTCCTTAGCTGGTTAGAGACAGGTCTATAACTGGTTAGAGACATGTCTGTAGCTCGTTAGAGAAAGGTCTGTAGGTGGTTAGAGACAGGTTTATAGCTGGTTAGAGACAGGTCCTTAACTTGTTTGAGACATGTCTGTAGCTGGTTAGAGACGGGTCTGTAGCTGGTTAGAGACAGGTTTGTAGCTGGTTAGAGGCAGGTCTGTAGCTGGTTAGAGACATGTCTGTAGCTGGTTAGAGACAGGTCTGTAGCTGGTTAGAGACATGTCTGTAGCTGGTTAGAGACATGTCTGTAGCTGGTTAGAGACAGGTCTGTAGCTGGTTAGAGACATGTCTGTAGCTGGTTAGAGACAGGTCTGTAGCTGGTTAGAGACAGGTCCATTGCTGGTTAGAGACAGGTCTGTAGCTGGTTAGAGGCAGGTCTGTAGCTGGTTAGAGACATGTCTGTAGCTGGATAGAGACAGGTCTGTAGCTGGTTACAGAAAGGTCCTCAGCTGGTTAGAGACAAGTCTGTAGCTGGTTAGAGACAGGTCCTTAGCTGGTTAGAGACAGGTCCTTAGCTGGTTAGAGACTGGTCCTTAGCTGGTTAGAGAAAGGTCTTTAGCTGGTTAGAGACAGGTCTATAACTGGTTAGAGACATGTCTGTAGCTGGTTAGAGAAAGGTCTGTAGGTGGTTAGAGACAGGTTTGTAGCTGGTTAGAGACATGTCTGTAGCTGGTTAGAGACGGGTCTGTAGCTGGTTAGAGACAGGTTCTTACCTGCTTAGAGAGATGTCTATAGCCGGTTAGAAACAGGTCCTTAGCTGGTTAGAGACAGGTCTGTAGCTGGTTAGAGACAGGTCTGTAGCTGGTTAGAGACAGGTCCATAGCTGGTTAGAGACATGTCTGTAGCTGGTTAGAGACAGGTCTGTAGCCGCTTAGAGAAAGTCTGTAGCTGGTTAGAGACATGTCTGTAGATGGTTAGAGACAGGTCTTTAACTGGTAAGAGACAGGTCCTTAACTGGTTAGAGACATGTCTGTAGCTGGTTAGAGACATGTCTGTAGGTGGTTAGAGACAGGTCCTTAGCTGGTTAGAGACAGGTCTATAACTGGTTAGAGACAGGTCTGTAGCTGGTTAGAGAATGGTCTGTAGGTGGTTAGAGACAGGTTTGTAGCTGGTTAGAGACATGTCTGTAGCTGGTTAGAGGCAGGTCTGTAGCTGGTTAGAGACAGGTCCATTGCTGGTTAGAGACAGGTCTGTAGCTGGTTAGAGGCAGGTCTGTAGCTGGTTAGAGACATGTCTGTAGCTGGATAGAGACAGGTCTGTAGCTGGTTACAGAAAGGTCCTCAGCTGGTTAGAGACAAGTCTGTAGCTGGTTAGAGACAGGTCCTTAGCTGGTTAGAGACAGGTCTGTAGCTGGTTAGAGACTGGTCCTTAGCTGGTTAGAGAAAGGTCTTTAGCTGGTTAGAGACAGGTCTATAACTGGTTAGAGACATGTCTGTAGCTGGTTAGAGAAAGGTCTGTAGGTGGTTAGAGACAGGTTTGTAGCTGGTTAGAGACATGTCTGTAGCTGGTTAGAGATGGGTCTGTAGCTGGTTAGAGACAGGTTCTTACCTGCTTAGAGAGATGTCTATAGCCGGTTAGAAACAAGTCCTTAGCTGGTTAGAGACAGGTCTGTAGCTGGTTAGAGACAGGTCTGTAGCTGGTTAGAGACAGGTCCATAGCTGGTTAGAGACATGTCTGTAGCTGGTTAGAGACAGGTCTGTAGCCGCTTAGAGAAAGTCTGTAGCTGGTTAGAGACATGTCTGTAGATGGTTAGAGACAGGTCTTTAACTGGTAAGAGACAGGTCCTTAACTGGTTAGAGACATGTCTGTAGGTGGTTAGAGACAGGTCCTTAGCTGGTTAGAGACAGGTCTATAACTGGTTAGAGACAGGTCTGTAGCTGGTTAGAGAATGGTCTGTAGGTGGTTAGAGACAGGTTTGTAGCTGGTTAGAGACATGTCTGTAGCTGGTTAGAGGCAGGTCTGTAGCTGGTTAGAGACATGTCTGTAGCTGGTTAGAGACAGGTCTGTAGCTGGTTAGAGACATGTCTCTAGCTGGTTAGACACATCACTGTAGCCAGTTAGAGACAGGTCTTTAGCTGGTTAGAGACAGGTCTGTAGCTGGTTAGAGACAGGTCCTTAACTGGTTAGAGACATGTCTGTAGCTGGTTAGAGACAGGTCCTTAGCTGGTTAGAGACATGTCTCTAGCTGGTTAGAGACATGTCTGTAGTTGGTTAGAGACATGACTGTAGCTGGTTAGAGGCAGGTCTTTAGCTGGTTAGAGACAGGTCTGTAGCTGGTTAGAGACATGACTGTAGCCAGTTAGAGACATGTCTGTAGCTGGTTAGAGACAGGTCTCTAGCTGGTTAGACACATGACTGTAGCCAGTTAGAGACAGGTCTGTAGCTGGTTAGAGACAGGTCTGTAGCTGGTTAGAGACAGGTCCTTAACTGGTTAGAGACATGTCTGTAGCTGGTTAGAGACAGGTCCTTAGCTGGTTCAGAGACATGTCTGTAGCTGGTTAGAGACATGTCTGTAGTTGGTTAGAGACATGACTGTAGCTGGTTAGAGGCAGGTCTGTAGCTGGTTAGAGACAGGTCTGTAGCTGGTTAGAGACATGTCTGTAGCTGGTTAGAGGCAGGTCAGTAGCTGGTTAGAGAAAGGTCCTTAGCTGGTTAGAGACAAGTCTGTAGCCGGTTAAAGACAGGTCCTTAGCTGGTTAGAGACAGGTCTGTAGCTGGTTAGAGACAGGTCCTTAGCTGGTTAGAGGCAGGTCTGTAGCTTGTTAGAGACAGGTCCTTAGCTGGTTAGAGACAGGTTTGTAGCTGGTTAGAGACAGGTCCTTAACTGGTTAGAGAAAGGTTTGTAGCTGGTTAGAGGCAGGTCTGTAGCTGGTTAGAGACAGGTCTGTAGTTGGTTAGAGAAAGGTCCTTAGCTGGTTAGAGAAAGGTCTGTAGCTGGTTAGAGACAGGTCCTTAGCTGGTTAGAGACAGGTCTATAACTGGTTAGAGACATGTCTGTAGCTGGTTAGAGAAAGGTCTGTAGGTGGTTAGAGACATGTCTGTAGCTGGTTAGAGACATGTCTGTAGCTGGTTAGAGGCAGGCCTGTAGCTGGTTAGAGACAGGTCTGTAGCTGGTAAGAGACAGGTCTCTAGCTGGTTAGACACATGATTGTTGCCAGTTAGAGTCAGGTCTGTAGCTGGTTAGAGACAGGTTCTTAACTGGTTAGAGACATGTCTGTAGCTGGTTAAAGACATGTCTGTAGCTGGTTAGAGACAGGTTTGTAGCTGGTTAGACACATGACTGTAGCCAGTTAGAGACAGGTCTGTAGCTGGTTAGAGACAGGTCTGTAGCTGGTTAGAGACAGGTCCTTAACTGGTTAGAGACATGTCTGTAGCTGGTTAGAGACAGGTCCTTAGCTGGTTAGAGACATGTCTGTAGCTGGTTAAAGACATGTCTGTAGTTGGTTAGAGACATGACTGTAGCCAGTTAGAGACATGTCTGTAGCTGGTTAGAGACAGGTCTCTAGCTGGTTAGAAACATGACTGTAGCCAGTTACAGACAGGTCTGTAGCTGGTTTGAGACAGGTCTGTACCTGGTTAGAGACAGGTCCTTAACTGGTTAGAGACAGGTCCTTAGCTGGTTAGAGACAGGTCTATAACTGGTTAGAGACAGGTCTGTAGCTGGTTAGAGAATGGTCTGTAGGTGGTTAGAGACAGGTTTGTAGCTGGTTAGAGACATGTCTGTAGCTGGTTAGAGGCAGGTCTGTAGCTGGTTAGAGACATGTCTGTAGCTGGTTAGAGACAGGTCTGTAGCTGGTTAGAGACAGGTCTCTAGCTGGTTAGACACATCACTGTAGCCAGTTAGAGACAGGTCTTTAGCTGGTTAGAGACAGGTCTGTAGCTGGTTAGAGACAGGTCCTTAACTGGTTAGAGACATGTCTGTAGCTGGTTAGAGACAGGTCCTTAGCTGGTTAGAGACATGTCTCTAGCTGGTTAGAGACATGTCTGTAGTTGGTTAGAGACATGACTGTAGCTGGTTAGAGGCAGGTCTTTAGCTGGTTAGAGACAGGTCTGTAGCTGGTTAGAGACATGACTGTAGCCAGTTAGAGACATGTCTGTAGCTGGTTAGAGACAGGTCTCTAGCTGGTTAGACACATGACTGTAGCCAGTTAGAGACAGGTCTGTAGCTGGTTAGAGACAGGTCTGTAGCTGGTTAGAGACAGGTCCTTAACTGGTTAGAGACATGTCTGTAGCTGGTTAGAGACAGGTCCTTAGCTGGTTCAGAGACATGTCTGTAGCTGGTTAGAGACATGTCTGTAGTTGGTTAGAGACATGACTGTAGCTGGTTAGAGGCAGGTCTGTAGCTGGTTAGAGACAGGTCTGTAGCTGGTTAGAGACATGTCTGTAGCTGGTTAGAGGCAGGTCAGTAGCTGGTTAGAGAAAGGTCCTTAGCTGGTTAGAGACAAGTCTGTAGCCGGTTAAAGACAGGTCCTTAGCTGGTTAGAGACAGGTCTGTAGCTGGTTAGAGACAGGTCCTTAGCTGGTTAGAGGCAGGTCTGTAGCTTGTTAGAGACAGGTCCTTAGCTGGTTAGAGACAGGTTTGTAGCTGGTTAGAGACAGGTCCTTAACTGGTTAGAGAAAGGTTTGTAGCTGGTTAGAGGCAGGTCTGTAGCTGGTTAGAGACAGGTCTGTAGTTGGTTAGAGAAAGGTCCTTAGCTGGTTAGAGAAAGGTCTGTAGCTGGTTAGAGACAGGTCCTTAGCTGGTTAGAGACAGGTCTATAACTGGTTAGAGACATGTCTGTAGCTGGTTAGAGAAAGGTCTGTAGGTGGTTAGAGACATGTCTGTAGCTGGTTAGAGACATGTCTGTAGCTGGTTAGAGGCAGGCCTGTAGCTGGTTAGAGACAGGTCTGTAGCTGGTAAGAGACAGGTCTCTAGCTGGTTAGACACATGATTGTTGCCAGTTAGAGTCAGGTCTGTAGCTGGTTAGAGACAGGTTCTTAACTGGTTAGAGACATGTCTGTAGCTGGTTAAAGACATGTCTGTAGCTGGTTAGAGACAGGTTTGTAGCTGGTTAGACACATGACTGTAGCCAGTTAGAGACAGGTCTGTAGCTGGTTAGAGACAGGTCTGTAGCTGGTTAGAGACAGGTCCTTAACTGGTTAGAGACATGTCTGTAGCTGGTTAGAGACAGGTCCTTAGCTGGTTAGAGACATGTCTGTAGCTGGTTAAAGACATGTCTGTAGTTGGTTAGAGACATGACTGTAGCCAGTTAGAGACATGTCTGTAGCTGGTTAGAGACAGGTCTCTAGCTGGTTAGAAACATGACTGTAGCCAGTTACAGACAGGTCTGTAGCTGGTTTGAGACAGGTCTGTACCTGGTTAGAGACAGGTCCTTAACTGGTTAGAGACATGTCTGTAGCTGGTTAGAGACAGGTCCTTAGCTGGTTAGAGACATGTCTCTAGCTGGTTAGAGACATGTCTGTAGTTGGTTAGAGACATGACTGTAGCTGGTTAGAGGCAGGTCTGTAGCTGGTTAGAGACATGTCTGTAGCTGGTTAGAGACATGTCTGTAGCTGGTTAGAGGCAGGTCTGTAGCTGGTTAGAGAAAGGTCCTTAGCTGGTTAGAGACAAGTCTGTAGCCGGTTAAAGACAGGTCCTTAGCTGGTTAGAGACAGGTCTGTAGCTGGTTAGAGACAGGTCCTTAGCTGGTTTGAGGCAGGTCTATAGCTGGTTAGAGACAGGTCTGTAGCTGGTTAGAGACAGGTCCTTAGCTGGTTAGAGACAGGTTTGTAGCTGGTTAGAGGCAGGTCTGTAGCTGGTTAGAGACAGGTCTGTAGCTGGTTAGAGACAGGTCCTTAGCTAGTTAGAGACATGTCTGTGGCTGGTTAGAGACGGGTCTGTAGCTGGTTAGAGACAGGTTCTTACCTGCTTAGAGAGATGTCTATAGCCTGTTAGTAACAGTTCCTTAGCTGGTTAGAGACAGGTCTGTAGCTGGTTAGAGAAAGTCTGTAGCTGGTTAGAGACATGTCAATAGCTGGTTAGAGAAAGGTCCATAGCTGGTTAGAGACATGTCAATAGCTGGTTAGAGACAGGTCTGTAGCCGTTTAGAGAAAGTCTGTAGCTGGTTAGAGACAGTCTGTAGATGGTTAGAGACAGGTCCTTAGCTGGTTAGAGACAGGTCTATAACTGGTTAGAGACATGTCTGTAGCTGGTTAGAGAAAGGTCTGTAGGTGGTTAGAGACAGGTTTGTAGCTGGTTAGAGACAGGTCCTTAACTGGTTAGAGACATGTCTGTAGCCAGTTAGAAACAGGTCCTTAGCTGGTTAGAGACAGGTCTGTAACTGGTTAGAGACATGTCTGTAGCTGGTTAGAGGCAGGTCTTTAGCTGGTTAGAGACATGTCTGTAGCTGGTTAGAGACAGGTCTGTAGCTGGTTAGAGACATGTCTCTAGCTGGTTAGACACATGACTGTAGCCAGTTAGAGACAGGTCTGTAGCTGGTTAGAGACAGGTCCTTAACTGGTTAGAGACATGTCTGTAGCTGGTTAGAGACATGTCTGTAGTTGTTTAGAGTCACGACTGTAGCCAGTTAGAGACATGTCTGTAGCTGGTTAGAGACATGTCTGTAGCTGGTTAGAGACATGTCTGTAGTTGGTTAGAGACATGACTGTAGCTGGTTAGAGGCAGGTCTGTAGCTGGTTAGAGAAAGTCTGTAGCTGGTTACAGACAGTCTGTAGATGGTTAGAGACAGGTCTTTAACTGGTAAGAGACAGGTCCTTAACTGGTGAGAGACACGTCTGTAGCTGGTTAGAGACAGGTCTGTAGCTGGTTAGAGACAGGTCCTTAGCTGGTTAGAGACAGGTCTATAACTGGTTAGAGACATGTCTGTAGCTGGTTAGAGAAAGGTCTGTAGGTGGTTAGAGACAGGTTTGTAGCTGGTTAGAGACAGGTCCTTAACTGGTTAGAGACATGTCTGTAGCTGGTTAGAGACAGGTTCTTAGCTGCTTAGAGAGATGTCTGTAGCCAGTTAGAAACAGGTCCTTAGCTGGTTAGAGACAGGTCTGTAACTGGTTAGAGACATGTCTGTAGCTGGTTAGAGGCAGGTCTTTAGCTGGTTAGAGACATGTCTGTAGCTGGTTAGAGACAGGTCTGTAGCTGGTTAGAGACATGTCTCTAGCTGGTTAGACACATGACTGTAGCCAGTTAGAGACAGGTCTGTAGCTGGTTAGAGACAGGTCCTTAACTGGTTAGAGACATGTCTGTAGCTGGTTAGAGACAGGTCCTCAGCTGGTTAGAGACATGTCTGTAGCTGGTTAGAGACATGTCTGTAGTTGTTTAGAGACACGACTGTAGCCAGTTAGAGACAGGTCTGTAGCTGGTTAGAGACATGTCTGTAGCTGGTTAGAGACATGTCTGTAGTTGGTTAGAGACATGACTGTAGCTGGTTAGAGGCAGGTCTGTAGCTGGTTAGAGACGGGTCTGTAGCTGGTTAGAGACATGTCTGTAGCTGGTTAGAGGCAGGTCTGTAGCTGGTTAGAGACATGTCTGTAGCTGGATAGAGACAGGTCTGTAGCTGGTTAGAGAAAGGTCTGTAGCTGGTTAGACACATGTCTGTAGCCAGTTAGAGACAGGTCTGTAGCTGGTTAGAGACAGGTTTGTAGCTGGTTAGAGACAGGTCCTTAACTGGTAAGAGACATGTCTGTAGCTGGTTAGAGACAGGTCCTTAGCTGGTTAGAGACATGTCTGTAGCTGGTTAGAGACATGTCTGTAGTTGGTTAGAGACATGACTGTAGCTGGTTAGAGGCAGGTCTGTAGCTGGTTAGAGATAGGTCTGTAGCTGGTTAGAGACATGTCTGTAGTTGGTTAGAGACATGACTGTAGCTGGTTAGAGGCAGGTCTGTAGCTGGTTAGAGGCAGGTCTGTAGCTGGTTAGAGACATGTCTGTAGCTGGTTAGAGGCAGGTCTGTAGCTGGTTAGAGACATGTCTGTAGCTGGATAGAGACAGGTCTGTAGCTGGTTAGACAAAGGTCCTTAGCTGGTTAGAGACAAGTCTGTAGCCGGTTAGAGACAGGTCTGTAGCTGGATAGAGACATGTCTGTAGCTGGATAGAGACATGTCTGTAGCTGGTTAGAGACAGGTCCTTAGCTGGTTAGAGAAAGGTCTGTAGCTGGTTAGAGACAGGTCCGTAACTGGTTAAAGACATGTCTGTATCTGGTTAGAGACAGGTCTGTAGCTGGTTAGAGACATGTCTGTAGCTGGTTAGACACATGTCTGTAGCCAGTTAGAGAAAGTATGTAGCTGGTTATAGACCGGTCCTTAACTGGTTAGAGACAGGTCCTTAACTGGTTAGAGACAGTCAGTAGCTGGTTAGATACCGGTCCTTAACTGGTTAGAGACAGTCTGTAGGTGGTTAGAGACAGGTCTGTAGCCGGTTGGAGAAAGTCTGTAGCTGATTAGAGACAGGTCTGTAACTGGTTAGAGACAGGTCTTCAGCTGGTTAGAGACAGGTCTGTCACTGGTTAGAGACATGTCTGTAGCTGGTTAGAGACAGGTCTATAACTGGTTAGAGACATGTCTGTAGCTGGTTAGAGACGGGTCTGTAGCTGGTTAGAGAAAGGTCCTTAGCTGGTTAGAGACAGGTCTGTAGCCGGTTAGAAACAGGTCCTTTTGCCAGTTAGAGAAAGTCTGTAGCTGGTTAGAGACCGGTACTTAACTGGTTAGAGACAGGTCCTTAACTGGTTAGAGACATGTCTGTAGCTGGTTAGAGACAGGTCTGTAGCTGGTTAGAGACATGTCTGTAGCTGGTTAGAGGCAGGTCTGTAGCTGGTTAGAGAAAGGTCCTTAGCTGGTTAGAGACAAGTCTGTAGCTGGTTAAAGACAGGTCCTTAGCTGGTTAGAGACAGGTCTGTAGCTGGTTAGAGACAGGTCCTTAGCTGGTTTAAGGCAGGTCTATAGCTGGTTAGCGACAGGTCTGTAGCTGGTTAGAGACAGGTCCTTAGCTGGTTAGAGGCAGGTCTGTAGCTGGTTAGAGACAGGTCTGTAGCTGGTTAGAGACAGGTCCTTAGCTAGTTAGAGACATGTCTGTGGCTGGTTAGAGACGGGTCTGTAGCTGGTTAGAGAGAGGTTCTTACCTGCTTAGAGAGATGTCTATAGCCGGTTAGAAACAGGTCCTTAGCTGGTTAGAGACAGGTCTGTAGCTGGTTAGAGACAGGTCTGTAGCTGGTTAGAGACAGGTCCATAGCTGGTTAGAGACATGTCAATAGCTGGTTAGAGAAAGGTCCATAGCTGGTTAGAGACATGTCAATAGCTGGTTAGAGACAGGTCTGTAGCCGTTTAGAGAAAGTCTGTAGCTGGTTAGAGACATGACTGTAGCTGGTTAGAGGCAGGTCTGTAGCTGGTTAGAGGCAGGTCTGTAGCTGGTTAGAGACATGTCTGTAGCTGGTTAGAGGCAGGTCTGTAGCTGGTTAGAGACATGTCTGTAGCTGGATAGAGACAGGTCTGTAGCTGGTTAGACAAAGGTCCTTAGCTGGTTAGAGACAAGTCTGTAGCCGGTTAGAGACAGGTCTGTAGCTGGATAGAGACATGTCTGTAGCTGGATAGAGACATGTCTGTAGCTGGTTAGAGACAGGTCCTTAGCTGGTTAGAGAAAGGTCTGTAGCTGGTTAGAGACAGGTCCGTAACTGGTTAAAGACATGTCTGTATCTGGTTAGAGACAGGTCTGTAGCTGGTTAGACACATGTCTGTAGCCAGTTAGAGAAAGTATGTAGCTGGTTATAGACCGGTCCTTAACTGGTTAGAGACAGGTCCTTAACTGGTTAGAGACAGTCAGTAGCTGGTTAGATACCGGTCCTTAACTGGTTAGAGACAGTCTGTAGGTGGTTAGAGACAGGTCTGTAGCCGGTTGGAAAAAGTCTGTAGCTGATTAGAGACAGGTCTGTAACTGGTTAGAGACAGGTCTCTAGCTGGTTAGAGACAGGTCTTTCACTGGTTAGAGACATGTCTGTAGCTGGTTAGAGACAGGTCTATAACTGGTTAGAGACATGTCTGTAGCTGGTTAGAGACGGGTCTGTAGCTGGTTAGAGACAGGTCCTTAGCTGGTTAGAGACAGGTCTGTAGCCGGTTAGAAACAGGTCCTTTTGCCAGTTAGAGAAAGTCTGTAGCTGGTTAGAGACCGGTACTTAACTGGTTAGAGACAGGTCCTTAACTGGTTAGAGACATGTCTGTAGCTGGTTAGAGACAGGTCTGTAGCTGGTTAGAGACATGTCTGTAGCTGGTTAGAGGCAGGTCTGTAGCTGGTTAGAGAAAGGTCCTTAGCTGGTTAGAGACAAGTCTGTAGCTGGTTAAAGACAGGTCCTTAGCTGGTTAGAGACAGGTCTGTAGCTGGTTAGAGACAGGTCCTTAGCTGGTTTAAGGCAGGTCTATAGCTGGTTAGCGACAGGTCTGTAGCTGGTTAGAGACAGGTCCTTAGCTGGTTAGAGACAGGTTTGTAGCTGGTTAGAGGCAGGTCTGTAGCTGGTTAGAGACAGGTCTGTAGCTGGTTAGAGACAGGTCCTTAGCTAGTTAGAGACATGTCTGTGGCTGGTTAGAGACGGGTCTGTAGCTGGTTAGAGAGAGGTTCTTACCTGCTTAGAAACAGGTCTATAGCCGGTTAGAAACAGGTCCTTAGCTGGTTAGAGACAGGTCTGTAGCTGGTTAGAGACAGGTCTGTTGCTGGTTAGAGACAGGTCCATAGCTGGTTAGAGACATGTCATAGCTGGTTAGAGAAAGGTCCATAGCTGGTTAGAGACATGTCAATAGCTGGTTAGAGACAGGTCTGTAGCCGTTTAGAGAAAGTCTGTAGCTGGTTAGATACAGTCTGTAGATGGTTAGAGACAGGTCTTTAACTGGTAATAGACAGGTCCTTAACTGGTGAGAGACACGTCTGTAGCTGGTTAGAGAAAGGTCCTTAGCTGGTTAGAGACAGGTCTTTAACTGGTTAGAGACATGTCTGTAGCTGGTTAGAGAAAGGTCTGTAGGTGGTTAGAGACAGGTTTGTAGCTGGTTAGAGACAGGTCCTTAACTGGTTAGAGACATGTCTGTAGCTGGTTAGAGACAGGTTCTTAGCTGCTTAGAGACATGTCTGTAGCCAGTTAGAAACAGGTCCTTTGCTGGTTAGAGACAGGTCTGTAACTGGTTAGAGACATGTCTGTAGCTGGTTAGAGGCAGGTCTGTAGCTGGTTAGAGACATGTCTGTAGCTGGTTAGAGACAGGTCTGTAGCTGGTTAGAGACAGGTCTCTAGCTGGTTAGAAACATGACTGTAGCCAGGTAGAGACATGTCTGTAGCTGGTTAGAGACAGGTCCTTAACTGGTTAGAGACATGTCTGTAGCTGGTAAGAGACAGGTCCTTAGCTGGTTAGAGACATGTCTGTAGCTGGTTAGAGACATGTCTGTAGTCGGTTAGAGACATGACTGTAGCCAGTTAGAGACAGGTCTGTAGCTGGTTAGAGACAGGTCTGTAGCTGGTTAGAGACAGGTCTGTAGCTGGTTAGACACATGACTGTAGCCAGTTAGAGACAGGTCTGTAGCTGGTTAGAGACAGGTCTGTAGCTGGTTAGAGACAGGTCCTTAACTGGTTAGAGACATGTCTGTAGCTGGTTAGAGAAAGGTCCTTAGCTGGTTAGAGACATGTCTGTAGCTGGTTAGAGACATGTCTGTAGTTGGTTGAGATATGACTGTAGCTGGTTAGAGGCAGGTCTGTAGCTGGTTAGAGACAGGTCCATAGCTGGTTAGAGACATGTCTGTAGCTGGTTAGAGGCAGGTCTTTAGCTGGTTAGAGACATGTCTGTAGCTGGATAGAGACAGGTCTGTAGCTGGTTAGAGAAAGGTCCTTAGCTGGTTAGACACATGTCTGTAGCTGGTTAGAGACAGGTTTGTAGCTGGTTAGAGACAGGTTTGTAGCTGGTTAGAGACAGGTCTGTAGCTGGTTAGAGACAGGTTTGTAGCTGGTTAGAGACAGGTTTGTAGCTGGTTAGAGACAGGTCTGTAGCTGGTTAGAGGCAGGTCCTTAGCTGGTTAGACACATGTCTTTAGCTGGTTAGAGAAAGGTCCTTAGCTGGTTAGAGACAGGTCTTTAACTGGTTAGAGACATGTCTGTAGCTGGTTAGAGAAAGGTCTGTAGGTGGTTAGAGACAGGTTTGTAGCTGGTTAGAGACAGGTCCTTAACTGGTTAGAGACATGTCTGTAGCTGGTTAGAGACAGGTTCTTAGCTGCTTAGAGACATGTCTGTAGCCAGTTAGAGACATGACTGTAGCCAGTTAGAGACAGGTCTGTAGCTGGTTAGAGACAGGTCTGTAACTGGTTAGAGACATGTCTGTAGCTGGTTAGAGGCAGGTCTGTAGCTGGTTAGAGACATGTCTGTAGCTGGTTAGAGACAGGTCTGTAGCTGGTTAGAGACAGGTCTCTAGCTGGTTAGACACATGACTGTAGCCAGGTAGAGACATGTCTGTAGCTGGTTAGAGACAGGTCCTTAACTGGTTAGAGACATGTCTGTAGCTGGTAAGAGACAGGTCCTTAGCTGGTTAGAGACATGTCTGTAGCTGGTTAGAGACATGTCTGTAGTCGGTTAGAGACATGACTGTAGCCAGTTAGAGACAGGTCTGTAGCTGGTTAGAGACAGGTCTGTAGCTGGTTAGAGACAGGTCTGTAGCTGGTTAGACACATGACTGTAGCCAGTTAGAGACAGGTCTGTAGCTGGTTAGAGACAGGTCTGTAGCTGGTTAGAGACAGGTCCTTAACTGGTTAGAGACATGTCTGTAGCTGGTTAGAGAAAGGTCCTTAGCTGGTTAGAGACATGTCTGTAGCTGGTTAGAGACATGTCTGTAGTTGGTTGAGATATGACTGTAGCTGGTTAGAGGCAGGTCTGTAGCTGGTTAGAGACAGGTCCATAGCTGGTTAGAGACATGTCTGTAGCTGGTTAGAGGCAGGTCTTTAGCTGGTTAGAGACATGTCTGTAGCTGGATAGAGACAGGTCTGTAGCTGGTTAGAGAAAGGTCCTTAGCTGGTTAGACACATGTCTGTAGCTGGTTAGAGACAGGTTTGTAGCTGGTTAGAGACAGGTTTGTAGCTGGTTAGAGACAGGTCTGTAGCTGGTTAGAGACAGGTTTGTAGCTGGTTAGAGACAGGTTTGTAGCTGGTTAGAGACAGGTCTGTAGCTGGTTAGAGGCAGGTCCTTAGCTGGTTAGACACATGTCTTTAGCTGGTTAGAGACAGGTTTGTAGCTGGTTAGAGACAGGTCTGTAGCTGGTTAGAGACAGGTTTGTAGCTGGTTAGAGACAGGTCCTTAACTGGTTAGAGACATGTCTGTAGCTGGTTAGAGACAGGTCCTTAGCTGGTTAGAGACATGTCTGTAGCTGGTTAGACATGTCTGTAGTTGGTTAGAGACATGAGTGTAGCTGGTTAGAGGCAGGTCTGTAGCTGGTTAGAGACAGGTCTGTAGCTGGTTAGAGACATGTCTGTAGTTGGTTAGAGACATGACTGTAGCTGGTTAGAGGCAGGTCTGTAGCTGGTTAGAGGCAGGTCTGTAGCTGGTTAGAGACCTATCTGTAGCTGGTTAGAGACAGGTCTGTAGCTGGTTAGAGGCAGGTCTGTAGCTGGTTAGAGACATGTCTGTAGCTGGATAGAGACAGGTCTGTAGCTCGTTAGACAAAGGTCCTTAGCTGGTTAGAGACAAGTCTGTAGCCGGTTAGAGACAGGTCTGTAGCTGGATAGAGACATGTCTGTAGCTGGATAGAGACAGGTCTAAAGCTGGTTAGAGACAGGTCCTTAGCTGGTTAGAGACAGGTCTGTAGCTGGTTAGAGACAGGTCCTTAACTGGTTAAAGACATGTCTGTATCTGGTTAGAGACAGGTCTGTAGCTGGTTAGACACATGTCTGTAACCAGTTAGAGAAAGTATGTAGCTGGTTATAGACCGGTCCTTAACTGGTTAGAGACAGGTCCTTAACTGGTTAGAGACAGTCAGTAGCTGGTTAGATACCGGTCCTTAACTGGTTAGAGACAGTCTGTAGGTGGTTAGAGACAGGTCTGTAGCCGGTTGGAGAAAGTCTGTAGCTGATTAGAGACAGGTCTGTCACTGGTTATAGACATGTCTGTAGCTGGTTAGAGACAGGTCTGTAGCTGGTTAGAGACAGGTCTGTAGCTGGTTAGAGACAGGTCTATAACTGGTTAGAGACATGTCTGTAGCTGGTTAGAGACGGGTCTGTAGCTGGTTAGAGACAGGTCCTTAGCTGGTTAGAGACAGGTCTATAACTGGT
Source organism: Telmatherina bonti (assembly GCF_933228915.1). NCBI lineage: Eukaryota > Metazoa > Chordata > Actinopteri > Atheriniformes > Telmatherinidae > Telmatherina > Telmatherina bonti. The sequence goes on along the minus strand of NC_136629.1, from coordinate 1,359,697 downwards.
TAGAGACATGTCTGTAGCTGGCTAGAGACGGGTCTGTAGGTGGTTAGAGACAGGTCCTTAGCTGGTTAGAGACAGGTCTATAACTGGTTAGAGACATGTCTGTAGCTGGTTAGAGACAGGTCCTTAACTGGTTAGATGCAGGTTTGTAGCTGGTTAGAGGCAGGTCTGTAGCTGGTTAGAGACATGTCTGTAGCTGGTTAGAGACAGGTCTCTAGCTGGTTAGAGACAGGTCTCTAGCTGGTTAGACACATGTCTGTAGCCAGTTAGAGAAAGTCTTTAGCTGGTTAGAGACATGTCTGTAGCTGGTTAGAGACAGGTCTGTAGCTGGTTAGAGACATGTCTGTAGCTGGTTAGAGACAGGTCTCTAGCTGGTTAGAGACAGGTCTCTAGCTGGTTAGACACATGTCTGTAGCCAGTTAGAGAAAGTCTTTAGCTGGTTAGAGACATGTCTGTAGCTGGTTAGAGACAGGTCTGTAGCTGGTTAGAGGCATGTCTGTAGCTGGTTAGAGACATGTCTGTAGTTGTTTAGAGACAGGTTTGTAGCTGGTTAGAGGCAGGTCTCTAGCTGGTTAGAGACAGGTCTGTAGCTGGTTAGAGACAGGTCTGTAGCTGGTTAGAGAGAGATCCTTAGCTGGTTAGAGACATGTCTGTAGCTGGTTAGAGACAGGTCCTTAGCTGGTCAGAGACCGGTCCTTAACTGGTTAGAGACAGGTCCTTAACTGGTTAGAGACAGGTCTCTAGCTGGTTAGACACATGTCTGTAGCCAGTTAGAGAAAGACTTTAGCTGGTTAGAGACATGTCTGTAGCTGGTTAGAGAAAGGTCTGTAGGTGGTTAGAGACAGGTTTGTAGCTGGTTAGAGACAGGTCCTTAACTGGTTAGAGACATGTCTGTAGCTGGTTAGAGACAGGTTCTTAGCTGCTTAGAGAGATGTCTGTAGCCAGTTAGAAAAAGGTCCTTTGCTGGTTAGAGACAGGTCTGTAACTGGTTAGAGACATGTCTGTAGCTGGTTAGAGACATGTCTGTAGCTGGTTAGAGACAGGTCTGTAGCTGGTTAGAGACAGGTCTCTAGCTGGTTAGACACATGACTGTAGCCAGGTAGAGACAGGTCTGTAGCTGGTTAGAGACAGGTCCTTAACTGGTTAGAGACATGTCTGTAGCTGGTAAGAGACAGGTCCTTAGCTGGTTAGAGACATGTCTGTAGCTGGTTAGAGACATGTCTGTAGTTGGTTAGAGACATGACTGTAGCCAGTTAGAGACAGGTCTGTAGCTGGTTAGAGACAGGTCTGTAGCTGGTTAGAGACAGGTCCTTAGCTGGTTAGAGACAGGTCTGTAACTGGTTAGAGACATGTCTGTAGCTGGTTAGAGACGGGTCTGTAGCTGGTTAGAGACAGGTTTGTAGCTGGTTAGAGGCAGGTCTGTTGCTGGTTAGAGACATGTCTGTAGCTGGTTAGAGACATGTCTGTAGCTGGTTAGAGACAGGTCTGTAGCTGGTTAGAGACATGTCTGTAGCTGGTTAGAGACATGTCTGTAGCTGGTTAGAGACAGGTCCTTAACTGGTGAGAGACATGTTTGTAGCTGGTTAGAGACGGGTCTGTAGCTGGTTAGAGACAGGTCCTTAGCTGGTTAGAGACAGGTCTGTAACTGGTTAGAGACATGTCTGTAGCTTGTTAGAGACGGGTCTGTAGCTGGTTAGAGACAGGTTTGTAGCTGGTTAGAGACATGTCTGTAGCTGGTTAGAGACATGTCTTTAGCTGGTTAGAGACAGGTCTGTAGCTGGTTAGAGACAGGTCCATTGCTGGTTAGAGACATGTCTGTAGCTGGTTAGAAACAGGTCTGTAGCTGGTTAGAGACAGGTCTGTAGCTGGTTAGAGACATGTCTTTAGCTGGTTAGAGACAGGTCTGTAGCTGGTTAGAGACAGGTCCATTGCTGGTTAGAGACATGTCTGTAGCTGGTTAGAGACAGGTCCTTAACTGGTTAGAGACAGGTTTGTAGCTGGTCAGAGGCAGGTCTGTAGCTGGTTAGAGACATGTCTGTTGCTGGTTAGAGACAGGTCTGTAGCTGGTTAGAGGCAGGTCTGTAGCTGGTTAGACACATGTCTGTAGCCAGTTAGAGAAAGTCTTTAGCTGGTTAGAGACAGGTCTCTAGCTGGTTTGAGACAGGTCTCTAGCTGGTTAGACACATGTCTGTTGCCAGTTAGAGAAAGTCTTTAGCTGGTTAGAGACATGTCTGTAGCTGGTTAGAGACATGTCTGTAGCTGGTTAGAGGCAGGTCTGTAACTGGTTAGAGACATGTCTGTAGCTGGTTAGAGACAGGTCTGTAGCTGGTTAGACACATGTCTGTAGCCAGTTAGAGAAAGTCTGTAGCTGGTTAGAGACCGGTCCTTAACTGGTTAGAGACAGGTCCTTAACTGGTTAGAGCCAGTCTGTAGGTGGTTAGAGACAGGTCTGTAGCCGGTTGGAGAAAGTCTGTAGCTCATTAGAGACAGGTCTGTAACTGGTTAGAGACATGTCTGTAGCTGGTTAGAGACGGGTCTGTAGCTGGTTAGAGACAGGTCCTTAGCTGGTTAGAGACAGGTCTATAACTGGTTAGAGACATGTCTGTAGCTGGCTAGAGACGGGTCTGTAGGTGGTTAGAGACAGGTCCTTAGCTGGTTAGAGACAGGTCTATAACTGGTTAGAGACATGTCTGTAGCTGGTTAGAGACAGGTCCTTAACTGGTTAGAGGCAGGTTTGTAGCTGGTTAGAGGCAGGTCTGTAGCTGGTTAGAGACATGTCTGTAGCTGGTTAGAGACAGGTCTCTAGCTGGTTAGAGACAGGTCTCTAGCTGGTTAGACACATGTCTGTAGCCAGTTAGAGAAAGTCTTTAGCTGGTTAGAGACATGTCTGTAGCTGGTTAGAGACAGGTCTGTAGCTGGTTAGAGGCATGTCTGTAGCTGGTTAGAGACATGTCTGTAGTTGTTTAGAGACAGGTTTGTAGCTGGTTAGAGGCAGGTCTCTAGCTGGTTAGAGACAGGTCTGTAGCTGGTTAGAGAAAGGTCCTTAGCTGGTTAGAGACATGTCTGTAGCTGTTTAGAGACAGGTCTGTAGCTGGTTAGAGACAGATCCTTAGCTGGTTAGAGACATGTCTGTAGCTGGTTAGAGACAGGTCCTTAGCTGGTCAGAGACCGGTCCTTAACTGGTTAGAGACAGGTCCTTAACTGGTTAGAGACAGGTCTCTAGCTGGTTAGACACATGTCTGTAGCCAGTTAGAGAAAGTCTTTAGCTGGTTAGAGACATGTCTGTAGCTGGTTAGAGAAGGGTCTGTAGGTGGTTAGAGACAGGTTTGTAGCTGGTTAGAGACAGGTCCTTAACTGGTTAGAGACATGTCTGTAGCTGGTTAGAGACAGGTTCTTAGCTGCTTAGAGAGATGTCTGTAGCCAGTTAGAAACAGGTCCTTTGCTGGTTAGAGACAGGTCTGTAACTGGTTAGAGACATGTCCTTAGCTGGTTAGAGACATGTCTGTAGCTGGTTAGAGACAGGTCTGTAGCTGGTTAGAGACAGGTCTCTAGCTGGTTAGACACATGACTGTAGCCAGGTAGAGACAGGTCTGTAGCTGGTTAGAGACAGGTCCTTAACTGGTTAGAGACATGTCTGTAGCTGGTAAGAGACAGGTCCTTAGCTGGTTAGAGACATGTCTGTAGCTGGTTAGAGACATGTCTGTAGTTGGTTAGAGACATGACTGTAGCCAGTTAGAGACAGGTCTGTAGCTGGTTAGAGACAGGTCTGTAGCTGGTTAGAGACAGGTCCTTAGCTGGTTAGAGACAGGTCTGTAACTGGTTAGAGACATGTCTGTAGCTGGTTAGAGACGGGTCTGTAGCTGGTTAGAGACAGGTTTGTAGCTGGTTAGAGGCAGGTCCGTTGCTGGTTAGAGACATGTCTGTAGCTGGTTAGAGACATGTCTGTAGCTGGTTAGAGACAGGTCTGTAGCTGGTTAGAGACATGTCTGTAGCTGGTTAGAGACATGTCTGTAGCTGGTTAGAGACAGGTCCTTAACTGGTGAGAGACATGTTTGTAGCTGGTTAGAGACGGGTCTGTAGCTGGTTAGAGACAGGTCCTTAGCTGGTTAGAGACAGGTCTGTAACTGGTTAGAGACATGTCTGTAGCTGGTTAGAGACGGGTCTGTAGCTGGTTAGAGACAGGTTTGTAGCTGGTTAGAGGCAGGTCTGTAGCTGGTTAGAGACATGGCTGTAGCTGGTTAGTAACAGGTCTGTAGCTGGTTAGAGACAGGTCTTTAGCTGGTTAGAGACATGTCTTTAGCTGGTTAGAGACAGGTCTGTAGCTGGTTAGAGACAGGTCTGTAGCTGGTTAGAGACAGGTCCTTAGCTGGTTAGAGACAGGTCTGTAACTGGTTAGAGACATGTCTGTAGCTGGTTAGAGACGGGTCTGTAGCTGGTTAGAGACAGGTTTGTAGCTGGTTAGAGGCAGGTCTGTTGCTGGTTAGAGACATGTCTGTAGCTGGTTAGAGACAGGTCTGTAGCTGGTTAGAGACATGTCTGTAGCTGGTTAGAGACATGTCTGTAGCTGGTTAGAGACAGGTCCTTAACTGGTGAGAGACATGTTTGTAGCTGGTTAGAGACGGGTCTGTAGCTGGTTAGAGACAGGTCCTTAGCTGGTTAGAGACAGGTCTGTAACTGGTTAGAGACATGTCTGTAGCTGGTTAGAGACGGGTCTGTAGCTGGTTAGAGACAGGTTTGTAGCTGGTTAGAGGCAGGTCTGTAGCTGGTTAGAGACATGTCTGTAGCTGGTTAGTAACAGGTCTGTAGCTGGTTAGAGACAGGTCTTTAGCTGGTTAGAGACATGTCTTTAGCTGGTTAGAGACAGGTCTGTAGCTGGTTAGAGACAGGTCCATTGCTGGTTAGAGACATGTCTGTAGCTGGTTAGAGACAGGTCCTTAACTGGTTAGAGACAGGTCTGTAACTGGTTAGAGACATGTCTGTAGCTGGTTAGAGACGGGTCTGTAGCTGGTTAGAGACAGGTTTGTAGCTGGTTAGAGGCAGGTCTGTAGCTGGTTAGAGACATGTCTGTAGCTGGTTAGTAACAGGTCTGTAGCTGGTTAGAGACAGGTCTGTAGCTGGTTAGAGACATGTCTTTAGCTGGTTAGAGACAGGTCTGTAGCTGGTTAGAGACAGGTCCTTAACTGGTTAGAGACAGGTCTGTAACTGGTTAGAGACATGTCTGTAGCTGGTTAGAGACGGGTCTGTAGCTGGTTAGAGACAGGTTTGTAGCTGGTTAGAGGCAGGTCTGTAGCTGGTTAGAGACATGTCTGTAGCTGGTTAGTAACAGGTCTGTAGCTGGTTAGAGACAGGTCTGTAGCTGGTTAGAGACATGTCTGTAGCTGGTTAGAGACAGGTCCTTAACTGGTTAGAGACAGGTTTGTAGCTGGTCAGAGGCAGGTCTGTAGCTGGTTAGAGACATGTCTGTTGCTGGTTAGAGACAGGTCTGTAGCTGGTTAGAGGCAGGTCTGTAGCTGGTTAGACACATGTCTGTAGCCAGTTAGAGAAAGTCTTTAGCTGGTTAGAGACAGGTCTCTAGCTGGTTTGAGACAGGTCTCTAGCTGGTTAGACACATGTCTGTTGCCAGTTAGAGAAAGTCTTTAGCTGGTTAGAGACATGTCTGTAGCTGGTTAGATACATGTCTGTAGCTGGTTAGAGGCAGGTCTGTAGCTGGTTAGAGACATGTCTGTAGCTGGTTAGAGACAGGTCTGTAGCTGGTTAGACACATGTCTGTAGCCAGTTAGAGAAAGTCTGTAGCTGGTTAGAGACCGGTCCTTAACTGGTTAGAGACAGGTCCTTAACTGGTTAGAGCCAGTCTGTAGGTGGTTAGAGACAGGTCTGTAGCCGGTTGGAGAAAGTCTGTAGCTCATTAGAGACAGGTCTGTAACTGGTTAGAGACAGGTCTCTAGCTGGTTAGAGACATGTCTGTAGCTGGTTAGAGACAGGTCTGTAGCCAGTTAGAGAAAGTCTTTAGCTGGTTAGAGACATGGCTGTAGCTGGTTAGAGACAGGTCTGTAGCTGGTTAGAGAAAGTTTGTAGCTGGTTAGAGACAGGTCTGTAGGTGGTTAGAGACATGTCTGTAGCTGGTTAGAGACAGGTCCTTAGCTGGTTAGAGACATGTCTGTAGCTGGTTAGAGACAGGTCCTTAGCTGGTTAGAGACCGGTCCTTAACTGGTTAGAGACAGTCTTTAGCTGGTTAGAGACAGGTCTGTAGCCGTTTAGAGAAAGTCTGTAGCTGATTAGAGAACGGTCAGTAGGTGGTTAGAGACAGGTCTATAGCCGGTTTGAGACTGTCTGTAGACTGTTAGAGAAAGTCTGTAGCTGGTTAGAGACAGTCTGTAGATGGTTAGAAATATGTCTGTAGCCGGTTAGAGACAGGTCTTTAACTGGTAAGAGACAGGTCCTAACTGGTGAGAGACATGTTTGTAGCTGGTTAGAGACGGGTCTGTAGCTGGTTAGAGACAGGTCCTTAGCTGGTTAGAGACAGGTCTGTAACTGGTTAGAGACATGTCTGTAGCTGGTTAGAGACGGGTCTGTAGCTGGTTAGAGACAGGTTTGTAGCTGGTTAGAGGCAGGTCTGTAGCTGGTTAGAGACAGGTCTGTAGCTGGTTAGAGACATGTCTTTAGCTGGTTAGAGACAGGTCTGTAGCTGGTTAGAGACAGGTCCATTGCTGGTTAGAGACATGTCTGTAGCTGGTTAGAGACAGGTCCTTAACTGGTTAGAGACAGGTTTGTAGCTGGTTAGAGGCAGGTCTGTAGCTGGTTAGAGACATGTCTGTTGCTGGTTAGAGACAGGTCTGTAGCTGGTTAGAGACATGTCTGTAGCTGGTTAGTAACAGGTCTGTAGCTGGTTAGAGACAGGTCTGTAGCTGGTTAGAGACATGTCTTTAGCTGGTTAGAGACAGGTCTGTAGCTGGTTAGAGACAGGTCCTTAACTGGTTAGAGACAGGTCTGTAACTGGTTAGAGACATGTCTGTAGCTGGTTAGAGACGGGTCTGTAGCTGGTTAGAGACAGGTTTGTAGCTGGTTAGAGGCAGGTCTGTAGCTGGTTAGAGACATGTCTGTAGCTGGTTAGTAACAGGTCTGTAGCTGGTTAGAGACAGGTCTGTAGCTGGTTAGAGACATGTCTGTAGCTGGTTAGAGACAGGTCCTTAACTGGTTAGAGACAGGTTTGTAGCTGGTCAGAGGCAGGTCTGTAGCTGGTTAGAGACATGTCTGTTGCTGGTTAGAGACAGGTCTGTAGCTGGTTAGAGGCAGGTCTGTAGCTGGTTAGACACATGTCTGTAGCCAGTTAGAGAAAGTCTTTAGCTGGTTAGAGACAGGTCTCTAGCTGGTTTGAGACAGGTCTCTAGCTGGTTAGACACATGTCTGTTGCCAGTTAGAGAAAGTCTTTAGCTGGTTAGAGACATGTCTGTAGCTGGTTAGATACATGTCTGTAGCTGGTTAGAGGCAGGTCTGTAGCTGGTTAGAGACATGTCTGTAGCTGGTTAGAGACAGGTCTGTAGCTGGTTAGACACATGTCTGTAGCCAGTTAGAGAAAGTCTGTAGCTGGTTAGAGACCGGTCCTTAACTGGTTAGAGACAGGTCCTTAACTGGTTAGAGCCAGTCTGTAGGTGGTTAGAGACAGGTCTGTAGCCGGTTGGAGAAAGTCTGTAGCTCATTAGAGACAGGTCTGTAACTGGTTAGAGACAGGTCTCTAGCTGGTTAGAGACATGTCTGTAGCTGGTTAGAGACAGGTCTGTAGCCAGTTAGAGAAAGTCTTTAGCTGGTTAGAGACATGGCTGTAGCTGGTTAGAGACAGGTCTGTAGCTGGTTAGAGAAAGTTTGTAGCTGGTTAGAGACAGGTCTGTAGGTGGTTAGAGACATGTCTGTAGCTGGTTAAAGACAGGTCCTTAGCTGGTTAGAGACATGTCTGTAGCTGGTTAGAGACAGGTCCTTAGCTGGTTAGAGACCGGTCCTTAACTGGTTAGAGACAGTCTTTAGCTGGTTAGAGACAGGTCTGTAGCCGTTTAGAGAAAGTCTGTAGCTGATTAGAGAACGGTCAGTAGGTGGTTAGAGACAGGTCTATAGCCGGTTTGAGACTGTCTGTAGACTGTTAGAGAAAGTCTGTAGCTGGTTAGAGACAGTCTGTAGATGGTTAGAAATATGTCTGTAGCCGGTTAGAGACAGGTCTTTAACTGGTAAGAGACAGGTCCTAACTGGTGAGAGACATGTTTGTAGCTGGTTAGAGACGGGTCTGTAGCTGGTTAGAGACAGGTCCTTAGCTGGTTAGAGACAGGTCTGTAACTGGTTAGAGACATGTCTGTAGCTGGTTAGAGACGGGTCTGTAGCTGGTTAGAGACAGGTTTGTAGCTGGTTAGAGGCAGGTCTGTAGCTGGTTAGAGACAGGTCTGTTGCTGGTTAGAGACATGTCTTTAGCTGGTTAGAGACAGGTCTGTAGCTGGTTAGAGACAGGTCCATTGCTGGTTAGAGACATGTCTGTAGCTGGTTAGAGACAGGTCCTTAACTGGTTAGAGACAGGTTTGTAGCTGGTTAGAGGCAGGTCTGTAGCTGGTTAGAGACATGTCTGTTGCTGGTTAGAGACAGGTCTGTAGCTGGTTAGAGGCAGGTCTGTAGCTGGTTAGACACATGTCTGTAGCCAGTTAGAGAAAGTCTTTAGCTGGTTAGAGACATGTCTGTAGCTGGTTAGAGACGGGTCTGTAGCTGGTTAGAGACAGGTTTGTAGCTGGTTAGAGGCAGGTCTGTTGCTGGTTAGAGACATGTCTGTAGCTGGTTAGAGACATGTCTGTAGCTGGTTAGAGACAGGTCTGTAGCTGGTTATAGACATTTCTGTAGCTGGTTAGAGACAGGTCTGTAGCTGGTTAGAGACAGGTCCTTAACTGGTGAGAGACATGTTTGTAGCTGGTTAGAGACAGGTCTGTAGCTGGTTAGAGGCAGGTCTGTAGCTGGTTAGACACATGTCTGTAGCCAGTTAGAGAAAGTCTTTAGCTGGTTAGAGACAGGTCTCTAGCTGGTTTGAGACAGGTCTCTAGCTGGTTAGACACATGTCTGTTGCCAGTTAGAGAAAGTCTTTAGCTGGTTAGAGACATGTCTGTAGCTGGTTAGATACATGTCTGTAGCTGGTTAGAGGCAGGTCTGTAGCTGGTTAGAGACATGTCTGTAGCTGGTTAGAGACAGGTCTGTAGCTGGTTAGACACATGTCTGTAGCCAGTTAGAGAAAGTCTGTAGCTGGTTAGAGACCGGTCCTTAACTGGTTAGAGACAGGTCCTTAACTGGTTAGAGCCAGTCTGTAGGTGGTTAGAGACAGGTCTGTAGCCGGTTGGAGAAAGTCTGTAGCTCATTAGAGACAGGTCTGTAACTGGTTAGAGACAGGTCTCTAGCTGGTTAGAGACATGTCTGTAGCTGGTTAGAGACAGGTCTGTAGCCAGTTAGAGAAAGTCTTTAGCTGGTTAGAGACATGGCTGTAGCTGGTTAGAGACAGGTCTGTAGCTGGTTAGAGAAAGTTTGTAGCTGGTTAGAGACAGGTCTGTAGGTGGTTAGAGACATGTCTGTAGCTGGTTAGAGACAGGTCCTTAGCTGGTTAGAGACATGTCTGTAGCTGGTTAGAGACAGGTCCTTAGCTGGTTAGAGACCGGTCCTTAACTGGTTAGAGACAGTCTTTAGCTGGTTAGAGACAGGTCTGTAGCCGTTTAGAGAAAGTCTGTAGCTGATTAGAGAACGGTCAGTAGGTGGTTAGAGACAGGTCTATAGCCGGTTTGAGACTGTCTGTAGACTGTTAGAGAAAGTCTGTAGCTGGTTAGAGACAGTCTGTAGATGGTTAGAAATATGTCTGTAGCCGGTTAGAGACAGGTCTTTAACTGGTAAGAGACAGGTCCTAACTGGTGAGAGACATGTTTGTAGCTGGTTAGAGACGGGTCTGTAGCTGGTTAGAGACAGGTCCTTAGCTGGTTAGAGACAGGTCTGTAACTGGTTAGAGACATGTCTGTAGCTGTTTAGAGACGGGTCTGTAGCTGGTTAGAGACAGGTTTGTAGCTGGTTAGAGGCAGGTCTGTAGCTGGTTAGAGACAGGTCTGTAGCTGGTTAGAGACATGTCTTTAGCTGGTTAGAGACAGGTCTGTAGCTGGTTAGAGACAGGTCCATTGCTGGTTAGAGACATGTCTGTAGCTGGTTAGAGACAGGTCCTTAACTGGTTAGAGACAGGTTTGTAGCTGGTTAGAGGCAGGTCTGTAGCTGGTTAGAGACATGTCTGTTGCTGGTTAGAGACAGGTCTGTAGCTGGTTAGAGACATGTCTGTAGCTGGTTAGTAACAGGTCTGTAGCTGGTTAGAGACAGGTCTGTAGCTGGTTAGAGACATGTCTTTAGCTGGTTAGAGACAGGTCTGTAGCTGGTTAGAGACAGGTCCTTAACTGGTTAGAGACAGGTCTGTAACTGGTTAGAGACATGTCTGTAGCTGGTTAGAGACGGGTCTGTAGCTGGTTAGAGACAGGTTTGTAGCTGGTTAGAGGCAGGTCTGTAGCTGGTTAGAGACATGTCTGTAGCTGGTTAGTAACAGGTCTGTAGCTGGTTAGAGACAGGTCTGTAGCTGGTTAGAGACATGTCTGTAGCTGGTTAGAGACAGGTCCTTAACTGGTTAGAGACAGGTTTGTAGCTGGTCAGAGGCAGGTCTGTAGCTGGTTAGAGACATGTCTGTTGCTGGTTAGAGACAGGTCTGTAGCTGGTTAGAGGCAGGTCTGTAGCTGGTTAGACACATGTCTGTAGCCAGTTAGAGAAAGTCTTTAGCTGGTTAGAGACATGTCTGTAGCTGGTTAGAGACGGGTCTGTAGCTGGTTAGAGACAGGTTTGTAGCTGGTTAGAGGCAGGTCTGTTGCTGGTTAGAGACATGTCTGTAGCTGGTTAGAGACAGGTCTCTAGCTGGTTAGACACATGTCTGTTGCCAGTTAGAGAAAGTCTTTAGCTGGTTAGAGACATGTCTGTAGCTGGTTAGATACATGTCTGTAGCTGGTTAGAGGCAGGTCTGTAGCTGGTTAGAGACATGTCTGTAGCTGGTTAGAGACAGGTCTGTAGCTGGTTAGACACATGTCTGTAGCCAGTTAGAGAAAGTCTGTAGCTGGTTAGAGACCGGTCCTTAACTGGTTAGAGACAGGTCCTTAACTGGTTAGAGCCAGTCTGTAGGTGGTTAGAGACAGGTCTGTAGCCGGTTGGAGAAAGTCTGTAGCTCATTAGAGACAGGTCTGTAACTGGTTAGAGACAGGTCTCTAGCTGGTTAGAGACATGTCTGTAGCTGGTTAGAGACAGGTCTGTAGCCAGTTAGAGAAAGTCTTTAGCTGGTTAGAGACATGGCTGTAGCTGGTTAGAGACAGGTCTGTAGCTGGTTAGAGAAAGTTTGTAGCTGGTTAGAGACAGGTCTGTAGGTGGTTAGAGACATGTCTGTAGCTGGTTAAAGACAGGTCCTTAGCTGGTTAGAGACATGTCTGTAGCTGGTTAGAGACAGGTCCTTAGCTGGTTAGAGACCGGTCCTTAACTGGTTAGAGACAGTCTTTAGCTGGTTAGAGACAGGTCTGTAGCCGTTTAGAGAAAGTCTGTAGCTGATTAGAGAACGGTCAGTAGGTGGTTAGAGACAGGTCTATAGCCGGTTTGAGACTGTCTGTAGACTGTTAGAGAAAGTCTGTAGCTGGTTAGAGACAGTCTGTAGATGGTTAGAAATATGTCTGTAGCCGGTTAGAGACAGGTCTTTAACTGGTAAGAGACAGGTCCTAACTGGTGAGAGACATGTTTGTAGCTGGTTAGAGACGGGTCTGTAGCTGGTTAGAGACAGGTCCTTAGCTGGTTAGAGACAGGTCTGTAACTGGTTAGAGACATGTCTGTAGCTGGTTAGAGACGGGTCTGTAGCTGGTTAGAGACAGGTTTGTAGCTGGTTAGAGGCAGGTCTGTAGCTGGTTAGAGACAGGTCTGTAGCTGGTTAGAGACATGTCTTTAGCTGGTTAGAGACAGGTCTGTAGCTGGTTAGAGACAGGTCCATTGCTGGTTAGAGACATGTCTGTAGCTGGTTAGAGACAGGTCCTTAACTGGTTAGAGACAGGTTTGTAGCTGGTTAGAGGCAGGTCTGTAGCTGGTTAGAGACATGTCTGTTGCTGGTTAGAGACAGGTCTGTAGCTGGTTAGAGGCAGGTCTGTAGCTGGTTAGACACATGTCTGTAGCCAGTTAGAGAAAGTCTTTAGCTGGTTAGAGACATGTCTGTAGCTGGTTAGAGACGGGTCTGTAGCTGGTTAGAGACAGGTTTGTAGCTGGTTAGAGGCAGGTCTGTTGCTGGTTAGAGACATGTCTGTAGCTGGTTAGAGACATGTCTGTAGCTGGTTAGAGACAGGTCTGTAGCTGGTTATAGACATTTCTGTAGCTGGTTAGAGACAGGTCTGTAGCTGGTTAGAGACAGGTCCTTAACTGGTGAGAGACATGTTTGTAGCTGGTTAGAGACGGGTCTGTAGCTGGTTAGAGACAGGTCCTTATCTGGTTAGACACATGTCTGTAGCCAGTTAGAGAAAGTCTTTAGCTGGTTAGAGACAGGTCTCTAGCTGGTTTGAGACAGGTCTCTAGCTGGTTAGACACATGTCTGTTGCCAGTTAGAGAAAGTCTTTAGCTGGTTAGAGACATGTCTGTAGCTGGTTAGATACATGTCTGTAGCTGGTTAGAGGCAGGTCTGTAGCTGGTTAGAGACATGTCTGTAGCTGGTTAGAGACAGGTCTGTAGCTGGTTAGACACATGTCTGTAGCCAGTTAGAGAAAGTCTGTAGCTGGTTAGAGACCGGTCCTTAACTGGATAGAGACAGGTCCTTAACTGGTTAGAGCCAGTCTGTAGGTGGTTAGAGACAGGTCTGTAGCCGGTTGGAGAAAGTCTGTAGCTCATTAGAGACAGGTCTGTAACTGGTTAGAGACAGGTCTCTAGCTGGTTAGAGACATGTCTGTAGCTGGTTAGAGACAGGTCTGTAGCCAGTTAGAGAAAGTCTTTAGCTGGTTAGAGACATGGCTGTAGCTGGTTAGAGACAGGTCTGTAGCTGGTTAGAGAAAGTTTGTAGCTGGTTAGAGACAGGTCTGTAGGTGGTTAGAGACATGTCTGTAGCTGGTTAGAGACAGGTCCTTAGCTGGTTAGAGACATGTCTGTAGCTGGTTAGAGACAGGTCCTTAGCTGGTTAGAGACCGGTCCTTAACTGGTTAGAGACAGTCTTTAGCTGGTTAGAGACAGGTCTGTAGCCGTTTAGAGAAAGTCTGTAGCTGATTAGAGAACGGTCAGTAGGTGGTTAGAGACAGGTCTATAGCCGGTTTGAGACTGTCTGTAGACTGTTAGAGAAAGTCTGTAGCTGGTTAGAGACAGTCTGTAGATGGTTAGAAATATGTCTGTAGCCGGTTAGAGACAGGTCTTTAACTGGTAAGAGACAGGTCCTAACTGGTGAGAGACATGTTTGTAGCTGGTTAGAGACGGGTCTGTAGCTGGTTAGAGACAGGTCTTTAGCTGGTTAGAGACAGGTCTGTAACTGGTTAGAGACATGTCTGTAGCTGGTTAGAGACGGGTCTGTAGCTGGTTAGAGACAGGTTTGTAGCTGGTTAGAGGCAGGTCTGTAGCTGGTTAGAGACAGGTCTGTAGCTGGTTAGAGACATGTCTTTAGCTGGTTAGAGACAGGTCTGTAGCTGGTTAGAGACAGGTCCATTGCTGGTTAGAGACATGTCTGTAGCTGGTTAGAGACAGGTCCTTAACTGGTTAGAGACAGGTTTGTAGCTGGTTAGAGGCAGGTCTGTAGCTGGTTAGAGACATGTCTGTTGCTGGTTAGAGACAGGTCTGTAGCTGGTTAGAGACATGTCTGTAGCTGGTTAGTAACAGGTCTGTAGCTGGTTAGAGACAGGTCTGTAGCTGGTTAGAGACATGTCTTTAGCTGGTTAGAGACAGGTCTGTAGCTGGTTAGAGACAGGTCCTTAACTGGTTAGAGACAGGTCTGTAACTGGTTAGAGACATGTCTGTAGCTGGTTAGAGACGGGTCTTTAGCTGGTTAGAGACAGGTTTGTAGCTGGTTAGAGGCAGGTCTGTAGCTGGTTAGAGACATGTCTGTAGCTGGTTAGTAACAGGTCTGTAGCTGGTTAGAGACAGGTCTGTAGCTGGTTAGAGACATGTCTGTAGCTGGTTAGAGACAGGTCCTTAACTGGTTAGAGACAGGTTTGTAGCTGGTCAGAGGCAGGTCTGTAGCTGGTTAGAGACATGTCTGTTGCTGGTTAGAGACAGGTCTGTAGCTGGTTAGAGGCAGGTCTGTAGCTGGTTAGACACATGTCTGTAGCCAGTTAGAGAAAGTCTTTAGCTGGTTAGAGACATGTCTGTAGCTGGTTAGAGACGGGTCTGTAGCTGGTTAGAGACAGGTTTGTAGCTGGTTAGAGGCAGGTCTGTTGCTGGTTAGAGACATGTCTGTAGCTGGTTAGAGACAGGTCTCTAGCTGGTTAGACACATGTCTGTTGCCAGTTAGAGAAAGTCTTTAGCTGGTTAGAGACATGTCTGTAGCTGGTTAGATACATGTCTGTAGCTGGTTAGAGGCAGGTCTGTAGCTGGTTAGAGACATGTCTGTAGCTGGTTAGAGACAGGTCTGTAGCTGGTTAGACACATGTCTGTAGCCAGTTAGAGAAAGTCTGTAGCTGGTTAGAGACCGGTCCTTAACTGGTTAGAGACAGGTCCTTAACTGGTTAGAGCCAGTCTGTAGGTGGTTAGAGACAGGTCTGTAGCCGGTTGGAGAAAGTCTGTAGCTCATTAGAGACAGGTCTGTAACTGGTTAGAGACAGGTCTCTAGCTGGTTAGAGACATGTCTGTAGCTGGTTAGAGACAGGTCTGTAGCCAGTTAGAGAAAGTCTTTAGCTGGTTAGAGACATGGCTGTAGCTGGTTAGAGACAGGTCTGTAGCTGGTTAGAGAAAGTTTGTAGCTGGTTAGAGACAGGTCTGTAGGTGGTTAGAGACATGTCTGTAGCTGGTTAAAGACAGGTCCTTAGCTGGTTAGAGACATGTCTGTAGCTGGTTAGAGACAGGTCCTTAGCTGGTTAGAGACCGGTCCTTAACTGGTTAGAGACAGTCTTTAGCTGGTTAGAGACAGGTCTGTAGCCGTTTAGAGAAAGTCTGTAGCTGATTAGAGAACGGTCAGTAGGTGGTTAGAGACAGGTCTATAGCCGGTTTGAGACTGTCTGTAGACTGTTAGAGAAAGTCTGTAGCTGGTTAGAGACAGTCTGTAGATGGTTAGAAATATGTCTGTAGCCGGTTAGAGACAGGTCTTTAACTGGTAAGAGACAGGTCCTAACTGGTGAGAGACATGTTTGTAGCTGGTTAGAGACGGGTCTGTAGCTGGTTAGAGACAGGTCCTTAGCTGGTTAGAGACAGGTCTGTAACTGGTTAGAGACATGTCTGTAGCTGGTTAGAGACGGGTCTGTAGCTGGTTAGAGACAGGTTTGTAGCTGGTTAGAGGCAGGTCTGTAGCTGGTTAGAGACAGGTCTGTAGCTGGTTAGAGACATGTCTTTAGCTGGTTAGAGACAGGTCTGTAGCTGGTTAGAGACAGGTCCATTGCTGGTTAGAGACATGTCTGTAGCTGGTTAGAGACAGGTCCTTAACTGGTTAGAGACAGGTTTGTAGCTGGTTAGAGGCAGGTCTGTAGCTGGTTAGAGACATGTCTGTTGCTGGTTAGAGACAGGTCTGTAGCTGGTTAGAGGCAGGTCTGTAGCTGGTTAGACACATGTCTGTAGCCAGTTAGAGAAAGTCTTTAGCTGGTTAGAGACATGTCTGTAGCTGGTTAGAGACGGGTCTGTAGCTGGTTAGAGACAGGTTTGTAGCTGGTTAGAGGCAGGTCTGTTGCTGGTTAGAGACATGTCTGTAGCTGGTTAGAGACATGTCTGTAGCTGGTTAGAGACAGGTCTGTAGCTGGTTATAGACATTTCTGTAGCTGGTTAGAGACAGGTCTGTAGCTGGTTAGAGACAGGTCCTTAACTGGTGAGAGACATGTTTGTAGCTGGTTAGAGACGGGTCTGTAGCTGGTTAGAGACAGGTCCTTATCTGGTTAGACACATGTCTGTAGCCAGTTAGAGAAAGTCTTTAGCTGGTTAGAGACAGGTCTCTAGCTGGTTTGAGACAGGTCTCTAGCTGGTTAGACACATGTCTGTTGCCAGTTAGAGAAAGTCTTTAGCTGGTTAGAGACATGTCTGTAGCTGGTTAGATACATGTCTGTAGCTGGTTAGAGGCAGGTCTGTAGCTGGTTAGAGACATGTCTGTAGCTGGTTAGAGACAGGTCTGTAGCTGGTTAGACACATGTCTGTAGCCAGTTAGAGAAAGTCTGTAGCTGGTTAGAGACCGGTCCTTAACTGGATAGAGACAGGTCCTTAACTGGTTAGAGCCAGTCTGTAGGTGGTTAGAGACAGGTCTGTAGCCGGTTGGAGAAAGTCTGTAGCTCATTAGAGACAGGTCTGTAACTGGTTAGAGACAGGTCTCTAGCTGGTTAGAGACATGTCTGTAGCTGGTTAGAGACAGGTCTGTAGCCAGTTAGAGAAAGTCTTTAGCTGGTTAGAGACATGGCTGTAGCTGGTTAGAGACAGGTCTGTAGCTGGTTAGAGAAAGTTTGTAGCTGGTTAGAGACAGGTCTGTAGGTGGTTAGAGACATGTCTGTAGCTGGTTAGAGACAGGTCCTTAGCTGGTTAGAGACATGTCTGTAGCTGGTTAGAGACAGGTCCTTAGCTGGTTAGAGACCGGTCCTTAACTGGTTAGAGACAGTCTTTAGCTGGTTAGAGACAGGTCTGTAGCCGTTTAGAGAAAGTCTGTAGCTGATTAGAGAACGGTCAGTAGGTGGTTAGAGACAGGTCTATAGCCGGTTTGAGACTGTCTGTAGACTGTTAGAGAAAGTCTGTAGCTGGTTAGAGACAGTCTGTAGATGGTTAGAAATATGTCTGTAGCCGGTTAGAGACAGGTCTTTAACTGGTAAGAGACAGGTCCTAACTGGTGAGAGACATGTTTGTAGCTGGTTAGAGACGGGTCTGTAGCTGGTTAGAGACAGGTCTTTAGCTGGTTAGAGACAGGTCTGTAACTGGTTAGAGACATGTCTGTAGCTGGTTAGAGACGGGTCTGTAGCTGGTTAGAGACAGGTTTGTAGCTGGTTAGAGGCAGGTCTGTAGCTGGTTAGAGACAGGTCTGTAGCTGGTTAGAGACATGTCTTTAGCTGGTTAGAGACAGGTCTGTAGCTGGTTAGAGACAGGTCCATTGCTGGTTAGAGACATGTCTGTAGCTGGTTAGAGACAGGTCCTTAACTGGTTAGAGACAGGTTTGTAGCTGGTTAGAGGCAGGTCTGTAGCTGGTTAGAGACATGTCTGTTGCTGGTTAGAGACAGGTCTGTAGCTGGTTAGAGGCAGGTCTGTAGCTGGTTAGACACATGTCTGTAGCCAGTTAGAGAAAGTCTTTAGCTGGTTAGAGACATGTCTGTAGCTGGTTAGAGACGGGTCTGTAGCTGGTTAGAGACAGGTTTGTAGCTGGTTAGAGGTAGGTCTGTTGCTGGTTAGAGACATGTCTGTAGCTGGTTAGAGACATGTCTGTAGCTGGTTAGAGACAGGTCTGTAGCTGGTTATAGACATTTCTGTAGCTGGTTAGAGACAGGTCTGTAGCTGGATAGAGACAGGTCCATTGCTGGTTAGAGACATGTCTGTAGCTGGTTAGAGACAGGTCCTTAACTGGTGAGAGACATGTTTGTAGCTGGTTAGAGACTGGTCTGTAGCTGGTTAGAGACAGGTCCTTAGCTGGTTAGAGGCAGGTCTGTAACTGGTTTGAGACATGTCTGTAGCTGGTTAGAGACGGGTCTGTGGCTGGTTAGAGACAGGTTTGTAGCTGGTTAGAGGCAGGTCTGTAGCTGGTTAGAGACATGTCTTTAGCTGGTTAGAGACAGGTCTGTAGCTGGTTAGAGACAGGTCCATTGCTGGTTAGAGACATGTCTGTAGCTGGTTAGAGACAGGTCCTTAACTGGTTAGAGACAGGTTTGTAGCTGGTCAGAGGCAGGTCTGTAGCTGGTTAGAGACATGTCTGTTGCTGGTTAGAGACAGGTCTGTAGCTGGTTAGAGGCAGGTCTGTAGCTGGTTAGACACATGTCTGTAGCCAGTTAGAGAAAGTCTTTAGCTGGTTAGAGACACGTCTCTAGCTGGTTTGAGACAGGTCTCTAGCTGGTTAGACACATGTCTGTAGCCAGTTTGAGAAAGTCTTTAGCTGGTTAGAGACATGTCTGTAGCTGGTTAGAGACATGTCTGTAGCTGGTTAGAGACAGGTCCTCAACTGGTTAGAGACATGTCCATAGCTGGATAGAGACAGGTCTGTAGCTGGTTAGAGATAGGTCCTTAGCTGGTTAGAGACAAGTCTGTAGCCGGTTAGAGACAGGTCCTTAGCTGGTTAGAGACATGTCTGTAGCTGGTTAGAGACAGGTCTGTAGCTGGTTAGACACATGTCTGTAGCCAGTTAGAGAAAGTCTGTAGCTGGTTAGAGACCGGTCCTTAACTGGTTAGAGACAGGTCCTTAACTGGTTAGAGCCAGTCTGTAGGTGGTTAGAGACAGGTCTGTAGCCGGTTGGAGAAAGTCTGTAGCTGATTAGAGACAGGTCTGTAACTGGTTAGAGACAGGTCTCTAGCTGGTTAGAGACATGTCTGTAGCTGGTTAGAGACAGGTCTGTAGCCAGTTAGAGAAAGTCTTTAGCTGGTGAGAGACATGTCTGTAGCTGGTTAGAGACAGGTCTGTAGCTGGTTAGAGACATGTCTGTAGCTGTTTAGAGACAGGTTTGTAGCTGGTTAGAGGCAGGTCTGTAGCTGGTTAGAGACAGGTCTGTAGCTGGTTAGAGACAGGTCTGTAGCTGGTTAGAGACATGTCTTTAGCTGGTTAGAGACAGGTCATTAGCTGGTTAGAGACAGGTCCATTGCTGGTTAGAGACATGTCTGTAGCTGGTTAGAGACAGGTCCTTAACTGGTTAGAGACAGTTTTGTAGCTGGTTAGAGGCAGGTCTGTAGCTGGTTAGATACATGTCTGTTGCTGGTTAGAGACAGGTCTGTAGTTGGTTAGAGACAGGTTTGTAGCTGGTTAGAGGCAGGTCTCTAGCTGGTTAGAGACAGGTCTGTAGCTGGTTAGAGACAGGTCTGTTGCTGGTTAGAGACAGGTCTGTAGCTGGTTAGAGGCAGGTCTGTAGCTGGTTAGAGACATGTCTGTAGCCAGTTAGAGAAAGTCTTTAGCTGGTTAGAGACAGGTCTATAACTGGTTAAACACATGTCTGTAGGTGGTTAGAGACAGGTTTGTGGCTGGTTAGAGACAGGTCCTTAACTGGTTTGAGACATGTCTGTAGCTGGTTAGAGACGGGTCTGTAGCTGGTTAGAGACAGGTTTGTAGCTGGTTAGAGGCAGGTCTGTTGCTGGTTAGAGACATGTCTGTAGCTGGTTAGAGACATGTCTGTAGCTGGTTAGAGACAGGTCTGTCGCTGGTTAGAGACATGTCTGTAGCTGGTTAGAGACAGGTCTGTAGATGGTTAGAGACAGGTCCATTGCTTGTTAGAGACATGTCTGTAGCTGGTTAGAGACAGGTCCTTAACTGGTGAGAGACATGTTTGTAGCTGGTTAGAGACAGGTCTGTAGCTGGTTAGAGACAGGTCCTTAGCTGGTTAGAGACAGGTCTGTAACTGGTTAGAGACATGTCTGTAGCTGGTTAGAGACGGGTCTGTGGCTGGTTAGAGACAGGTTTGTAGCTGGTTAGAGGCAGGTCTGTAGCTGGTTAGAGACATGTCTGTAGCTGGTTAGAAACAGGTCTGTAGCTGGTTAGAGACAAGTTTGTAGCTGGTTAGAGACAGGTCCTTAGCTGGTTAGAGACATGTCTGTAGCTGGTTAGAGACAGGTCTGTAGCTGGTTAGACACATGTCTGTAGCCAGTTAGAGAAAGTCTGAAGCTGGTTAGAGACCGGTCCTTAACTGGTTAGAGACAGGTCCTTAACTGGTTAGAGACAGTCTGTAGCTGGTTGGAGACAGGTCTGTAGCTGGTTAGAGACATGTCGGTAGCTGGTTATAGACAGGTGTGTAGCTGGTTAGAGACAGGTCCTTAGCTGGTTAGAGACATGTCTGTAGCTGGTCAGAGACAGGTCTGTAGCTGGTTAGAGACAGGTCCTTAGCTGGTTAGAGACATGTCTCTAGCTGGTTAGAGACAGGTCTCTAGCTGGTTAGACACATGTCTGTAGCCAGTTAGAGAAAGTCTTTAGCTGGTTAGAGACATGTCTGTAGCTGGTTAGAGACAGGTCTGTAGCTGGTTAGATGCATGTCTGTAGCTGGTTAGAGACATGTCTGTAGTTGGTTAGAGACAGGTTTGTAGCTGGTTAGAGGCAGGTCTCTAGCTGGTTAGAGACAGGTCTGTAGCTGGTTAGAGAAAGGTCCTTAGCTGGTTAGAGACATGTCTGTAGCTGGTTAGAGAAAGGTCTGTAGCTGGTTAGAGACAGGTCCTTAGCTGGTTAGAGACATGTCTGTAGCTGGTTAGAGACAGGTCCTTAGCTGGTTAGAGACCGGTCCTTAACTGGTTAGAGACAGGTCCTTAGCTGGTTAGAGACAGTCTGTAGCTGGTTAGAGACAGGTCTGTAGCCGTTTAGAGAAAGTCTGTAGCTGATTAGAGAACGGTCAGTAGGTGGTTAGAGACAGGTCTATAGCCGGTTTGAGACTGTCTGTAGACTGTTAGAGAAAGTCTGTAGCTGGTTAGAGACAGTCTGTAGATGGTTAGAAATATGTCTGTAGCCGGTTAGAGACAGGTCTTTAACTGGTAAGAGACAGGTCCTAACTGGTGAGAGACATGTTTGTAGCTGGTTAGAGACGGGTCTGTAGCTGGTTAGAGACAGGTCCTTAGCTGGTTAGAGACAGGTCTGTAACTGGTTAGAGACATGTCTGTAGCTGGTTAGAGACGGGTCTGTAGCTGGTTAGAGACAGGTTTGTAGCTGGTTAGAGGCAGGTCTGTAGCTGGTTAGAGACATGTCTGTAGCTGGTTAGAGACAGGTCTGTAGCTGGTTAGAGACAGGTCTGTAGCTGGTTAGAGACATGTCTTTAGCTGGTTAGAGACAGGTCTGTAGCTGGTTAGAGACAGGTCCATTGCTGGTTAGAGACATGTCTGTAGCTGGTTAGAGATAGTTCCTTAACTGGTTAGAGACAGGTTTGTAGCTGGTTAGAGGCAGGTCTGTAGCTGGTTAGAGACATGTCTGTTGCTGGTTAGAGACAGGTCTGTAGCTGGTTAGAGACAGGTCTACAACTGGTTAAACACATGTCTGTAGCTGGTCAGACAAACGTCTGTAGGTGGTTAGAGACAGGTTTGTAGCTGGTTAGAGACAGGTCTGTAGCTGGTTAGAGACAGGTCTGTAGCTGGTTAGAGACATGTCTTTAGCTGGTTAGAGACAGGTCTGTAGCTGGTTAGAGACAGGTCCATTGCTGGTTAGAGACATGTCTGTAGCTGGTTAGAGATAGTTCCTTAACTGGTTAGAGACAGGTTTGTAGCTGGTTAGAGGCAGGTCTGTAGCTGGTTAGAGACATGTCTGTTGCTGGTTAGAGACAGGTCTGTAGCTGGTTAGAGACAGGTCTATAACTGGTTAAACACATGTCTGTAGCTGGTCAGACAAACGTCTGTAGGTGGTTAGAGACAGGTTTGTAGCTGGTTAGAGACAGGTCCTCAACTGGTTTGATACATGTCTGTAGCTGGTTAGAGACGGGTCTGTAGTTGGTTAGAGACAGGTTTGTAGCTGGTTAGAGGCCGGTCTGTTGCTGGTTAGAGACATGTCTGTAGCTGGTTAGAGACATGTCTGTAGCTGGTTAGAGACAGGTCTGTAGCTGGTTAGAGACATGTCTGTAGCTGGTTAGAGACAGGGCTGTAGCTGGTTAGAGACAGGTCTGTAGCTGGTTAGAGACATGTCTTTAGCTGGTTAGAGACAGGTCTGTAGCTGGTTAGAGACAGGTCCATTGCTGGTTAGAGACATGTCTGTAGCTGGTTAGAGACAGGTCCTTAACTGGTTAGAGACAGGTATGTAGCTGGTTAGAGGCAGGTCTGTAGCTGGTTAGAGACATGTCTGTTGCTGGTTAGAGACAGGTCTGTAGCTGGTTAGAGACAGGTCTATAACTGGTTAAACACATGCCTTTAGCTAGTTAGACAAACGTCTGTAGGTGGTTAGAGACAGGTTTGTAGCTGGTTAGAGACAGGTCCTCAACTGGTTTGAGACATGTCTGTAGCTGGTTAGAGACGGGTCTGTAGTTGGTTAGAGACAGGTCTGTAGCTGGTTAGAGACATGTCTGTAGCTGGTTAGAGACAGGTCTGTAGCTGGTTAGAGACAGGTCCATTGCTGGTTAGAGACATGTCTGTAGCTGGTTAGAGACAGGTCCTTAACTGGTGAGAGACATGTTTGTAGCTGGTTAGAGGCAGGTCTGTTGCTGGTTAGAGACATGTCTGTAACTGGTTAGAGACATGTCTGTATCTGGTTAGAGGCAGGTCTGTAGCTGGTTAGAGACATGTCTGTAGCTGGTTAGAGACAGGTCCTTAACTGGTGAGAGACATGTTTGTAGCTGGTTAGAGACGGGTCTGTAGCTGGTTAGAGACAGGTCCTTAGCTGGTTAGAGACAGGTCTGTAACTGGTTAGAGACATGTCTGTAGCTGGTTAGAGACGGGTCTGTAGCTGGTTAGAGACAGGTCTCTAGCTGGTTAGAGGCAGGTCTGTAGCTGGTTAGAGACATGTATGTAGCTGGTTAGAGACAGGTCTGTAGCTGGTTAGAGACAGGTCTGTAGCTGGTTAGAGACATGTCTTTAGCTGGTTAGAGACAGGTCTGTAGCTGGTTAGAGACAGGTCCATTGCTGGTTAGAGACATGTCTGTAGCTGGTTAGAGACAGGTCCTTAACTGGTTAGAGACACGTTTGTAGCTGGTCAGAGGCAGGTCTGTAGCTGGTTAGAGACATGTCTGTTGCTGGTTAGAGACAGGTCTGTAGCTGGTTAGAGGCAGGTCTGTAGCTGGTTAGACACATGTCTGTAGCCAGTTAGAGAAAGTCTTTAGCTGGTTAGAGACAGGTCTCTAGCTGGTTTGAGACAGGTCTCTAGCTGGTTAGACACATGTCTGTAGCCAGTTAGAGAAAGTCTTTAGCTGGTTAGATACATGTCTGTAGCTGGTTAGAGACATGTCTGTAGCTGGTTAGAGGCAGGTCTGTAGCTGGTTAGAGACATGTCTGTAGCTGGATAGAGACAGGTCTGTAGCTGGTTAGAGAAAGGTCCTTAGCTGGTTAGAGACAAGTCTGTAGCCGGTTAGAGACAGGTCTCTAGCTGGTTAGAGACAGGTCTGTAGCTGGTTAGAGACAGGTCTTTAGCTGGTTAGAGAAAGGTCTGTAGCTGGTTAGAGACAGGTCCTTAGCTGGTTAGAGACAGGTCTATAACTGGTTAAACACATGTCTGTAGCTGGTTAGATAAAGGTCCGTAGGTGGTTAGAGACAGGTTTGTAGCTGGTTAGAAACAGGTCCTTAACTGGTTAGAGACACGTTTGTAGCTGGTCAGAGGCAGGTCTGTAGCTGGTTAGAGACATGTCTGTTGCTGGTTAGAGACAGGTCTGTAGCTGGTTAGAGGCAGGTCTGTGGCTGGTTAGACACATGTCTGTAGCCAGTTAGAGAAAGTCTTTAGCTGGTTAGAGACAGGTCTCTAGCTGGTTTGAGACAGGTCTCTAGCTGGTTAGACACATGTCTGTAGCCAGTTAGACAAAGTCTTTAGCTGGTTAGATACATGTCTGTAGCTGGTTAGAGACATGTCTGTAGCTGGTTAGAGGCAGGTCTGTAGCTGGTTAGAGACATGTCTGTAGCTGGATAGAGACAGGTCTGTAGCTGGTTAGAGAAAGGTCCTTAGCTGGTTAGAGACAAGTCTGTAGCCGGTTAGAGACAGGTCTCTAGCTGGTTAGAGACAGGTCTGTAGCTGGTTAGAGACAGGTCTTTAGCTGGTTAGAGAAAGGTCTGTAGCTGGTTAGAGACAGGTCCTTAGCTGGTTAGAGACAGGTCTATAACTGGTTAAACACATGTCTGTAGCTGGTTAGATAAAGGTCCGTAGGTGGTTAGAGACAGGTTTGTAGCTGGTTAGAAACAGGTCCTTAACTGGTTTGAGACATGTCTGTAGCTGGTTAGAGACGGGTCCTTAGCTGGTTAGAGACAGGTTTGTAGCTGGTTAGAGGCAGGTCTGTTGCTGGTTAGAGACATGTCTGTAGCTGCTTAGAGACAGGTTTGTAGCTGGTTAGAGACAGGTCTGTAGCTGGTTAGAGACATGTCTGTAGCTGGTTAGAGACAGGTCTGTAGCTGGTTAGAGACAGGTCTGTAGCTGGTTAGAGACATGTCTTTAGCTGGTTAGAGACAGGTCTGTAGCTGGTTAGAGACAGGTCCATTGCTGGTTAGAGACATGTCTGTAGCTGGTTAGAGACAGGTCCTTAACTGGTTAGAGACAGGTTTGTAGCTGGTTAGAGGCAGGTCTGTAGCTGGTTAGAGACATGTCTGTTGCTGGTTAGAGACAGGTCTGTAGCTGGTTAGAGACAGGTCTATAACTGGTTAAACACATGTCTGTAGCTGGTTAGACAAACGTCTGTAGGTGGTTAGAGACAGGTTTGTAGCTGGTTAGAGACAGGTCCTCAACTGGTTTGAGACATGTCTGTAGCTGGTTAGAGACGGGTCTGTAGTTGGTTAGAGACAGGTTTGTAGCTGGTTAGAGGCAGGTCTGTTGCTGGTTAGAGACATGTCTGTAGCTGGTTAGAGACATGTCTGTAGCTGGTTAGAGACAGGTCTGTAGCTGGTTAGAGACAGGTCCATTGCTGGTTAGAGACATGTCTGTAGCTGGTTAGAGACAGGTCCTTAACTGGTGAGAGACATGTTTGTAGCTGGTTAGAGACGGGTCTGTAGCTGGTTAGAGACAGGTCCTTAGCTGGTTAGAGACAGGTCTGTAACTGGTTAGAGACATGTCTGTAGCTGGTTAGAGACGGGTCTGTAGCTGGTTAGAGACAGGTCTCTAGCTGGTTAGAGGCAGGTTTGTAGCTGGTTAGAGACATGTCTGTAGCTGGTTAGAGACAGGTCTGTAGCTGGTTAGAGACAGGTCTTTAGCTGGTTAGAGACATGTCTTTAGCTGGTTAGAGACAGCTCTGTAGCTGGTTAGAGACAGGTCCATTGCTGGTTAGAGACATGTCTGTAGCTGGTTTGAGACAGGTCCTTAACTGGTTAGAGACACGTTTGTAGCTGGTCAGAGGCAGGTCTGTAGCTGGTTAGAGACATGTTCTTACCTGCTTAGAGAGATGTCTATAGCCGGTTAGAAACAGGTCCTTAGCTGGTTAGAGACAGGTCTGTAGCTGGTTAGAGACAGGTCTGTAGCTGGTTAGAGAATGGTCTGTAGGTGGTTAGAGACAGGTTTGTAGCTGGTTAGAGACATGTCTGTAGCTGGTTAGAGGCAGGTCTGTAGCCGCTTAGAGAAAGTCTGTAGCTGGTTAGAGACATGTCTGTAGCTGGTTAGAGACAGGTCTTTAACTGGTAAGAGACAGGTCCTTAACTGGTTAGAGACATGTCTGTAGCTGGTTAGAGACATGTCTGTAGCTGGTTAGAGACAGGTCCTTAGCTGGTTAGAGACAGGTCTATAACTGGTTAGAGACAGGTCTGTAGCTGGTTAGAGAATGGTCTGTAGGTGGTTAGAGACAGGTTTGTAGCTGGTTAGAGACATGTCTGTAGCTGGTTAGAGGCAGGTCTGTAGCTGGTTAGAGACATGTCTGTAGCTGGTTAGAGACAGGTCTGTAGCTGGTTAGAGACAGGGCTCTAGCTGGTTAGACACATGACTGTAGCCAGTTAGAGACAGGTCTTTAGCTGGTTAGAGACAGGTCTGTAGCTGGTTAGATACAGGTCCTTAACTGGTTAGAGACATGTCTGTAGCTGGTTAGAGACAGGTCCTTAGCTGGTTAGAGACATGTCTCTAGCTGGTTAGAGACATGTCTGTAGTTGGTTAGAGACATGACTGTAGCTGGTTAGAGGCAGGTCTGTAGCTGGTTAGAGACAGGTCTGTAGCTGGTTAGAGACATGACTGTAGCCAGTTAGAGACATGTCTGTAGCTGGTTAGAGACAGGTCTCTAGCTGGTTAGACACATGACTGTAGCCAGTTAGAGACAGGTCTGTAGCTGGTTAGAGACAGGTCTGTAGCTGGTTAGAGACAGGTCCTTAACTGGTTAGAGACATGTCTGTAGCTGGTTAGAGACAGGTCGTTAGCTGGTTCAGAGACATGTCTGTAGCTGGTTAGAGACATGTCTGTAGTTGGTTAGAGACATGACTGTAGCTGGTTAGAGGCAGGTCTGTAGCTGGTTTGAGACAGGTCTGTAGCTGGTTAGAGACAGGTCTGTAGCTGGTTAGAGACATGTCTTTAGCTGGTTAGAGACATGTCTGTAGCTGGTTAGAGACAGGTCCATTGCTGGTTAGAGACATGTCTGTAGCTGGTTAGAGACATGTCTGTAGCTGGATAGAGACAGGTCTGTAGCCGGTTAGAGACAGGTCCTTAGCTGGTTAGAGACAGGTCTGTAGCTGGTTAGAGACTGGTCCTTAGCTGGTTAGAGGCAGGTCTGTAGCTGGTTAGAGACAGGTCTGTTGCTGGTTAGAGACAGGTCTGTAGCTGGTTAGAGGCAGGTCTGTAGCTGGTTAGAGACATGTCTGTAGCTGGATAGAGACAGGTCTGTAGCCGGTTAGAGACAGGTCCTTAGCTGGTTAGAGACAGGTCTGTAGCTGGTTAGAGACTGGTCCTTAGCTGGTTAGAGAAAGGTCTTTAGCTGGTTAGAGACAGGTCTATAACTGGTTAGAGACATGTCTTTAGCTGGTTAGAGAAAGGTCAGTAGGTGGTTATAGACAGGTTTGTAGCTGGTTAGAGACAGGTTCTTACCTGCTTAGAGAGATGTCTATAGCCGGTTAGAAACAGGTCCTTAGCTGGTTAGAGACAGGTCTGTAGCTGGTTAGAGACAGGTCTGTAGCTGGTTAGAGACAGGTCCATAGCTGGTTAGAGACATGTCTGTAGCTGGTTAGAGACAGGTCTGTAGCCGCTTAGAGAAAGTCTGTAGCTGGTTAGAGACATGTCTGTAGCTGGTTATAGACAGGTCTTTAACTGGTAAGAGACAGGTCCTTAACTGGTTAGAGACATGTCTGTAGCTGGTTAGAGACATGTCTGTAGCCGCTTAGAGAAAGTCTGTAGCTGGTTAGAGACATGTCTGTAGCTGGATAGAGACAGGTCTGTAGCCGGTTAGAGACAGGTCCTTAGCTGGTTAGAGACAGGTCTGTAGCTGGTTAGAGACTGGTCCTTAGCTGGTTAGAGAAAGGTCTTTAGCTGGTTAGAGACAGGTCTATAACTGGTTAGAGACATGTCTTTAGCTGGTTAGAGAAAGGTCAGTAGGTGGTTATAGACAGGTTTGTAGCTGGTTAGAGACAGGTTCTTACCTGCTTAGAGAGATGTCTATAGCCGGTTAGAAACAGGTCCTTAGCTGGTTAGAGACAGGTCTGTAGCTGGTTAGAGACAGGTCTGTAGCTGGTTAGAGACAGGTCCTTAGCTGGTTAGAGACAGGTCTGTAGCTGGTTAGAGACATGTCTGTAGCTGGTTAGAGACAGGTCCTTAGCTGGTTAGAGACAGGTCTATAACTGGTTAGAGACAGGTCTGTAGCTGGTTAGAGAATGGTCTGTAGGTGGTTAGAGACAGGTTTGTAGCTGGTTAGAGACATGTCTGTAGCTGGTTAGAGGCAGGTCTGTAGCTGGTTAGAGACATGTCTGTAGCTGGTTAGAGACAGGTCTGTAGCTGGTTAGAGACAGGGCTCTAGCTGGTTAGACACATGACTGTAGCCAGTTAGAGACAGGTCTTTAGCTGGTTAGAGACAGGTCTGTAGCTGGTTAGAGACAGGTCCTTAACTGGTTAGAGACATGTCTGTAGCTGGTTAGAGACAGGTCCTTAGCTGGTTAGAGACATGTCTCTAGCTGGTTAGAGACATGTCTGTAGTTGGTTAGAGACATGACTGTAGCTGGTTAGAGGCAGGTCTGTAGCTGGTTAGACACATGACTGTAGCCAGTTAGAGACAGGTCTGTAGCTGGTTAGAGACAGGTCTGTAGCTGGTTAGAGACAGGTCCTTAACTGGTTAGAGACATGTCTGTAGCTGGTTAGAGACATGTCTGTAGTTGGTTAGAGACATGACTGTAGCTGGTTAGAGGCAGGTCTGTAGCTGGTTTGAGACAGGTCTGTAGCTGGTTAGAGACATGTCTGTAGCTGGTTAGAGGCAGGTCTGTAGCTGGTTAGAGAAAGGTCCATAGCTGGTTAGAGACAAGTCTGTAGCCGGTTAAAGACAGGTCCTTAGCTGGTTAGAGACAGGTCTGTAGCTGGTTAGAGACAGGTCCTTAGCTGGTTAGAGGCAGGTCTGTAGCTGGTTAGAGACAGGTCTGTAGCTGGTTAGAGACAGGTCCTTAGCTGGTTAGAGACAGGTTTGTAGCTGGTTAGAGACAGGTCCTTAACTGGTTAGAGAAAGGTTTGTAGCTGGTTAGAGGCAGGTCTGTAGCTGGGTAGAGACAGGTCTGTAGTTGGTTAGAGAAAGGTCCTTAGCTGGTTAGAGAAAGGTCTGTAGCTGGTTAGAGACAGGTCCTTAGCTGGTTAGAGACAGGTCTATAACTGGTTAGAGACATGTCTGTGGGGGGTTAGAGAAAGGTCTGTAGGTGGTTAGAGACATGTCTGTAGCTGGTTAGAGACATGTCTGTAGCTGGTTAGAGGCAGGCCTGTAGCTGGTTAGAGACAGGTCTGTAGCTGGTTAGAGACAGGTCTCTAGCTGGTTAGACACATGACTGTTGCCAGTTAGAGACAGGTCTGTAGCTGGTTAGAGACAGGTCCTTAGCTGGTTAGAGACAGGTCTATAACTGGTTAGAGACATGTTTGTAGCTGGATAGAGACAGGTCTGTAGCTGGTAAGAGAAAGGTCCTTAGCTGGTTAGAGACAAGTCTGTAGCCGGTTAGAGACAGGTACTTAGCTGGTTAGAGACAGGTCTGTAGCTGGTTAGAGACAGGTCCTTAGCTGGTTAGAGACAGGTCTATAACTGGTTAGAGACATGTCTGTAGCTCGTTAGAGAAAGGTCTGTAGGTGGTTAGAGACAGGTTTGTAGCTGGTTAGAGACAGGTCCTTAACTTGTTTGAGACATGTCTGTAGCTGGTTAGAGACGGGTCTGTAGCTGGTTAGAGACAGGTTTGTAGCTGGTTAGAGGCAGGTCTGTAGCTGGTTAGAGACATGTCTGTAGCTGGTTAGAGACAGGTCTGTAGCTGGTTAGAGACATGTCTGTAGCTGGTTAGAGACATGTCTGTAGCTGGTTAGAGACAGGTCTGTAGCTGGTTAGAGACAGGTCCATTGCTGGTTAGAGACATGTCTGTAGCTGGTTAGAGACAGGTCCTTAACTGGTTAGAGACAGGTTTGTAGCTGGTTAGAGGCAGGTCTGTAGCTGGTTAGAGACAGGTCTGTTGCTGGTTAGAGACAGGTCTGTAGCTGGTTAGAGGCAGGTCTGTAGCTGGTTAGAGACATGTCTGTAGCTGGATAGAGACAGGTCTGTAGCTGGTTACAGAAAGGTCTTCAGCTGGTTAGAGACAAGTCTGTAGCCGGTTAGAGACAGGTCCTTAGCTGGTTAGAGACAGGTCTGTAGCTGGTTAGAGACTGGTCCTTAGCTGGTTAGAGAAAGGTCTTTAGCTGGTTAGAGACAGGTCTATAACTGGTTAGAGACAGGTCCTTAGCTGGTTAGAGGCAGGTCTGTAGCTGGTTAGAGACAGGTCTGTAGCTGGTTAGAGACAGGTCCTTAGCTGGTTAGAGACAGGTTTGTAGCTGGTTAGAGACAGGTCCTTAACTGGTTAGAGAAAGGTTTGTAGCTGGTTAGAGGCAGGTCTGTAGCTGGGTAGAGACAGGTCTGTAGTTGGTTAGAGAAAGGTCCTTAGCTGGTTAGAGAAAGGTCTGTAGCTGGTTAGAGACAGGTCCTTAGCTGGTTAGAGACAGGTCTATAACTGGTTAGAGACATGTCTGTGGGGGGTTAGAGAAAGGTCTGTAGGTGGTTAGAGACATGTCTGTAGCTGGTTAGAGACATGTCTGTAGCTGGTTAGAGGCAGGCCTGTAGCTGGTTAGAGACAGGTCTGTAGCTGGTTAGAGACAGGTCTCTAGCTGGTTAGACACATGACTGTTGCCAGTTAGAGACAGGTCTGTAGCTGGTTAGAGACAGGTCCTTAGCTGGTTAGAGACAGGTCTATAACTGGTTAGAGACATGTTTGTAGCTGGATAGAGACAGGTCTGTAGCTGGTAAGAGAAAGGTCCTTAGCTGGTTAGAGACAAGTCTGTAGCCGGTTAGAGACAGGTACTTAGCTGGTTAGAGACAGGTCTGTAGCTGGTTAGAGACAGGTCCTTAGCTGGTTAGAGACAGGTCTATAACTGGTGAGAGACATGTCTGTAGCTCGTTAGAGAAAGGTCTGTAGGTGGTTAGAGACAGGTTTGTAGCTGGTTAGAGACAGGTCCTTAACTTGTTTGAGACATGTCTGTAGCTGGTTAGAGACGGGTCTGTAGCTGGTTAGAGACAGGTTTGTAGCTGGTTAGAGGCAGGTCTGTAGCTGGTTAGAGACATGTCTGTAGCTGGTTAGAGACAGGTCTGTAGCTGGTTAGAGACATGTCTGTAGCTGGTTAGAGACATGTCTGTAGCTGGTTAGAGACAGGTCTGTAGCTGGTTAGAGACAGGTCCATTGCTGGTTAGAGACATGTCTGTAGCTGGTTAGAGACAGGTCCTTAACTGGTTAGAGACAGGTTTGTAGCTGGTTAGAGGCAGGTCTGTAGCTGGTTAGAGACAGGTCTGTTGCTGGTTAGAGACAGGTCTGTAGCTGGTTAGAGGCAGGTCTGTAGCTGGTTAGAGACATGTCTGTAGCTGGATAGAGACAGGTCTGTAGCTGGTTACAGAAAGGTCTTCAGCTGGTTAGAGACAAGTCTGTAGCCGGTTAGAGACAGGTCCTTAGCTGGTTAGAGACAGGTCTGTAGCTGGTTAGAGACTGGTCCTTAGCTGGTTAGAGAAAGGTCTTTAGCTGGTTAGAGACAGGTCTATAACTGGTTAGAGACATGTCTTTAGCTGGTTAGAGAAAGGTCTGTAGGTGGTTAGAGGCAGGTTTGTAGCTGGTTAGAGACATGTCTGTAGCTGGTTAGAGACGGGTCTGTAGCTGGTTAGAGACAGGTTCTTACCTGCTTAGAGAGATGTCTATAGCCGGTTAGAAACAGGTCCTTAGCTGGTTAGAGACAGGTCTGTAGCTGGTTAGAGACAGGTCCATAGCTGGTTAGAGACAGGTCTGTAGCCGCTTAGAGAAAGTCTGTAGCTGGTTAGAGACATGTCTGTAGCTGGTTAGAGACAGGTCTTTAACTGGTAAGAGACAGGTCCTTAACTGGTTAGAGACATGTCTGTAGCTGGTTAGAGACAGGTCCTTAGCTGGTTAGAGACAGGTCTATAACTGGTTAGAGACAGGTCTGTAGCTGGTTAGAGAATGGTCTGTAGGTGGTTAGAGACAGGTTCGTAGCTGGTTAGAGACATGTCTGTAGCTGGTTAGAGGCAGGTCTGTAGCTGGTTAGAGACATGTCTGTAGCTGGTTAGAGACAGGTCTGTAGCTGGTTAGAGACAGGTCTCTAGCTGGTTAGACACATGACTGTAGCCAGTTAGAGACAGGTCTTTAGCTGGTTGGAGACAGGTCTGTAGCTGGTTAGAGACAGGTCCTTAACTGGTTAGAGACATGTCTGTAGCTGGTTAGAGACAGGTCCTTAGCTGGTTAGAGACATGTCTCTAGCTGGTTAGAGACATGTCTGTAGTTGGTTAGAGACATGACTGTAGCTGGTTAGAGGCAGGTCTGTAGCTGGTTAGAGACAGGTCTGTAGCTGGTTAGAGACATGACTGTAGCCAGTTAGAGACATGTCTGTAGCTGGTTAGAGACAGGTCTCTAGCTGGTTAGACACATGACTGTAGCCAGTTAGAGACAGGTCTGTAGCTGGTTAGAGACAGGTTGTTAACTGGTTAGAGACATGTCTGTAGCTGGTTAGAGACAGGTCCTTAGCTGGTTCAGAGACATGTCTGTAGCTGGTTAGAGACATGTCTGTAGTTGGTTAGAGACATGACTGTAGCTGGTTAGAGGCAGGTCTGTAGCTGGTTAGAGACAGGTCTGTAGCTGGTTAGAGACATGTCTGTAGCTGGTTAGAGGCAGGTCTGTAGCTGGTTAGAGAAAGGTCCTTAGCTGGTTAGAGACAAGTCGTTAGCCGGTTAAAGACAGGTCCTTAGCTGGTTAGAGACAGGTCTGTAGCTGGTTAGAGACAGGTCGTTAGCTGGTTAGAGGCAGGTCTGTAGCTGGTTAGAGACAGGTCTGTAGCTGGTTAGAGACAGGTCCTTAGCTGGTTAGAGACAGGTTTGTAGCTTGTTAGAGACAGGTCCTTAACTGGTTAGAGAAAGGTTTGTAGCTGGTTAGAGGCAGGTCTGTAGCTGGTTAGAGACAGGTCTGTAGTTGGTTAGAGAAAGGTCCTTAGCTGGTTAGAGAAAGGTCTGTAGCTGGTTAGAGACAGGTCCTTAGCTGGTTAGAGACAGGTCTATAACTGGTTAGAGACATGTCTGTGGGGGGTTAGAGAAAGGTCTGTAGGTGGTTAGAGACATGTCTGTAGCTGGTTAGAGACATGTCTGTAGCTGGTTAGAGGCAGGCCTGTAGCTGGTTAGAGACAGGTCTGTAGCTGGTTAGAGACAGGTCTCTAGCTGGTTAGACACATGACTGTTGCCAGTTAGAGACAGGTCTGTAGCTGGTTAGAGACAGGTCCTTAGCTGGTTAGATACAGGTCTATAACTGGTTAGAGACATGTCTGTAGCTCGTTAGAAACATGTCTGTAGCCGGTTAGAGACAGGTCTTTAACTGGTTAGAGACAGGTCCTTAACTTGTTTGAGACATGTCTGTAGCTGGTTAGAGACAGGTCTGTAGCTGGTTAGAGACAGGTTTGTAGCTGGTTAGAGGCAGGTCTGTGTCTGGTTAGAGACATGTCTGTAGCTGGTTAGAGACATGTCTGTAGCTGGTTAGAGACAGGTTTGTAGCTGGTTAGAGGCAGGTCTGTGTCTGGTTAGAGACATGTCTGTAGCTGGTTAGAGACATGTCTGTAGCTGGTTAGAGACATGTCTGTAGCTGGTTAGGGACAGGTCTGTAGCTGGTTAGAGACAGTTCCATTGCTGGTTAGAGACATGTCTGTAGCTGGTTAGAGACAGGTCCTTAACTGGTTAGAGACAGGTTTGTAGCTGGTTAGAGGCAGGTCTGTAGCTGGTTAGAGACAGGTCTGTTGCTGGTTAGAGACAGGTCTGTAGCTGGTTAGAGGCAGGTCTCTAGCTGGTTAGAGACATGTCTGTAGCTGGATAGAGACAGGTCTGTAGCTGGTTACAGAAAGGTCCTCAGCTGGTTAGAGAATAGTCTGTAGCCGGTTAGAGACAGGTCCTTAGCTGGTTAGAGACAGGTCTGTAGCTGGTTAGAGACTGGTCCTTAGCTGGTTAGAGAAAGGTCTTTAGCTGGTTAGAGACAGGTCTATAACTGGTTAGAGACATGTCTTTAGCTGGTTAGAGAAAGGTCTGTAGGTGATTAGAAACAGGTTTGTAGCTGGTTAGAGACATGTCTGTAGCTGGTTAGAGACGGGTCTTTAGCTGGTTAGAGACAGGTTTATAGCTGGTTAGAGGCAGGTCTGTAGCTGGTTAGAGACATGTCTGTTGCTGGTTAGAGAAAGGTCTGTAGCTGGTTAGAGGCAGGTCTGTAGCTGGTTAGACACATGTCTGTAGCCAGTTAGAGAAAGTCTTTAGCTGGTTAGAGACAGGTCTCTAGCTGGTTTGAGACAGGTCTCTAGCTGGTTAGACACATGTCTGTAGCCAGTTAGAGAAAGTATTTAGCTGGTTAGAGACATGTCTGTAGCTGGTTAGAGACATGTCTGTAGCTGGTTAGAGGCAGGTCTGTAGCTGGTTAGAGACATGTCTGTAGCCGGTTAGAGACAGGTACTTAGCTGGTTAGAGACAGGTCTGTAGCTGGTTAGAGACATGACTGTAGCCAGTTAGAGACATGTCTGTAGCTGGTTAGAGACAGGTCTCTAGCTGGTTAGACACATGACTGTAGCCAGTTAGAGACAGGTCTGTAGCTGGTTAGAGACAGGTTGTTAACTGGTTAGAGACATGTCTGTAGCTGGTTAGAGACAGGTCCTTAGCTGGTTCAGAGACATGTCTGTAGCTGGTTAGAGACATGTCTGTAGTTGGTTAGAGACATGACTGTAGCTGGTTAGAGGCAGGTCTGTAGCTGGTTAGAGACAGGTCTGTAGCTGGTTAGAGACATGTCTGTAGCTGGTTAGAGGCAGGTCTGTAGCTGGTTAGAGAAAGGTCCTTAGCTGGTTAGAGACAAGTCGTTAGCCGGTTAAAGACAGGTCCTTAGCTGGTTAGAGACAGGTCTGTAGCTGGTTAGAGACAGGTCGTTAGCTGGTTAGAGGCAGGTCTGTAGCTGGTTAGAGACAGGTCTGTAGCTGGTTAGAGACAGGTCCTTAGCTGGTTAGAGACAGGTTTGTAGCTTGTTAGAGACAGGTCCTTAACTGGTTAGAGAAAGGTTTGTAGCTGGTTAGAGGCAGGTCTGTAGCTGGTTAGAGACAGGTCTGTAGTTGGTTAGAGAAAGGTCCTTAGCTGGTTAGAGAAAGGTCTGTAGCTGGTTAGAGACAGGTCCTTAGCTGGTTAGAGACAGGTCTATAACTGGTTAGAGACATGTCTGTGGGGGGTTAGAGAAAGGTCTGTAGGTGGTTAGAGACATGTCTGTAGCTGGTTAGAGACATGTCTGTAGCTGGTTAGAGGCAGGCCTGTAGCTGGTTAGAGACAGGTCTGTAGCTGGTTAGAGACAGGTCTCTAGCTGGTTAGACACATGACTGTTGCCAGTTAGAGACAGGTCTGTAGCTGGTTAGAGACAGGTCCTTAGCTGGTTAGATACAGGTCTATAACTGGTTAGAGACATGTCTGTAGCTCGTTAGAAACATGTCTGTAGCCGGTTAGAGACAGGTCTTTAACTGGTTAGAGACAGGTCCTTAACTTGTTTGAGACATGTCTGTAGCTGGTTAGAGACAGGTCTGTAGCTGGTTAGAGACAGGTTTGTAGCTGGTTAGAGGCAGGTCTGTGTCTGGTTAGAGACATGTCTGTAGCTGGTTAGAGACATGTCTGTAGCTGGTTAGAGACAGGTTTGTAGCTGGTTAGAGGCAG
The DNA here is from genome assembly GCF_933228915.1 of Telmatherina bonti. Lineage (NCBI taxonomy): Eukaryota > Metazoa > Chordata > Actinopteri > Atheriniformes > Telmatherinidae > Telmatherina > Telmatherina bonti. The sequence goes on along the minus strand of NC_136629.1, from coordinate 1,324,352 downwards.
GTCTGTGTCTGGTTAGAGACATGTCTGTAGCTGGTTAGAGACATGTCTGTAGCTGGTTAGAGACATGTCTGTAGCTGGTTAGGGACAGGTCTGTAGCTGGTTAGAGACAGGTCCATTGCTGGTTAGAGACATGTCTGTAGCTGGTTAGAGACAGGTCCTTAACTGGTTAGAGACAGGTTTGTAGCTGGTTAGAGGCAGGTCTGTAGCTGGTTAGAGACAGGTCTGTTGCTGGTTAGAGACAGGTCTGTAGCTGGTTAGAGGCAGGTCTCTAGCTGGTTAGAGACATGTCTGTAGCTGGATAGAGACAGGTCTGTAGCTGGTTACAGAAAGGTCCTCAGCTGGTTAGAGACAAGTCTGTAGCCGGTTAGAGACAGGTCCTTAGCTGGTTAGAGACAGGTCTGTAGCTGGTTAGAGACTGGTCCTTAGCTGGTTAGAGAAAGGTCTTTAGCTGGTTAGAGACAGGTCTATAACTGGTTAGAGACATGTCTTTAGCTGGTTAGAGAAAGGTCTGTAGGTGATTAGAAACAGGTTTGTAGCTGGTTAGAGACATGTCTGTAGCTGGTTAGAGACGGGTCTTTAGCTGGTTAGAGACAGGTTTATAGCTGGTTAGAGGCAGGTCTGTAGCTGGTTAGAGACATGTCTGTTGCTGGTTAGAGAAAGGTCTGTAGCTGGTTAGAGGCAGGTCTGTAGCTGGTTAGACACATGTCTGTAGCCAGTTAGAGAAAGTCTTTAGCTGGTTAGAGACAGGTCTCTAGCTGGTTTGAGACAGGTCTCTAGCTGGTTAGACACATGTCTGTAGCCAGTTAGAGAAAGTATTTAGCTGGTTAGAGACATGTCTGTAGCTGGTTAGAGACATGTCTGTAGCTGGTTAGCGGCAGGTCTGTGGCTGGTTAGAGACATGTCTGTAGCCGGTTAGAGACAGGTACTTAGCTGGTTAGAGACAGGTCTGTAGCTGGTTAGAGACAGGTCCTTAGCTGGTTAGAGACAGGTCTATAACTGGTTAGAGACATGTCTGTAGCTCGTTAGAGAAAGGTCTGTAGGTGGTTAGAGACAGGTTTGTAGCTGGTTAGAGACAGGTCCTTAACTTGTTTGAGACATGTCTGTAGCTGGTTAGAGACGGGTCTGTAGCTGGTTAGAGACAGGTTTGTAGCTGGTTAGAGGCAGGTCTGTAGCTGGTTAGAGACATGTCTGTAGCTGGTTAGAGACAGGTTTGTAGCTGGTTAGAGACATGTCTGTAGCTGGTTAGAGACATGTCTGTAGCTGGTTAGAGACAGGTCTGTAGCTGGTTAGAGACATGTCTGTAGCTGGTTAGAGACAGGTCCATTGCTGGTTAGAGACATGTCTGTAGCTGGTTAGAGACAGGTCCTTAACTGGTTAGAGACAGGTTTGTAGCTTGTTAGAGGCAGGTCTGTAGCTGGTTAGAGACAGGTCTGTTGCTGGTTAGAGACAGGTCTGTAGCTGGTTAGAGGCAGGTCTGTAGCTGGTTAGAGACATGTCTGTAGCTGGATAGAGACAGGTCTGTAGCTGGTTACAGAAAGGTCCTCAGCTGGTTAGAGACAAGTCTGTAGCCGGTTAGAGACAGGTCCTTAGCTGGTTAGAGAAAGGTCTTTAGCTGGTTAGAGACAGGTCTATAACTGGTTAGAGACATGTCTTTAGCTGGTTAGAGAAAGGTCTCTAGGTGGTTAGAGACAGGTTTGTAGCTGGTTAGAGACATGTCTGTAGCTGGTTAGAGACGGGTCTGTAGCTGGTTAGAGACAGGTTCTTACCTGCTTAGAGAGATGTCTATAGCCGGTTAGAAACAGGTCCTTAGCTGGTTAGACACAGGTCTGTAGCTGGTTAGAGACAGGTCTGTAGCTGGTTAGAGACAGGTCCATAGCTGGTTAGAGACATGTCTGTAGCTGGTTAGAGACAGGTCTGTAGCCGCTTAGAGAAAGTCTGTAGCTGGTTAGAGACATGTCTGTAGCTGGTTAGAGGCAGGTCTGTAGCTGGTTAGAGAAAGGTCCATAGCTGGTTAGAGACAAGTCTGTAGCCGGTTAAAGACAGGTCCTTAGCTGGTTAGAGACAGGTCTGTAGCTGGTTAGAGACAGGTCCTTAGCTGGTTAGAGGCAGGTCTGTAGCTGGTTAGAGACAGGTCTGTAGCTGGTTAGAGACAGGTCCTTAGCTGGTTAGAGACAGGTTTGTAGCTGGTTAGAGACAGGTCCTTAACTGGTTAGAGAAAGGTTTGTAGCTGGTTAGAGGCAGGTCTGTAGCTGGGTAGAGACAGGTCTGTAGTTGGTTAGAGAAAGGTCCTTAGCTGGTTAGAGAAAGGTCTGTAGCTGGTTAGAGACAGGTCCTTAGCTGGTTAGAGACAGGTCTATAACTGGTTAGAGACATGTCTGTGGGGGGTTAGAGAAAGGTCTGTAGGTGGTTAGAGACATGTCTGTAGCTGGTTAGAGACATGTCTGTAGCTGGTTAGAGGCAGGCCTGTAGCTGGTTAGAGACAGGTCTGTAGCTGGTTAGAGACAGGTCTCTAGCTGGTTAGACACATGACTGTTGCCAGTTAGAGACAGGTCTGTAGCTGGTTAGAGACAGGTCCTTAGCTGGTTAGAGACAGGTCTATAACTGGTTAGAGACATGTTTGTAGCTGGATAGAGACAGGTCTGTAGCTGGTAAGAGAAAGGTCCTTAGCTGGTTAGAGACAAGTCTGTAGCCGGTTAGAGACAGGTACTTAGCTGGTTAGAGACAGGTCTGTAGCTGGTTAGAGACAGGTCCTTAGCTGGTTAGAGACAGGTCTATAACTGGTTAGAGACATGTCTGTAGCTCGTTAGAGAAAGGTCTGTAGGTGGTTAGAGACAGGTTTGTAGCTGGTTAGAGACAGGTCCTTAACTTGTTTGAGACATGTCTGTAGCTGGTTAGAGACGGGTCTGTAGCTGGTTAGAGACAGGTTTGTAGCTGGTTAGAGGCAGGTCTGTAGCATGTTAGAGACATGTCTGTAGCTGGTTAGAGACAGGTCTGTAGCTGGTTAGAGACATGTCTGTAGCTGGTTAGAGACAGGTCTGTAGCTGGTTAGAGACAGGTCCATTGCTGGTTAGAGACATGTCTGTAGCTGGTTAGAGACAGGTCCTTAACTGGTTAGGGACAGGTTTGTAGCTGGTTAGAGGCAGGTCTGTAGCTGGTTAGAGACAGGTCTGTTGCTGGTTAGAGACAGGTCTGTAGCTGGTTAGAGGCAGGTCTGTAGCTGGTTAGAGACATGTCTGTAGCTGGATAGAGACAGGTCTGTAGCTGGTTACAGAAAGGTCTTCAGCTGGTTAGAGACAAGTCTGTAGCCGGTTAGAGACAGGTCCTTAGCTGGTTAGAGACATGTCTGTAGCTGGTTAGAGACATGTCTGTAGCGGGTTAGATGCAGGCCTGTAGCTGGTTAGAGACAGGTCTGTAGCTGGTAAGAGACAGGTCTCTAGCTGGTTAGACACATGACTGTTGCCAGTTAGAGACAGGTCTGTAGCTGGTTATAGACAGGTCTGTAGCTGGTTAGAGACAGGTTCTTAACTGGTTAGAGACATGTTTGTAGCTGGTTAAAGACATGTCTGTAGCTGGTTAGAGACAGGTCTGTAGCTGGTTAGAGACAGGTCTCTACCTGGTTAGACACATGACTGTAGCCAGTTAGAGACAGGTCTGTAGCTGGTTAGAGACAGGTCTGTAGCTGGTTAGAGACAGGTCCTTAACTGGTTAGAGACATGTCTGTAGCTGGTTAGAGACAGGTCCTTAGCTGGTTAGAGACATGTCTGTAGCTGGTTAAAGACATGTCTGTAGTTGGTTAGAGACATGACTGTAGCTGGTTAGAGGCAGGTCTGTAGCTGGTTAGAGACAGGTCAGTAGCTGGTTAGAGACATGACTGTAGCCAGTTAGAGACATGTCTGTAGCTGGTTAGAGACAGGTCTCTAGCTGGTTAGAAACATGACTGTAGCCAGTTACAGACAGGTCTGTAGCTGGTTTGAGACAGGTCTGTACCTGGTTAGAGACAGGTCCTTAACTGGTTAGAGACATGTCTGTAGCTGGTTAGAGACAGGTCCTTAGCTGGTTAGAGACATGTCTGTAGCTGGTTAGAGACATATCTGTAGTTGGTTAGAGACATGACTGTAGCTGGTTAGAGGCAGGTCTGTAGCTGGTTAGAGACATGTCTGTAGCTGGTTAGAGACATGTCTGTAGCTGGTTAGAGGCAGGTCTGTAGCTGGTTAGAGAAAGGTCCTTAGCTGGTTAGAGACAAGTCTGTAGCCGGTTAAAGACAGGTCCTTAGCTGGTTAGAGACAGGTCTGTAACTGGTTAGAGACAGGTCCTTAGCTGGTTTGAGGCAGGTCTATAGCTGGTTAGAGACA